>NC_057814.1:335327953-335667085 GCF_018294505.1 Triticum aestivum
GTGGAGGGCTGGATGAACAGTAGACGGTGGAGGGGTGCCCGTGGAGGGGTGGTTGAACAGTAGCCGGTGGAGTAGCGCGCGGTGGAGGCTGGATGAACAGGAGCCCGTGGAGGCTGGAGGAGGTCGACGGTGGAGATGAACAGTATCCCGTGGAGTCCCGTTTTGCGGTATGCCACACCCCTCCCGATGAAAAGGACCCCCCTTTCGACCGTAGGAGGTCCGTTTCGTCCGTTTTGCGGTACGCCACACCCCTCCCGATCAACAGGACCCCCGTTTCGACCGTAGGGGGTCTGTTTCGTCCGTTTTGCAGTACGCCACACCCCTCCCGATCAACATGACCCCTGTTTCGACGATAGGAGGTCTGTTTCCTCCGTTTTGCGATACGCCAGACCCCTCCTGATGAAGAGGATCCTGTTTCGAACATGGCCGGTCGAACACAAGGCCGTTTCCTCCGTTTTGCGGTACGCCAGGCCTTGTTTCCATCGCCTGTTCCGTCCAAGCCCTCCCGATGAACACGACCACGCATTTCGTTCCGACCCAGCCGGTTGCCTCCCGATGAACACGACGCATTCCGTTGCCTCCCCATGAACATGACGCATTCCATTGCCTCCCCGTGAACACGACGACGATGTTGTTTCTCCGTTCCGACCTAGCCATGTACACGAGCCCTGGCCGTACGTATGCGCGAGTAGGCGTTCGAGACCCTGCCCGTATGTACGTACGTGGCCGTATTTTCTTTCTTGCACCCTGGCCGCTGTATGTACGTGTACATGCTACGTGCGCGCCTCTACTACGACACGTACGCGCCTCTACTACGACACGTGCGCGCCTCTACATCGACCAGTATATATGTACGTACACATTCGCGACCAGAATGACAACGCTACGTACACTTTGACCAGGTGGGTCCCGACTGTCAGGCACTTCCTTGCCTGCGAAGATGTAGCTGGTGGGTCCCAGCTGTCAGGGGGCCGAATCATTTTGGTTTTTTTTTGCCCGGACGCACTTCCTTGCGTGCGAAGGTGTAGCTGCTGGGTCCCAGCAGTCAGAGGGGGAATCATTTTGTTTTTTTTGCCCGGACGCACTTCTTGCATGCGAAGATGTAGCTGGTGGGTCCCAGCAGTCACGGGGGCGAATCGTTTTTTTGACGCACTTCCTTGCGTGCGAAGATGTAGCTGGTGGGTCCCAGCAGTCAGGGGGGCGAATCGTTTTTTTTTCGGACGCACTTCCTTGCGTGCGAAGATGTAGCTGGTGGGTCCCAGCAGTCAGGGGGAAACGTTTTTTTCGTGAAATACGGTGGCCCGTCCGGTGGGTCCCCGCTATCAGGTGGAGGAATAATTATTTTGTGCGTAATAAGGAGGCACTTCCTTGCTGCGGCCGTGGACCCAGCTGTCAGCCTCTCCACGTACAGTCCACGTCCGATGGAAGCCATTCCTTGACCACGTTGACCATGCCGCGCCGAGAGCACCAGGGCGGTGGACGACGGCGAGGCCTAGGAAGGGGATGACGCGGAGCCGGGGAAGACGCGGCAGTGGATGCTCACGCGTAGAGGAGTATGAGGGTTCACTCGTTCGGCTGCGGTGTGAGGCTGCCGTTGCCGCAGAATAACAGGGGGTGTGGGTGCGTAGAGGGATGGCATGGCCAGCGGTGGGAGTAGTAGGGGGCGGTGAGGCCTCCGCGGCATCACAGCCGGCCACGGGCGGCAGGAGCAGGCAGCACGACCGGCGCTGCTTTGGGCGGCTGGAGCAAGAAGGCCAGAGGTTGAAGAAGCACTACGGTCGTTGGATGGACATCGTACGGTCACTGGAGCTAGAATCGTTCATATATTGACTAAAGTTGACAAAGGCCTCCGTCCCAGTCAACTTAGTAGGCCCACAAGTCAGCCTCCCACCAAGGTGGGTCCCAGCTAGCAGGGGTATTCATTTTTTTGTGCGTAATAAGGAGGCACTTCCGGTGGGTCCGAGCTGACAGCGGGGGGAAAGTTTTTTCCGCGAAATACGGTGGCCCATCCTGTGGGTCCCAGCACTCAGGGGGAAATGTTTTTTTCGTGAAATACTGGTGGCCTGTCCGGTGGGTCCCTGCTGTCAGGTGGAGGAATAATTATTTTCCGCGTAATAAGGAGGCACTTCCTTGCGGCTGCCGTGGACCCAGCTGTCAGCCTCTCCACGTACAGTACTCTTTCGATGGAAGTCGGTCGTTGATCACATTGACCACGCCGCGCCGAGAGCACCACGGCAGTGGACGACAGCGAGGCCTAGGAAGGGGACGACGCGGAGCCGTGGAAGACGCGGCAGTGGAAGCCCGCGCTGACAGGAGTACGAGGGTTCACCGGTTCGGCTGCGGTGTGAGGCTGCCGTCGCCGCAGAATAACAGGGGGTGTGGGTGAGTAGAGGGATGCCCTGGACAGCGGTGGGAGTAGTAGGGGGCGCTGAGGCCTGCGCGGCAGCACAGCCGGGCACGGGAGGCGGGAGTAGGCGGTCCCGCCGGCGCTACTTTGGCGGCTGGAGCAAGAAGATCAGAGATTGAAGAAACACGACGGCCGTTGGATTGACATCCAACGGTTACGTCTGCTAGAATCGTTTGTTGACGTATATAATAAGTAAAAAAATCTTGCATACGCGTCAACTAAACAGGCCCACAAGTCAGACCACTCCCTCTTTTTTTAATAATTTATATATAGCTCATGGCAACTTCTTATGCAATTTATTGCAGTCGTTTTTTTTGGTTGGCCAGGGCCAATTTCGCATATTTCTGTGGGTTCCAAACTATTTTTAATACCGAAATGTCGAGCCAGATTTAAAGTACTTTGAAGATATATTTAAATTAGGTTAATGCCCAGTGAAATAGGAATCTGAAAATGTGAAAAAATTCAGAAATTATAAAGTAATTGCCAATTTGTCATCTGTTTTTATATTTACAACCCATTTCATATTACTTTCAAGATTTGCAGGCGTCTTGAAAGAGTTGCAGCCCATCAGGGCATAGAAAAATAAGTAGGACTGGATTGGGTATTCTTCAGAAAAAATAAACTGGGCTCATTTTCACAAAGAAAAAATAGCTGGGCTGGTCACATGGTGAACATAAAATATAAGCCTGGGCTAGACGGGCCACAGCCCAGTTCAAACCCTGCTCCGTCTCAACAATACCAAACAAAAAAATACTGCTCGAGTAGCTACGTCCCAGGTGTCAGCCGATCTTGTGTTGTTCTCTTGTCTATTGACTATATACGCTCACAATGTCGTGGGTCCCAGATGTCAGGAAACACTAGGAGGAAGCATTTTATTTTTCCATACGCTGACGTGGTGGGCCCCTACTGTTATCCTCTCCACGTACTTCTGCCGATTCCTGTTGTTTGTTGACCATGTTGACAACGCGAGAGGGCAGCCCCACGGCGAGCGCACCAAAGCGCGCGGAGGACGTCGGCGTTAACAATTTAGGAGACGGTGGGGCGGCGATGCGTGCGCTGAGGCGCAGCCAGCCGTGGGAGGCGGAAGCAGGCGGCCCCGCCGGCGCTGGTTTGGTTTTGGCGGCTGGAGGAAGACAGGACTGAAGAAACACGACATACTGTAAAAGCAGCAGGAGTACTTAACAACCTTAACTGAAACCAGCAAGGGCACTTAACAACCAAAGCTGAAAGCAGTATGAGTACTTATACAGGTTCAACCGTACAAAGCACGCCTCGAACAGTGCTACTTTGCCTACAGTTAACCAAGGGTGAGGCCGCCAAGCCCCAGGACAAGGCCCAGGCGCCACCCCGCGCATCCACAACCTTCTGAAAGCGGCTTCATCTCGCAACATGGTCAATAAACAGGATATTCGCTTTAGAGCCATGGAAAAGCATGAACATAATCTTCTGTCCTATTCTCCAAGATGGACGTGTTGGAAATATGAGCAAATTACTATGAGATTTAATCCGAACAAATAGGAAATAGATCATGACAGCAATAGTAGAGATTAAACTAATCATGCGAACTAGCATAGTAGATGAACAGATCACATCTAGGGCACATACTAGAAGCATGAATTCTACCACGATCTCGAACAGGAAGGATAGAATCACATACAGTGCAGCGGGAGCAGCACCGCAGGCGTTGACGTTGTCGCCCATGTCGTCGAGGATGAGGTTGCCGAGGTCGGGGAAGAAGTCGTCGCTACCAGCAGTCGCGCGAGTGCGCTCCCCAAAAACCTGATCGCCCCTCTCCCATACAGGATCACGAGAGGCGGGGTTCCGGAGGCCTACTGTCCCTTCTCCCGGTGCACGCCGGAAGGAGGGATGGAGAAGACTTGCTTGGCGGCGCAACGATCTGGAACGGTGGTGAGAAACCATACGAAGCGGCAGCAGCTAGGGTAGATGTCTGCCCTGACTATATAGTGCGGGCCGGGTAGGTCGTGGGAGTAAACCCCACGTCCGAGTCGTCACGATCCAAAAGAATCGGAAACGGTTCAGTAACTAACGCGTCCGTTAATTATTAATTAATGACTCATTAATTTTTCCCTAACCGCAAAAATATAGACAACGTGCAGAGCTCTGTCCTCGGCTCGGCTCAATCCCGCAACCCGCGGCGCGTCGTGACGAGGCGTGGCGTGGCGAGGCGAGCGAGGAGGAGGAGCGCGCGTGTAGGTCTCCTCTTCTCATGCTCATACAAGTGGTAGAAGAGCTCACCTTATAAAGAGGTGCAGCTCTCTCTCAACTTATGAGGTGGGACTAAACTTTAGCCTCACTCACTCCACTTACATGTGTGCATGAATGGGCCAAAAGAATTTCAGAATTTTAGTTGGGCTTTGGGCCAAAAGCCCGCTAGCAAATTCCAACAATCCCCCACAAAGTCTCATTGGCACATTTCACCATTTGGTTCCAAAACATTGTTTATATACCGGTGCTTAGTGGAGACTGTGAAGTTGAACTTCCACTTAGATTTTTATGCTACACTAGATCACAACTTGAATAGTGGACTATGCCTTGAACTACATGTTTTCTGCGAGACTAGTTTCACACAAATTCTTGACCGATACTGGGCTGCCGCAAGGCTTCCCCGCAGGTGGAACGTATACGTCATACTCCAGGGCCTTTCATGAATTTATTAGAGAACACCCAATTCTCACAGACTGCGACGTTAACAGTCGAATTCATATAGGTGTGTTCCTCAGGAGATGCTCTGCAGGACAACATCTCTGCTTACTCAAATAAGCCACTTCGAACACATTAAGATAAATATCAACCAGCCATGCAGATCAGGAGAGTATTGCATCTTCACGGAGTGGGATAATTAAAATAGGAATACTCTCCTTTCAGCTGACCAACAGCTTGTCTCCCACTTCTACTTCACGGGATCTCCGATCACCTAGAGTGGGTTACCACTATGGACAACTCATGCGGTGGGTCTCAAGCCCATCTCCATCGATGCATTATCTATCACGTTACGTGATAGACCCTTTGTGAAGGGATCTGCCAAGTTTTTCGACGTTTGGATATAATCCAACGTAATAACTCCGGAGTTCCTCAATTTTCTAACAGATTTTAGTCTCCTCTTCACATGCCTTGATGACTTCATATTGTCCTTAGAACTGTTTATCTTGACGATCCCAGTTTGATTATCACAGTTCATCAGGATAGGGGGTATTGGTTTTTCAACCATAGGTAAGTCCATCAAGAGTTCATGAAGCCACTCTGCTTCAACAGTGGCAGTGTCTAATGCTGTGAGTTCTGCTTCCATAGTTGACCTCGTTAAGATGGTCTGCTTGCAAGACTTCCAGGAAACAGCGCCACCACCAAGTGTAAAAACATAACCACTTGTGGCCTTAATCTCATCAGCATCAGATATCCAGTTTGAGTCACTATAACCCTCCAGTACCCTTGGATACCCGGTGTAGTGAATCCCATAGCTCGCAGTGCCTTTCAAGTAGCGCATAACTCTCTCAAGCGCATGCCAATGAGCATCTCCCGGTTTTGACACAAACCAACTCAGCTTGCTCATAGAAAAAGAGATGTCAGGCCTCGTGGCACTCGCCAAATACATAAGCGAGCCAATAATCTGAGAATATCTCAGTTGATCTCTAGCAATCCGTCGATTCTTTCAAAGCAACACACTAGCATCATATGGAGTTGGAGAAGGCGTGCAGTCGCTATACCCAAAATGACTCAAGATCTTTTCCACTTAGTGAGACTGAAGCAGTGTGATCCCACCATTCTCATCTCTCAACAGCTTGATGTTTAAGATAACATCAGCTACTCCTAGATCCTTCATCTCAAAACAGTGAGATAAGAAATCCTTAACCTCCTTGATCAAATCAAGTTTGGTTCCAAAGATCAGTATGTCGTCGACATACAGACAAAGAATAACTCCTTCGCCCCCACCATGGTGATAGTACACACACTTGTCACCATCGTTTACTACAAAGCCGACAGCAATTAATGTTCTTTCGAACTTCTCATGCCACTCCTTAGGAGCTTGTTTAAGGCCATATAAAGACTTTAATAACTTGCACACCTTTCCTTCCTGACCAGGTACTACAAAACCATCTGGCTGATCCATGTAAATTTCCTCCTTCAACTCTCCATTGAGGAAAGCCGTCTTAACGTCCATTTGATGAACGAGAAGACCATGTGAGGCAGCCAGTGATAGTAGCACCCGAATTGTGGTCAGTCTAGCCACGGGTGAGTAAGTATCAAAGAAGTCTTCACCTTCTTTCTGGGTATAACCCTTAGCCACAAGCCGCGCCTTGTACTTTTCAATCGTACCATCAGGTCTAAGCTTCTTCTTGAACACCCACTTACATCCAACAGGTTTGCACCCATAAGGACGGTCAGTGATCTCCTAGGTTCCGTTAGCTAAGATGGAATCCATCTCGCTACGAACAGCTTCCTTCCAGTAGTCAGCATCAGGAGATGCATAGGCTTCTGAAATAGTCCAGGGTGTGTCATCCACAAGGTACACAATGAAATCATCACCAAAGGACTTTGCAGTCCTCTATCTCTTACTCCTTACAGGAGTTTTATTGTCACCCTCAACAGGATTCTCAACGTGTTCCATCGCAATGGTGGGTTCAGGAATTACAGTGAGTTCCTCACTAGATGGAGTAGGTATCTCCTGATTTGATGAACTCGACATATCCTTCATAGGAAATATGTCCTCAAAGAAAGTTGCATCATTCGACTCCATAATCGTACCAACATGCATGTCGGATACCTCAGATGTTATTATCAAAAATCTATAGCCAATGCTATGAAAAGCATAGCCCAGAAGAACACAATCCACGGTTTTCGGTCCAAGCTTGCGCTTCTTGGGAATTGGTATATTGACTTTCGCCAAACAACCCCAAGTACGTAGGTAAGAGAGTTTCAATCTTTTCCTTTCCCATTCCTCAAAAGGAGTCATGGTCTTATGCTTTGTGGGAACTCGGTTTAGGATATGACACGCAGTCATTAGCGCCTCCCCCCACCATTCCTTGGAAAGACCCGATGTGTCTAACATGGTGTTAACCATATCAGTTAGAGTTCGGTTCTTTCTTTCGGCTACCCCATTTGATTGAGGTGAGTAGGGAGGCGTCCTCTCATGGATTATGCCATGTTCCGCACAAAACAAATCAAGTTCTTTGGAAAAATACTCTCCACCACGATCGGACCTAAGCCGTTTAATTTTTCGATCAAGTTGGTTCTCTGCCTCAGCTTTATAGTTTTTGAAGAAAGTTAAAGCCTCATCTTTTGATTTCAGAAGATACACATAACAATATCTAGTGGAGTCATCAATCAACGTCATGAAGTATCTCTTTCCACCTTTTGTCAACACGCCATTCATCTCACAAAGATCAGAATGTATAAGCTCTAGTGGCGCCAAGTCTCTTGCCTCAACAGTCTTATGGGACTTGCGAGGTTGCTTAGCTTGCACACATACTTGGCACTTGGAGCCTTTGACAGTAGAGATTTTCGGAATTAAATTCATATTGGCTAGCCGCATCATGCAACCAAAGTTAATATGACAAAGTCGTGAATGCCAAATATCAGACTCATTATTGTGGCAAACATTATTAATAACTTTAGTGCAAATATCTGACAAGGATAGGCGGAACAAGCCTCCGCACTCATAGCCTTTTCCAACAAATTGTCCACACTTCAAAATTACAACTTTATTGGATTCCAAAACCAACTTAAAACCATCTCGACATAAACGGGAACCGCTAACGAGATTTTTATTGATGGACGGCACATGATGAACGTTCTTCAGACGCACGGTCTTCCCCGAAGTAAACTTCAGATCGACCATACCAACACCTCGAACGATGGCATGTGACCCGTTCCCCATCAGCACGGGAGAAGTCCCTGTGACCTGGTAAGAAGAAAACATGGAGGCATCAGCACAAACATGTACATTGGCACCGGTGTCAATTAACCAATCAGGAGATTGAAATACTGAAAGGATGGTAGGAAGAATACCGTACCCAGAATCCTTCATATCAGTATCACCGATGACAACATTAGCGGACTTGCTGCTCTTCTCATGTTCGCGTTCCTCAAAGCGGTTAGGACACTTCGGAGCCCAGTGATTAGGATCACCGTAGACATGGCAAAGTCCCTTCCCCTTCTTATGAGAATTCTTCTTGAAGTTGGTAGAATGTGACGGCTTGTTCTTTGTATCAAACTTGCCTTTGCCCTGAGTTTTGTTCTTGTTATTTTTGAACTTGTTGGGCGGGAAGTTCTCCTTCTGTACCATGTGGGCACTAGAAGCTCCCTCAGCAACTCGAGCACGTGTGTCCTTTGCTCTCGCCTTCTCTTCAACATCAAGAGTACCAATGAGATTTCCAACGGAAAACTCCTGTCTCTTGTGTTTCAGGGAAGTAGCAAAATTGTTCCACGAAGGTGGAAGCTTGGCAATGATGCCTCCGGCAACAAATTTGCCCGGCAACACACACTTGAAGTACTCACGTTCTTTTGCGAGCGACTGTATCTCATGAGCCTGCTGTACAACAGAGCGCTCATCAGTCATCTTGTAGTCATAGAATTGCTCCATGACGTACAACTCGCTGCCGGCGTCCGAGGCACCAAACTTGGCCTCGAGCGCAGCCCACATGCCCTTGCCGTTGTGAAACGACATATACGAATCCACAATGGAGTCATCAAGAACACTCAGAAGAGCGCCTTTAAAGAGAGTATCGATCTTCTCAAAAGCTTCCAGCTGTGCTGGATTAAGATCGCCCTCATGCTTCCCCTTGGTGGCGTCATAGCAGCCCATGGTCTGAAACCAGTAGACTGCTCTCGTGCGCCACCTCTTATATTGCGCCCCCTTAAAGGCAGGCGGCTTCAGATGCGCAGCAAAACCACTCGGAGTAAATTGCCTATGATCAGGTTTTTGGATTGTTGGAAATATGAGCAAATTACTACGAGATTTAATCCGAATAAATAGGAAATAGATCATGACAGCAATAGTAGAGATTAAACTAATCATGCGAACTAGCATAGTAGATGAACAGATCACATCTAGGGCACATACTAGAAGAATGAATTCTACCACGATCTCGAACAGGAAGGATAGAATCACATACGGTGCAGCGGGAGCAGCACCGCCGGCGTTGACGTTGTCGCCCATGTCGTCGAGGATGAGGTTGCCGAGGTCGGGGAAGAAGTCGTCGTTCGCGAAGTCGTCGCTGCCAGTAGTCGCGCAAGTGCACTCCCCAAAAACCTGATCGCCCCTCTCCCGTACAGGATCACGAGAGGCGGGGTTTCGAAGGCCTGCTGTCCCTTCTCCCGGTGCACGCCGGAAGGAGGGATGGAGAAGACTTGCTTGGCGGTGCAATGATCTGAAACGGTGGTGAGAAACCATACGAAGCGGCAGCGGCTAGGGTAGACGTCTGCCTGACTATATAGTGCGGGCCCGGTAGGTCGTGGGAGTAAACCCCACGTCCTAGTCGTCACGATCCAAAAGAATCGGAAACGGTTCAGTAATTAACACGTCCGTTAATTATTAATTAATGACTCATTAATTTTTCCCGAACAGCAAAAATATAGACAACGTGCATAGCTCTGTCCTCGGCTCGGCTCAATCCCGGAACCCGCGGCGCGTCGTGACGAGGCGTGGCGAGGCGAGCGAGGAGGAGGAGCGCGCGTGTAGGTCTCCTCTTCTCATGCTCATACAAGTGGTAGAAGAGCTCACCTTATAAAGAGGTGCAGCTCTCTCTCAACTTATGAGGTGGGACTAAACTTTAGCCTCACTCACTCCACTCACATGTGTGCATGAATGGGCCAAAAGAATTACAGAATTTTAGTTGGGCTTTGGGCCAAAATCCCACTAGCAAATTCCAACAGGACGGGCCTTCATTATTTGAGACCACCCATGAATAAGTATCTTTTCACCTCCAAGGGGAATTGACTAGGTCGACATAAACATCATGTTGTGACCAAGCGCAAGTCTGACCCGACCACGGTCAGGCATCTATATAGGAACAATAGAACTCGGCAGTTCCTGTTTCAAGAAGATCACAGCTGTAAAACTGTGTATAAGCAATAGTTTATGAACAACATATATAACAGAAAACAGCTCGTACCATAAGTTTCTCGACACAGTTGGACATGTTCAATGAGTGCAGCACTGGCACACATATCCCACGTGGCCTTCCACCATTGAAACGCCCCACAAGGACCTAAAGATGATCAATAAAGTGTAGGAACTTGTGGGTGTCGATCCAGTCAACTTCAGTGCCATTAGTAACAGCCGAGTTATTACAGAGTAACAAACGAGCAGACTGCTTAACTCTGAAAAAACCTACACGTGCCACCAATTATAAGAAAATATTAGTTAGAAGTGGCATCTTCGTGAGAGATTCGTTGCTACTTCTAAAGTTAAATTGTGATTAGTTAGACAGAATAGGTGGATTAAGAAGTAACTGAGGCAACAAGCAAGAACCAGATACAAAACTAACATGGATGAACAATTGGAACAACGTCGGGGTGGAAGATCGCAGTGAATATGAGACCAGGTTCTGCTATTTCCATCAACATTCGTGCGCGAACTTTCAGTCCGTAACACTTGAGAAAGTTTATCCAAGTTCAGCCATAAAAAAAGCAGTGATCTTCTTGGTTCATGAACCCAACTCGGAACTTATATCCATGGCTTGTCTTCACTGTGACCATTAAACTAGTGTATTCAGTTATGGCAAGGCCGAGCATCTTGAGTACATGTGTTCTGGCAGAGCAAATAATACACTGCAGGAAAAATAATATGAGAACACAGCATGTTGAAAAAAAAACCCACCCTCCCAGATAGAAAAGAGGATTCTAGGAGCATACTGTGCGCGTTTCAAAATGCTGTGTTAGGATGAGAAGGAACAAGTGTGGCATCTCGCCGAGGGCACAGAAACCTGTAGGGTACTCGCACTTTGGGCACTGCAAATGAAACACACTAGATTCAGTTGGAAGAAAAATGCATGAACGACGGCGGCTGCCATCCTAGGATTACCTGCGACCAAGGGACATGGATTTATCGGGGATGGATGAAGAATTCGTACCTGGTTCTCCATGAGAAAACCCTATGCAAACGCCGAGAGGGGGGTTTCTCTGAACAAGCAGACGAGGGAGAAGGGGATTCAGGTCCAGTGAAATATTGCCGCTTCGTCCGTCCAGCTTACTGCTAAAGCTGGAAAGGGGGGTTGTGATTTGACGGCTCATTGGGCATTACTGCGGCGCTACGACCGGGGTGTGTCTACCGTGAAGTTGTGCACTCTAATTTGTGCATATGGCACCTGGACCCCGTTGCCGGTTGCCCCACATATCAGCGAAAGGAAGTAGAAAGACATGAGTAACTAGTTACACATAAATATATTTTTTGACAGAGAGATACTCCCTCTGTAAAGAACTATACAAATCTTTTATATCACAGGCTCACCTTGCCGAGAAATATACTCCCTCTGCAATGCACGGGCATTATGGGGGTTCAGCTTTTTTTATGGGGGTTCAGCGGAGAATATAATACTCAGATAGGCTCACGGTTCTGGACTTTGGGCCGCAGGCCGACCCTGCATGTTTGGGGGCCCATGTGTTCTACCTCAGCGCTTTTCATATTGCAAGCGATTGGTACGGCGCTGGTTTTAGATGTTGTCGCAAGGCGAATACACAAAATTGAATAAAGCACGGCAGCTGTTGGAATGAAATCGAACGACAGTTCCTAACCAGCAATTAGAGTTGCAATTCTATCAACGATATACCATGTGATAAATAATACTGTTGTACTACGTATACACACAGGACACTTGTTTCACCATGCCAGATTATTACATCAAAATCTCTCGGAGGATAGATCAGTTCGGCAGTTGCGTGCTGCTACTGGAGAATTTCAAAGTTGATTTGGACCAGCTCTCCTTGCCGAGAAAGTTCGATTTTGACATCATCCCCTACCGCCAGATATGATTTAGATTTGAACCTTGACCATCCTTTAGCATCAATCATCATGCGACCATCCTTTGTACTTACGGTATATTGAGCCGGTTCATTCACACCAAGGTCGCGCATGGTAAGAGAAACTTGGCCGCGGTCGCCCGGATTGTTGAACGACTCCCTCGTTGCTCTAGGAATTCTCTGTTTGCAAACAAGAAGACATACCCAAACAGTTAGATCAACACAGTGAATCATGTGAAACAACATGGAAAGAAAAAAGAACGAAGCACTTGGGCGGCCAATGCTTACCAAGAAGGTGGACATGTCGGTTTTTGTAAGGACTTTGGTATATGAAGTGCGAACTGCAGCCCAGTCTGTTGCCGGTGCAACTGCACGGGCTGGAGCAGATGCAAGTGCAAGTGTTGGTGCTGGTGCCGAAGCCGCTGCTGCTGCCGGAGATGGTGCTCCTTGTAGAGCTGGTGCCGGTGTTGGAGTAGGTGCCGGTGTCGATGCCCGATCCTCCGGTAGATCAGACTGATCCGCTGACGCGGTCGGTGCCCAATCCTCAGCTGGATCAGACTGAGCTGTTGCCGCTGTCAGTGCTAGAGCAACTGCCGGTGCTCGATCTGTGTGAGACAGCGGCAATCGTGTCTGGTCTGCTATGATCAGCTTTCTAACTTGACTAGGATCCGTGACCGTGATCCAGTTTTTTTCTTCATTTCTTTTAAACGCGAGAAGGACTAATTGTGACGTTTTTGTTAAACCAAACTGCAGTTCATCATAGGGATTCAGCTTGTACTCAGACAACAGACTGATCCAATTTTTTCCTGTAATATAAGTGATGGACAGTGCCTTCGTTACTGACACGACATAAGAAGTGAAACCTGCAAAAATAGCCATCATAGAGCAAACCAAATGGTTTATTCTGTGATGAATGTCACATGGCAAAACCTGCATTGTAAAATTGTAGGAAAAGAAAGAAAACATGACATTAAATCAATAAGATTTAGACAGTAAATCAATAAGATTTACTTGATGTGACACGAGTGAATCCTTACCAGGAAATCACTATGTTGAAGTACTAAACAGAAGATTGATCGTCCAACTACGCGTGGCATGCAGGGGCCCCGCCTACTCCCACAAGCAGGAGAGTCCAAAGGTCGTGACAAATTGTATGGACCGAACATCCATGGGACTGGAAATCCTGGTGGGTGCGATAAACCCTGCAATGCATACAGATATTGGAGTGTAACCATAATTGATAAATCGTCCTCACAAAAAATATGATCTGGATACTTCAAAATATACAGACTGAATTGAGTGGACAGACATTAACATAGACCGTTCACACACCAAAAGCGGCAGTACTAATAAACAATACAGGGTTCACAAACACAAATCAAGTACTGAACAATAGTACTTACTACAGACAAGCAAAGTTGCACTAACTAAACTCTGCAGACTATTTCTTGCCACCGACCTACGGGATGAACCCCACATAACTAACTAGGCCATGGACTTCGTGTGAGATGTCTACATGCACCATCACCATCTTGTCAACCTTGGAGAACCTAACAGAGTGGTCTTTCCACTTATAAACATGATGATGAAGACAGGCCGCATCAGATTTGTTGGGAAGCTTTACAAGAACCACACCCTTTGTAATCGAAGGCACAGCCAGGAAATTGTTGTGGTCAAGTACAGCCTCGAGAACACGCCTGACAACAATGCTACAGGAAAACACTAGTTCAGGACACGTGGCGACAAGGACACAACAGCTGGATAGTTCAGCAGTAGAACTCATCATCAGGTCTTCCAGTTCACACGGCATGACTTTGAGAACTTCATCTCCACCGCGGACCTGGTTCTAATTCAAACAGAAACCATATTTTATTACTACCTCCGTTCAGAAATATAAGATGATTTTCGATATTATACTCCATATATGACTACATATACGCACAGAAATGAGTGAACAAAGACACTAGAACATGTCTTCAAAGGCATGGGAGCAGAGGGATTACATGCAATATCCATAACACAAGTTACTGAGGCAAATATACCCTCTTAAAAGGTAGCATTGATGTTCATAAAGTACTCCCTCCGTCCCAAAATTCTTGTCTTAGATTTGTCTAGATATGGGTGTATCAAGTCACATTTTAGTATTAGATACATCCCTATCTAGACAAATCTAAGACAAGAAATTTGGGACAGAGGGAGTAGTTGAAAGTAATCTATAAGAAATCAGTGTCAACCTCTCGCATGTTTTGGTCAAAAGAGGAATTTAGAACCGTCATTTGGCACACTAAAATCACATGCAAGATCACCCAGAAAGTTGTACTACCAGTACTAGTACTGCGTGTTAGATGAAAAACACGATCAAGATCGAGAAAAAGATCATCAACAAGAGACATTACCTGGACTTGCTTAATGAGGGATCCCGGAGAGGGGGGCTTGGATAGGGCGATGGCTTTGAGCTTGTCTGCGGTAGTCTCGGCGGGGTGCTTGCGCTTCTTCGTACCATGAGCCTCGACGGTTTTGGCCAGAGCCATAGACATCACGTCGGCCGGTGCTCCGGCGTCCATCCAAGAGAGGAAGCTGAGAGAGAAGAGTGAAAGGAGGAACGAGATGAGGGAGAAGCGAAGCGAGTGGGGGTTTTCTTCAAGAGAGGAAGCTGAGAGAGAAGAGTGAAATGATGGTTGCTTCGTCCATCCAACTTACTGCTGGAAAGGAGGGGGTTTTGTGATTTAACGGCTCATTGGGCATTACTGCGGCGGTTCGATCGGGGTAGTCTACCGTCACTCTACTACGGAGTAATTTAGTGCATGGCTGGTGGACCCAGGTGCTGGCTGTCCCACACGTCGGCAAAAGTGAGTAATTTAGTGCATGGCTGGAGGAGGATCCGCACGGTAGAGCGTGTCCACTGTTTTTCTGAAGAAGAAAAAATGATTACAGCAAGCGTTTCCACTCTTACGATGGAGGAGTGTGAAACACGGCAGCCACTTGAACATACACAGTGCTCCTACTACTAGGCATGTGCAGTGGTTCATACGTCAGTACTACACAATCTTGTTGCTAGTGTAGTAAGATATGACGATAACAAATGATGTTGTGCGCATGTCAACTACTCCTATATGTAACATAGTACCGCTTTTTCGACTGTCCGGTCGAGAATGAACGGTGAGATCAATGTTAACAGAACTAGGTCCACAACGCACGGAGAGTACGGTGCTGCAGTACTCCACGAAACATGAACCATATGAAGCACGAATAGTGTTAGGCAGGGTGTATGAAGGGTGCACGGGATGGGAGCAAAAGTTCCCTTCTCGACCCACTTTTGGGTGTTTGGCAGAGTGCATGAAGGGTGCATGAGTCCACACTAGTAGGTTGACAAAAATACACGAAGAGGAAACAACTATATTGAGATGAGAATGCAACCAAACACACCCACACGCTTTGTGCTACAGTGACTGATCTGCACCGTCTGAGTTTGATCCAACGGTCATGTTGCGCCGAGACATGGACATGCCCATGCAGAGGGCTCCTAAACACCACCGAAGTCCCTCTGCTTCTCCAGGCGCACGACGTTGGTGATGCAGGGTGCAACCGCCCGCAGAGCCCGCTCCCGGTCGACGGGAGCAAGCTCGTCAAAGACGGCGTCCAATGGCACGAATGGATTCCGGTGACGGAGCCCTGAAAGGATTCGCTCGGCAACGGTGACGGTAGCCCGCAACCCCTCCTTGTCCAGCTCAGCCCCCACCATCGCGCGAAGACGGCTCAGCTCCTCGGAGATATAGGTGAAGGAGACCAGGTCAAGAAGCCGCAGCTCGTTGAAGTCGACCGGGTGGTCGAACGGGTTTAGCCCGACGGCCGGGATCGTCGCGCTGGCACGACGGTAGGCATCGCGCAGCCGCAACACGTGCGTGGCAACTTGGTTCACCAAGTGGCTGAGGCGATCCTGGACCTCGTCACGATCGGCCCGCTCGCGCTCCAGCCGGCTCCCCTAATGACGTATCGTATCTCCCACTTTCTGCAGCAACGCCGCCGATGCCTCGAGCATCTTTGTGGTGAACGCCTGCCGCTTTTGAAGCTCCGTGAACTCCCGCACATAACGGAGGAGCATGGCACTCCTCTCCTCCTTGAGCTCACGGAGCTCCATGTCCTTGGCCCTGAGCTCCGCATCCTTGGCATGGAGCTCCTGTGTCAGGCGCCTCACCTCGGACTCCGTGATCTGCTGCGCCGCCATGGCACCAGGTAGAAGCAATGGGGAGAGGAAGCAAAGGGGGCGAAACGGCTGAAAGGCAATGCAATCTACGGGAAGGCGGAGGGAGCAGGGAATCTTTTGGTTTTCACCACGGTAAAACACCAGTCGATGACTTCTCACATCAGGGAGCAGTGGGTTTTTACAGGCGGAGTCATCGTGACTAATTGCTGCCGCGCCTGCTCCTGCCAATCAAAAAATTAAAAATCATGCCGCGCCTGCTCCCGTCAATCAAAAAAATTAAAAATCCTGCCGCACCCAAACACCAGAGCAACGCCGCGGTGGATATTTAAATTTACCTGCCGGCAAGTAGATAAAAAAAGGGGTGAAAAAACAGATGTGGCGGCGGCCTAGCTAATCGGTCGAACTAGCCCAACTAGCTAGCCATCGTGCTTCACTGATGTACTCGGCGGGAAAGGTGGTCTTTCGTGATTTGACGACTCATTTACTTGCTTCGGCGCTACGACCGAGGAGGACCCAGAAAACGCGTGGTAGGGCGTCCCATGTCAGGAAGAATATATGCGTGCACCACCCGGGAGGACCCCGAAACCGCGCAGTAGGGTGTGCCACTTCTCGGCACGGAGGAAAATGTGCGTGTAAAAATATACTGTATCGGACGTAGTACCTATGGTTCAACCTTGGGACCCAGCCAGTCGGTCGAAAACACCCCACTAGCCACACAGCTTCATCATGCAAACGTGGCACGGAGGATAGATGTGGTTAGCTCCGTCTCGACCAGCCACAACGTCTCTTGTTCTAGGCGATTCTTCAATTTTCCAAGCTTTTTTTTTAGTTGTAATAACACCACGGCAAGCTAGCGCCGCTCTTCGTGTGTGCCCGTGCAAAGGTTAGATGATGGAGAGAAGAGAGATTGAGATCGCAGACCTGGGACCCACCAGTAAGTGAGACAACGGTCATGCACATGTTAACGAGGCACTCCCTCTACTCTACTCAACGCAAGTACTGTATAAAATCAAGTTATGGGACAAAGCCAAAAACTGTTCATTTTTCAGGCTATCGACTTACGCTTTGTAGTCCAGGTTGCCAGTTCGAATCTCGTCTTTCAGATTTGTTAGTTTTAGGTCCAAATTTGATTAATGACAAGTGGGACCCCTGTGTGTTGTTCCGATATTTCAGTGTAGGATGGTTTTTTTGAACAAACACTTTGCGCGGTTAGACAAGTAACGGCACGAGTTACACGTATTTTGCAAGTTTACGAACAAAAATGACAGCGGCATAGAATATCACATCCACCCCGCAGCTTAGATACTATGGTGATACGAGTTTTTACACCGTTGGAAGTGAGATCCAATGCCTTGGGAGTAGTGTTTGTAATTATGCGCAATTTCCAAACTCTCCAAAGGTTTTTTTGCAAATAAAACATTCAGGCCTCGTGTGTGCCGCTGCATCTTCGATCCAACGGCTCCCCGGTGCTCATATTAGGTGCTCCCCGTAGCTTAATTACCCGCTACGGTGATATGAACATCTAGGTCGTATGATCAGTGATCAGATGGCACATGCGTAGTACTTGTACTTTCTGCGCATTTCCCAAACTCTATCAGCCGTATATTGCAAAAACATTCAAACCTCCTATTGTGGGCCGTGAGATCTCAGTGAACTCGTATCACCATAGAATCTACGGTGCGGGAGCACCTCATACTCTCCCGTGTGAGAAAACATAAGGTGATATCGCAGCTTGGATGCTACGGTCATACGAGCTTGGAGGTCGTTTGATTTGAGATCCAATGGCATCTGAGCAGTCTTTGTGCTTGTAAGCAGTGGCCGAACTCTTTTGGGGCTTTTCTGCAAAAAAACCATTCAAACCACCGAGGAGGTGTTGGGTCACAAATCCAACGCCTCCGAAGAGCTTGTATCACCAAAGCATCTAAGGTGTGGTAGCACATGATATTCTTACATACAGGAGAATATGATGTCCTCCTTCATCTTAGATGCTACGGTGATACGAGCTTCGAGGTTGTTGGATATGGGATCAAAGGGCATCTAAGTAGTTTTTGTACAAATTGTGTGCAATTCTCAAACTCATCAAGGTTTCCTGCAAAAATATTAAGACACATCATGTGAGCTGCTATATCTCAGATCTACAAGCTCCAAGCAACTCGTATCGGCATATAGCATCTAAGGTATGGGGGCACATGATATTCTCCCGGGGAGGAGGGGTGGGGGTGCACAACCAATCGATGGTTGGGAGGGTGGGGACAAATATAAACTAAACAACCCTAAACAGAGCTCCACAATTTTATCTAAGGTCGAGGGGTTGACCCCCGACAATCATAGCTCCGCCTAAACACAACATTTGCATGTACTGTAGTACTAGACTTAATATTCATGTTTCAGTTTCATGTTCATTTTAAATATTGAACTGAGGACCATGGATGTCTTACATTTTACTCCCTTCGTTCCTAAATATTAGTATTTTTAGAGGCTTCAAATGGACTGGCACATACGGATGTATATAGACATATTTTAGAGTCTAGATTCACTCATTTTGCTCCGTATGTAGTCACTTGTTGAACTCTCTAAAAGACTAATATTTAGGAATAGAAGGAGTATTTTTGAATTCGTGTCATACATGCATGGTTTGGAAAAATAGATGTGCTATACTTATTGGATTGTTGTTGTGTTCGTGCGTGTGTGTCTCTGTGTGTGTGTGTGGTCATATGCTTGATACATACAAAGTTTTCTCACCTCCATATTGTTCATCTTTTAAATTTGAATTTGCATTGGAAAACTTACTAGGGATACCATGAAATGTGAAATCCACATTGAGATCACTATATCACAAACTCACTCTAATTCAACAACTCGTCATAAATCAATTACCACATTGAGATTAGTATTTGCAAGGAAAATATAGGTATTGTAATACACATAGATTCGTTCGGCAATTTAAAAGGTTCCTTTCGTATTCTCGAATGGTAGGACCCAACAGCGTACCAGCCAGACCTTGGCTCGTGTTGATCCTAAAAAAAACCGGGCTCGTGTCCTTCGGTGGCGTGCGTGGTACGCACATTAGGCAACCCCAACCAGTCGAGCCTCAACGTTTCAAGTCGAAATATCTGGCGGCCAGAATTCTAGCCCTAGGAAATTCCCCTCATGTCCCCGGTCCATAATGACTACCGATGAACAACGGAGGGATGCTTTAGTAACTAGACAACGTTACCTACCGTGCCGAGCACGGTTCAATTCCCTCGGTCGCCGCTCGTCAAGGTCACTCGTCAACTGCATTGCCTAGTACTACTACTACTACACTAGGATGAGCACAGAATTGAGCCCGTTTGTTTGTGCCTAGTACTTGAGTTAATATATCAGGCAATGCACTGGTACGGAGGGATTATCCTTTTACTCTGCATATATAACTTGTCTGAAGTCTAACTAAGCAAAATGTTTGACCAAATACTTTCTTAAGAAATACAACACGACAGATGTACAGCTTGAAAATGTATTGCATGATGCAGGTTATGATATTGTTCCGAATCCTAGATCTTAAATTTCAGAAAATCCAAAAGTGAGCATAAATTCTTGAAACTAAGCATGGTCACGTGATATGGCACAAATATTACTTCGTAAGTTTTTCTTCAATTTGAGACAAGCTGCTTATGACAAGTTGCACAAATGAAGAGCCAAGGTATTTTGGAACAAAGACCTGTCACGTTAAGGCGAACGCTTTCACTATTGAAACCGTGGGCGTTTACGTGCCGCCACGAGTCCCCGCTTCTCATCGGCAGGTGCCGTCCGAGCAAGCGTGTGAGTCGATGGGAGGCGTGCGAGCAGACCGCTGCGCCGGCTGTCAGGGAGGCGTGCGATCAGACCGATGTATAGGCTCACCGGGAGGCGAGCCCTTTGACCAGGCTCCGCCGCCCACCGTCGTCCCAACTGCTCCCACTTTTAATGTCGTCGGCCCCGCAGTTTAAAATCAACCCCGCACTACCCGGTATCGCCACAATCCTCTCTCTTCCTCTCCGATTCTCCTGTCGTCTACCTCCAACTAGCCTGACCTAAACGTACGCCATGCCGCATCACGATGGTCTGCCCTTAGTGTTCCAGTTTCTTGAGGAAGACACCCAGCCGGAGTCTCAAGAACATAAGGCGCTTTGGGACGAGCTTGAACTGGCCTTGCGGGAAGACGCCGCGCCTGTCCCCGCTCCCGTTCCGGCTCCCGTCGCCCCGACTGCGCCAGCGCCCATCCCCGTGGCATTGATGGGCTGGGAGCCGCACATTGTCGCCGAGCTTGATCCCACGGGGTTCCACGAGGTCCCCGCCGACTTTCACGCGCCCTTGCACCAGCAAGCGCATGCGCCTGCGCGTGCACTAACGCGCACGCCCGTGTCGGTGCCCGTGCACCTGCCAGCGCATGCGCCTGCGCGTGCACTGACGTCCGCGCCCGTGCCGGTGCCCGTGCACACGAATGTCTCCGCCGCGCCGTTGACAGCGCCTGTCCCCGCGCGGGTGCCAGTGCCCCTCTCAGCGGCATGGATGGCCGCCGTCGACCGCTTCCTTGCACCAATGCCAGTCGCCTCCTCCCGCCAGTTGACTCGCTCCGAAGTCCAGAACATTTTGGCCTTCCTTGAAGCTAGGCCAACGTCCAGGAGTACGCTAACAACGGCGCAAGACGCCGCCGTCGCCGTCGCCGTCGGTCAGTGGCCCGACGACACATAGAGCACGGCAGAGGAGCCGCTTCCCACCGCGAGACGCCCCCGCCGCCGCCGCGTAATCTAAATTTGCCATGAAAAATGTTCGGATTGCCATGCTTAAAATCCGAACGTTTATCATTTCCGTTTATTTTATATCGATCGTCGTATAATTTAAAGTTGGAGTCAGACTGAACGAAATGTATGGTTTGATCGATTGAATGTTCTGCTAGAGCCGTATCAAATTAAATATAAAACGTCATCAAGCCACATGTATTCCTTGTCATCCAACGACCTAGACTGCTTCAATGTCGTGCGCTCAACACGTTTAGCGTGCAGTTAATTTCATGCCAAAAATAGTGCTAATAACATGACAACACACAAATAATATCCTAGTAGTTAATATCCGCATGCACTTAATATACTTCCAAATTAACATGCATTGCACGTACACACTGACTAGTGCTGCTAGTACGTGAAACTGGTGCCGTGACTTGTGAACGCGTCCAGATATGGTCAACGGCAACATCGCCCGCGAGTTCTTCCTGTTTTCCCGTGCGTCTAAACGCAGAAGGGGAGGAGAGAGAGAGCACATATGGAACCCACCAGTAAGTGAAGGCGAATAGTACTAAAAATAATATTACATGTTATCCATTAATTAGGTTGTGGTAATATAAAAACATTATGTTAACAAAGGGGGTACAACAAACATTGCTATTCTACGTATGTTGCCTATTGGCGTGCGGCTTCAAGGCCCGGTCGCATGTTCGATCCTCGTCCTTTATTTTTTAATTTGTATATGGGTCCAAATTTGTTTCATGACATGTGGGCCCCTCGGTGTGTAGTTTGTAGCACTTTAATTTGTGGGTCGAAATTTGTTCCATTCCAAGTGGACTATCGGTCTGTAGTTTTGTAGCTTATTTATAATAATTAAAGAGAACAACATAGTTTTTCAATAATACCATGGTGCGACGTTGAAGGCGAGAAAGGACGTGCGAGAGAGCGATGACCGAGCCAGAGGGAAATCAACTAGGGGTGTTGCATGGGTTGCAACGGTGTTTGGAGTAGTTGTGGGCCGAATGCTATGAAAGTATAATCTAAACCGACCGGAATAAATGCCTACACAAGTTAATCCAAGGTTGGAGTGCCCCTCGCAATGTAAATAGCTCCGGCTTTGCGAGGGATGGAGAGGTAGTAGCTTCAACGCGTGGAAGATACGGTGTGAGAAAGCGAGGTCAATCGAAAGACATATAGATAGAGAGACAAAGTGAGTGTGGTCCGACATTCATTGAACAAATATATATGCTCTGGAGAGATATTGTCCGATTGAGCTTTTTGGCAAGGGTGAGGGCTGTAAGATAGAGCTTGAGAGATGATCCAGTCACAGACGTGTAGATATATTTTGTGCGTGGGAGGAAGCAAGGTCAACCGATCACATAGGGTCGCCGTGCGATCGAAAGAGTGAGACGGGTTGGAGAGAGTGACCTAGATAGACGATGTGCGTGAGAGAGTATACAATGTGAATAGGTCAAATTGGGCTCAAACATGGTGATATATCATTTTTGTCCGAGAAAGAGCGAGGTCAATCGAGACATACGGAGAGAGAGAGAGAGAGAATGAGTGAGCGTGGCCCACCATGGGGTCGAAAGAGTGGCGGCGGCTTGGATGGACTGACCTAGATAGACAATCTGCGTGAGAGAGTATAGAGTGTGTCGATCGAGGCCCGAACAGGGAGATATATCATTTGTGTGTGAAAGAAAACGAGGTTAAACGAGACTCAGATAAAGAGAGAGAGATTGAGCGAGTATGGCCCGCCGTGCGGAAGAAAGAGTGAGACAGTCTCGAGGGAGTGACCTAGATATACAACGTGCGTGCGCACGAGAGGTTGGGGGGCTAGATAGGCAATGCATGTATTTAGCGCGAGAGGGTGAGAGGGAGAGGGGGAGAGAGAGAGAGCTCGGCATGGGGTGCAATGGTGGGTGTGTGAGGTAAATACATTTGGTAACAGAGTGGAAAAGGGGGTTGTGTAGTTGAGAGACTTAGAGATCGAAACATGGAGAGAAACAATGAACGTGTGTTGGAAACCAATAGCTTCCTAAGGTGGTTAGGAGAGGAAGATTGACCGATACAGGAAGTATGTAGCATTTGAATGTACATAGTACGAGACTTAATATGATGTTTCAATTCGGTGTACATTGTAAGATTTGAACCGAGGACCAGGCATACGGGTAATTATTTCGAATTCGTGCCATACTAAGTTTCGAAAAGTTGACATTGACTCAGTTTGTTGTGCTATTTTGTAGGTCATATGTTTGAATCCATCCAAAAGTTTTCTCACTACCATGGTGTTCATCATATACATATGAATTTGTATTAAAAAAGTAGCGTGGATACAGTGAAATGCGAAATCCACATTAGAATTGGAGATCGCTACGTGACACACACTCTATTCAAATAACTAACTACGTGACACACACACTCTAATTCAAATAACTAATTATGTGACACACACTCTAATCCACGTTAGCGTGGGTACCGTTTCGAATTTTTTTCAAATAACTCCTCATTAATTAATTTATAGTACTCCCTCTGTTCACTTTTATAAGACCTTGAAGACATTTCAGACAATGTGCAAAACAGTTCATTTTAAGTTGTCTGAAACGACTTACAAAAGTGAACGGATGGAGTATCTCGTTTCGAATGACTAATTATTGCAAGGAAAACACGGGCATGGTAATACATATAGATTCGTTTGCAAATGAAAGAAGATTCGTTTGCATTCTCAAATGTAGGCGCACCAGGCAGACCAGGGTCGTGTCCGGGTGGACGTTGCTTCGGTGCCTTAAAGGCAACTGCCTTTGGGTCACTGACATGTGGGCCGGCCACCTGTTGGGCCCACATGTCATGGACACAAAGGCAGGTGCCTTAAGGCACCGAAGCATAGTCCTGTCAGGGTGGTCGCGTGTGTTGGACGGACGCGTAGCACCCAGCCACCCACCCCTCCTCCCCCCAAAAAAAGCACGACGACAATATAAGTTCGCGCTTCCATGTTTCGGATTGAAATATCTGGCGGCCCCAATTCCAGCCCTGCAAAATCTCTCTTCTCCACCATCCCCTTCCGTGCCCAGATTGCTCAAATCCCTAATTCGCCGCCAACCCTCGAATCGCCCCTCGTCTCGTCTCTTTCCCCACCATTCCCCACCTCTGTGCCGGACGACGACGACGAAGACGACGGTCGCGCTTCACCACCGCACCGGAGCTACCTCATCTACGCCCTCGTCCACCGCACCGGGTGGTCCACCGACAACGTCAGCCGCCGCAACCGACGTGCCTCACAGACACCGAGTTCCACCGCATCAGGTGCGCTTCACTGACGCCGTCTCCCAGCTCACCGGGGCTACATCACCTAGCACATCGTCGCACCTCCGCCCCCCAAGGCCGTTGGGGCTTCACCAACGGTCTCGTCCACCGCATCGTAGCGCTCCGCTGCCACTCAAGATCCGTTGCGCGGCCAGCCAACGCCAGCACATCACCCTCAACGGCTCTGAAGTGACCTGCACTCTAGCTAGGCGAGCATGCCCAAACGCCGGCCAGAACTAGGTATCCACACATCACTCCCTTGTGCACTGTTTCGACGATGTTTGGATATCCTTTCACTGCTCTCTTAGCTTACACGCCTATGCAACTCTGACTTTAACTCTTATTTCTTCTGGAGATATCATCTGAAACAAGCAAATCCATTTTTAGCGAAGCATGACGGTGCTACGGGATCTGGTACACATCCTGCACACCCGTATAACCTTGTAAGTATCTGTCCTCCGGTACAACATCAAGGTCGATTCCTCTTATTTGATCAATCATTCGTCGTGTCAAAAATGCAGAGGGGGATGCAAGGAGCACAAGGCCTGCACATCCAAGCAAGTGGTAACATGGACTTGTACATGGAACATCCCAAGCGCAAGCAGAGCTGCAGTGAGCCTGTACACCGAGCTAGCGTAAGTCCCTGCATTTCATGTAATTCGTACTGGCATTCATGTATGATTTGTGTGCAGTGGCTGATCCACGAATTCAAGTTACCAGGGGCGAACATTTAACTTAAAAAATACGAAGGCACTTGCACTCCGGAAATCAACATAACTTGAGAAATGTGAAGCTACATGCACTTTGAAAACCAGCTAATGATCCAAAGTAGTTCAGATTATAAACACTAAATGATGCAAGCACCAAAAAACACAAAATGCAACATGGTGTACAAGTACTACAAACATGGTCTGTACCTGCTTGAATTATTCGTTCTCTGGCTGAAAATATCGAAGTGTAATTGCACGTATAACCAGTGCGCAAACTGCATATCAATATATCTATCATGCACAAGTATGCCAATAGTTTCAAACAACAGATTAGAAAAGTATTTATGCTATGTTGTCATGATACGGGGACTTTCTGGTAGATGGCCTCGACGTTTCCTCAAGCTATGAAAATGCACTATAATTTGCTTGTCATCAATGCCTGTAAATCTCTGTCTCTCTCAACATAGTAGATCATCATTAGACACTAAATCCTTCAATGAGCTTGCAAAATGCTTGCATTAGATCCCTCATTAGACAGTATATGTTCATCACCAGGAGCATGTAAAATGTTTGCATCAAATCCTTCATTAGCAGTCTGTTCATTAGACACTTCAGGCTCAAGAACAACATGAGCTTGTATGTTTGCACCGGAAACTTGATTAGATACATCAGATTCAGTCAGTTCAGTATTGATTGGGGGAGTTATAAAATAAGTAGAAATTGGTTTCATTTTCTCATAGATTCCCTACATACAAGCAGTTTTACAACACCGTCAGGTTTAACTATTGGCCAGAAATTGAAGAGTTGAATTAGATATAATCAGGGATGTGATGTACCTGCTCGTTGCGCATGCTACTCTTGCAAGCTGCGACTGTCCGTTTGCGCAAGCTCGATGCCATGCCCGTGCTGCCGCCGCTGCCTCCCACGCAGGCTACACCCAGGGTTGGATCTTCATCTTCTTGTCCTTCTGTTCGCTTGAAGCCCGGCGACCGCCCTCCCACGAGGGCGCGAGGAAGTGCTGTGTCGGTCTGTCCAGCGGCGGCTAGGTTAGGAGCGAACCAGACTGGAGGATGGAGCGAATGAATTGGGATTTTTCCTGCTGTCGATCGATATGGGAGGCGCTCGTTTGGGCCACGAGCCTGCTATAGGGCCTGCCTTGCACTTATGTTATTGGCCCATCCAAATTGAAACATTTTTCTTCATTTTTTACATTGCCTGCTCGTGCGTTGGGATGAACAAAACTAGCGTGGGCCAACCTGGACGACTCAAACTAGGTGCACACTTTCCAGCCACCTGAGGCGGCCGCCCATACCAGCCCCTATGGTGGCGTCGCCCCTTTTGCGTGTATGATTGGATAGTGAAAAATATTCCAGTGGCGCTTTTGATTTACCCACAGAATGGTTGAATTGCTTGTTTCTATGAACTGAGTTCGCCAATAATGTGAAGGATGCCAGTCTTTTCATCCTATTGTAGATTGCTTAGATCTCGATATGCCAAAAGTAATCGCATGAAATATACAGTAAAAGCCAGTGTGATGTGTTTGGCTACAACTAGTCTGACTACACGTCCTCATATAACATATCAAGGACGAACCATCTTACCAGATTAACCATTCGACTTACCCATGCAGTGTGGGAAGAAAGAAGTATTGGGACTGCGTATCCAAGCAATTGATGCCATGGACTCCTTCGTACAACCTTGTAAGCGAAAAAGAAGTTGCAGTGTGCCTGTACAAAGAACTAGCGTAAGTTCAGTTACCTGCTTCTCGGAATTTTAGTTAGCCACTTATTGCAAAATTGTTCAATTATGTTGCTTGGCTTAATTTAGTTTGCTACTGACTACATAATGGCACAGCCTGTTAATCATATTGTAGACTGCGCCTATCTATGTGTTTGATACTTACTGTTAAGAATTACCTGTTTGCCTTCACTTAAATATCTACTTGTTTGTTTAACTGCTTTGCTGCTGCAACAGCGGGTTACAATGATGTTAATAACTACTTTTCAGCATCCAATTGAAACTCTTTAATTCCTTGTTTGTTTAACTGGTTTGTTGTTATAACTCCCAGTTGAGATGTTTTACTAACTTCAACTTTTCTGAATCCAATCGGAACTTTAATGGCAAAACAGGTTAGCCCAAGATCAAAGAGCGAGGTCCCCATGGACGTTGCATCATCCCACAGCAGTGGCACCGGCCCAATCGTGCATTATGAATTGCCAACTGCTGATGCTCTAGAGGCTAAACTAGTGGTAGAAAGAGATTCTGCTTCTGCACTTAGAGATGAAGTTGACATGTTGAGGAAGCAAACAGCACAATCACAAGCAGTACTCAAGACAACCATTAAATATTTGGTGGATTTCAAAACGAAGCAAGCTGAGACTGACCAGATTGTTAAGGTCCTGAAGGAAAAAAGGAAATTAAATTCCTACTTGGTAAATCATAGGTGAAATGTTCTTTCCATAGTTTAATAACCTTTGTGTTGTCTGTTCATGTAATCAATCAAACCATTTGTTTTAGAGATCATGTAATAATTGTTTTTTTTTTTTTTTTTGGTTTGTAATTTTATTTGAGCACAAGTCTGTATTAATTGATAAGACTCGGAGACATTTCATTTGGATTGCTGTGCCAGACCTACAAATATGCCAATCGGGCTGAATGTGCATTCAGCAATAGTAGTAGTATAGATGGACCATAAGTGGCACGCATCGGAAAGGGCCAAGATGCTGGCTAAAAAAAGGATGCTGTTGTAGCCAAAAAAAAGTACAGCGGCCTGGCTTATGTATGTTAGTTGATATTATTGATCCATATACTCTATAAGTGTTTATATGTCTATTAGTTCTGTACATTCTTGGTTGATTGACTAGGTATTTGAATCTTGATACATCGCTTGTGTACATATCTAAATGGGAGTACACATTATGCTGCGTGTGACATTTGAGTTGGACATGAAGTGTTCCAAATATTCGAATTCACCTTAAACTGGATTCTAGTTTCTGAATTTGAGTATCGGCATTTGTAAACCATATTCTTATATGACAGTGGAATACATCTTTGTCGTCCTTTTGAAGATATATAAAAACACATAGAATGATTTATAAAGATTCATATAGGAATACAAAATGGATTCGAATTTAGTTGTCAGGGTAAACGTGGATGCTTATTGTCCCAAAATTCAAAAGAAGAAGCAAAATGTCCACTCCCACGTCGGCTGCCCAAAGCCAAGTGTTTGGGAGATGGAAATTACTGTCTACCCATTACACGGACAATCCATCGGCCCGATTTCCACTGCTCTAAATAGGGGTAGGTTAGTAACTTCAATTAGACGTGACACGACCGCCCCTGAGCCCATTCCGACACGGTGGACGTCAAACATGGGCGGCAAAACTCATTTCATTCAAGCTCGTCCGAAAGACCTCTGTTTCTCCCTCCATTCCCCATTCATACACGGTGGGCGGCAAAACAAACTCGACTCGGCCGAAATCGATGTAGGCAAATATTTTCAATAGGGGCAGGTTTGTAACTTCACTCAGACATGACACAACCGCCCTACCTGTCAGCCCCGTTCATACACCGTGGCCGCCAACCATGGGCGCTAACCACCCTCTCCTCGCCCGAAATCGCTCTGGGCAAATATTGGCGAGATGCGAGATTACCGTCCTATCCCCAACCGACGAGACGTCCAAATTTTAAATGGGGGCTAAGTTCGTAACTTTCCCATATTTCAGACAGGCGCGTCCCAAAAACATGGTTCCCCGTACCTCTCCCTCCATTTTCCCATTCATACACCGTCCGCGCTAGAACACCCCATCCCCACACCAGCCTCCGTCCGCCACCCCATCCATCGCCGCCGTCCTCCACCACATCCATCGCCACCGTCCTCCACCATGCCGGAGCGCCTACCAAGACCGCGTCGTCCGCTGCTAGAGATGGACATTTCTCATCCACGGCGACGGACCAATAGCCTTGCATCGCGTCCTCTCGCTTCATCGGCGCCGTCGTCCTCTTTGCCGGGGCCGCTCACACGACCTTCTCTTCCACCGCAACGGGACATATCCCCCGATGCACCCGTCTACCGTCGCAGATCTGCTTCAACGCCACCGACAGCCATCGCACCCCCGATGCCTACACGGCGCCGCAAGAGAGGTGGTACGTCATATCTCCTCAACTTTTTGATCTCAACCAGAAAATAGATCTTAACTTGGTTACTCTACTTTCTTTTCAGCTCTTAGAATTTAGTTCTTAGTTCGAAGCAAACAATGGATGCTAAATATCATTTCTCCGGTTTGCAGCTTCAAATCTGCCATGGCACAGCCATAATACGGTTTAATTGATCATGCTTAGGGTTTAATTGATCATGTCGGTTCCGTGGTGGTTTCTTTAATAGAAATAGGAGGGGAAACCCTCTTTTGCTAAAAAAAATATGCTTATAGTTTCCCCCTTTATGATCACTATACGATCAGAATACGTGCTTCGTGTCATAATAACACTGCTCCACCCATCAAGCTAAACAAGCTTAGTTGTTCAAATACGAATATGATATTATTAAAATAGAGTTGTTTAATTGGTCAACTAATTCCTAAATTAGTTTCGAAAATGCATGTTCGCCGCTCGGGTGTGTATCTCTACAGGGTGCCCACGGTGGGCCGGCCCACCCTGGGATTTTGGGTCGTCCCAGGCCCCGATTCCCCTCTGTTCTGCTGCGCGCTTCCGATCTCTACTCGCCCCTAGCCGCCTGCCTCGCCGGCGACTTGCCGTCCCTGGACGGCATGACTCTAGGAGGAGACGCCGAACTAATAGGAGTCCAGGAGCCGCTCGCCCAACAGCGTCACCGCTGCCCGGGCGCGCCGCCGTGCCTACCTTCCCAGTTCGTTCAGGGCTCAGGCGTGCAGCACCCACCAAGCCAACCCGATTTATCCTGAGATACGTCCTCAACACTCAGCAGCCACGCCTCATCACCCATTTGACTCATTAGGCAGGACTGTCATTAGGGTTTGTTGTGTGCTCAGTGCTACCTACACTTAATGGTTCAGATGTATTTCGGTAATCTTTAGTACCTCTAAAGTTCATAGGGTTTTCAAAATTCCGGCCCTCGGAACAGAAACTAGTCATTTTGGATTGTTGGTCGTAGTGACATTGACCCAGATTACTACTGCAAGCCAGGTTTGTTGACAATTTTACTTGTCTTTCTTACTCATCGATATAATATCCAATTATTCACGTCGATTAGTTGCAAACAATAAGTGCTAGACAAACTTCTTCATTCAGATTTTGGACGGTCTCTTACTGCAGTTACAATTCTGCATACTTGTCCTAGTAAGCTCACAAGTAAATGATTGATTCACTACATCTATGCTTGCCTTGTCATATTGGTTGTCAATATTCTTTTAGGGTGGACCACCCTGTTTCTAAATACTGGAACCATGGACATGAGTGAATAGTATTTCTCTATGTGATCTCTTCCATCATGTGTGGGTAACGAACACTGCATTGTATAGAAAGAAAGTGTCATTTCCAGCTTTTACATAGGTTTCGATCTTTTACATGGAATACAATCTGCCTACTTGCTTTGTGTCGCACTACCAACACTCCACCCTTGAAGCTAAACATTACGCCACTCATAATTGCTTAGTTTATTTGTTCAAATACGAATTTCATATGATTCTAATGTTCCTACTTTAGTTTTGAAATGTGTGCCTGCCTGTTATAGAGACATAAGGGGTTTGTATTTCTGTGTGTGGTCTGGTCAGCACAGTTGGGGAGGTGAATTTTGCATATGCAGGGGTTTATAGGGAGACACTCTCCGAGTTGAATCCGCAATGCATTCCATAGATAATCTGACTACTTTTTATGTTTTCATGAATCTCAGATTCTGAACAGCATCATAATGATTATGAGCTTGCGCGCATGAAAAGAATAAAGCTGAACAATGTCATGGCTGTCAAACTTGCCATTAAGGGACTGAAATCAAGTATGGATGCAATGCAATGCAAACGCTCTCCACCTACAGATCCATGCTCAGAATATGATCCTAACACTGATTCTGAGCTAGAGGGAGACCTAAGTCAATGTAGCTCCCTAGTGGAGGAGTCAGAGGAAGATGCCCTATCTTATTCACCCATCAAGGTACTTGCTCTAACTTTCCAAGGTTACATTGCTCGCACATATCTTGCAACTGATGCTTTGCATTGCTTCTACTTTGTTGAACTGCCATTAGCTTAGTTTACACATCATGTATGTGAATACGCCCTGCCTATCCATTTTCAGTACATATTCCATCTGTCATCATACCATATTTATCCATTCAAATGTTGTTCTTGTGTATCAGACGTTCAAAAGGAAGAGGGAGATTGCTAATCGTGGAGGAGCACAATCAAAGTATTTGGAAAAGGTAGTGGCACCTGATAAATCAAATAGCCCATTAGGTGTAGTTGCAATATCACCTGACCCACAAAATACCCCAACTCTAGCAGACTCTAGCCCTACTACACTGGTCATTTCTGATGCCCCAACTGCAGCAAACAGTATGATTATGCCAGTTGACATAGCACCAGCTGTACGACGCGAAACCCCCATTCCAGCAAAGAGTACACCAAATCCAATTGCCAAATCCCTTTTCGAACCAGAGAGAGCCCCAATTGCAGCAAATAGGACCCCTGTTCCATTTCTTCCCAGTTTAAAAGACGAAGCTTATGTTGTTGTCAGGAACTTTGTGCGCAACTTACGCGTAAGTAATGTACTAATGTTATTCATGGTCATTACTGCATATGTTTCTGCTGACAGAAGACACAAGATTTCATTCTTTTAAATAGGCGAGGAGCAAATTGGATTGTGATGACGAGCAAGGGTTGGTAGCACTTTTCAAGCACTCGTTGATGAAGTATCGTTCCTACCTGAGGCAAGCGCGCTTCGATGGCAAGCCTCTAAACGAAATTTCTGTAAAGTCTCCGGTGCTACATTTATCCGACGGTGACTGGAATAATCTTGTTACACATTGGTCTCGGCTGGAGCGTAAGGTACTGTCTATGATATCACATCACAATTTGAACTACATTTCTGCATTTGCCTTAATGTCTCACTTGTACGAAAACTGTTAGCAGAAGAACATTCGTTCTCAAGGGACCACAGAATCTCGCAACTATACTGCACACTGCATTGCTCTTGTGAGTACCTCTTGCCCTGTATGACCATACTTACTTTCATAGCTGTTTGATTATGTAGCATCACTGCACATGTTAGCCTCGTAATCGTCCATTTGGTGGACATTATAAGATCCGTATGGACTCTTACATAAATTTAGAATCAACCCAATGCTTTTGAAGAGGTTTAGCTCTGCAGTCCTGTTGTAAGGACTGAACGCAGTCTATCACTGTACTTACATTAACAGCTACTCCCTCCGTCCCATAATATAAGAACGTTTTGTACAGTACACCAGTGTTCAGAACACTCTTGTATTATGGGAAGAGGGATTGGTTCATTTTGTAGCATTCTGCATCTTATCTCACTCGCCCACCATTTACTAAAAAAGATCAGATCTATATTTAATCTTACCAACAAGTAGAATACACAGACAATGCCAGTGCAGAAGTGTAGCCCATTGGTCTTGTCAGTACATTTTGTCCTGTAACGCTTGTGCTTCCATGGATTGGTAGTTGATTATGTAGCATCAATCTGCATCTTATCTTCATTATCCTCTATCCCTTCCAGTATTATCATATCTATAATTACTCTCTACAAAATGTAGAGTACAGGCAATGCTTATGAAGAAGATTATGTGCTGAAATTCTTGAGTTATCCTTCCCTTGACATGGAGAAGGGCATTATAAAGCCGGTGTTAACTGTTAATGTCAGTCAGTCCTTCTAAAGCCTTTATCCTCAACTGTTGTTTAATTTGCTCATACTCCCTATCGTTTACTGCTGTTTAGTTTGCTGTTTCTACCAAAATGCATGTTCGTAAGAACCGTAAGTTCTAAGTTTTACTTGTAAAACCAAATTCCTTATTCATACCATGCACATTACTTAATACTCCCTATATGTATGCTTGTTTTTGTGGATCTATAATCCAGTGTGTGGTGAAGCAGCATACGTTTGCACCTTGTCATCTCCTATTTTATCTTACTGATGTGGCTGATGATATGAACAACATGCCATGCACATTATCCAAAATAGATACAATGATTTTCTTTGCCCTTCATCTATGCTTGTTATGTTGACATGGTAATCCAGTAGTGTGGTGAAGCTCCCCGCATTATGAACAATGCCAAATTATGCTATTGATATTTTGAACTTACTCTTTATTTTCTAGTTTGAAATTGGATAGAATTGACATAACAGTTATCATCTTTGTTTATACACGTGCAAAACATGTCATCTCTCTGCTTTGTTTCAGGGTGATATGCCTGATGGCATGCACAAGTCTGCTGAAGGCTGTGAGGCAAACCCAACATATATTGCAGCAAAGAAGGCAAAACATCTTGAAGATAGCGAGACAACCCAAAAGTCTTGTCTTGATGCAGTGTTCAAGTTACTTGAGACTAACAGTCAAACAAGCTCACAGAATTTGTTGTCTGAATCAGTTCGACTTCTTCAGTCCCAAGTTCTAGCAGAAAGGCATTCTGCAACTCAACTTCGACTTGAAGTCCTATCTCTAAGAAAGATTGCGGAGAACACCAATGAGAACCTCATCGCTAAACAGCTACACCTGGAAGCTATGACCGACATGCTAGGTCGGTCTCACAGCCTTGCTCAGCAGCTTGCGCAGCAGTTCCCCCGCAAGGCTAACCTTTCTTGAACTGTCTTGGAAGTGGTCTCAGTTCAGTATTATTTTGTTATGCTGCAATGGTGCCCAGTTTTTGTAATCTGCTTCTTCGCTGCGCTTTATGATCACTGGTGGAGAACTTCGATGCCAAGTGGATGTAATATACCTTAAATCCTTTATTGTATAGTGTAGGTTTATTCTTAGTTACTATGCCGTAATTTCTTTATTGTATAGAGTAGGTTTGTTCTTAATTCCTAGTAGTTACTGCCATCATTCGCTATCTGAAAAAAATCAGATGTAGTCGACCGGACCGAAACATTCGACTCTAACGGGCCAGGTTTTTAGCGGGCCACAATTGGGCCGGCATGCGTCTTTCTTGGGCCCGAATGATTGGGGCCTTCACACATTGCGCCAGGCCCAAACTTACACCGGCCTATATTTAAGTTGGGTCTTTTGTCGACCCAGCGCTTAGTTTGGCCCAGGTAGCGTTGGGCCATTAACAGGCTGAATATTGTACTGGCCTGTTACGGCCGAGATGAAACCACGGGCCTTTAGCAGGCCAAAATGCATGTTGGGCCTCAATTTTCACTAGTCGTCGACGGGCCTTCAGTAGGCCGAAATGTAGACCGGGCCGTTTTGGGCCCAGTTAGCTCACGGGCTGTTACCACACCGAAACATATCTCGGGCCTTAGTTGGCCCACTGATATCATGGGCCTTTAAGAGGCTGAAAGCTTAGCACAGGCATCAATGGGCCGAATTACGCGACAGGCCTTTAATAGGCCCAAAGTCACATTGGGCTTAATTGTTGCCACCTTTAGCACGGGCCGTTAGTGGGCCCGATGTCCCGTCGAACCATATATGGCCCATGGGAAGCACGGGCCATTCCCAGGCCGAAAGTCACACCGGACTGAAATGGGCCCATGTCTACATCAGGCCTCTAACAGGCCGAAAGTCACTGGGCTGTAGTTGGGCCCAAATATTCGGCGAACAATTAACGGGCCAGATCTGGCTTCGGGCCGCAAATGGGCCCAAATATTGGGCGAACAATTAACAGGCCAGATCTGGCTTCGGGCCGTAAAGGGGCCCAAATATTGGGCGAACAATTAACGGGCCAGATCTGGCTTCGGGCCGTAAATGGGCCTTTATTAAGCATGCCGTTATTGGGCTGGCCCAGTAGTACCTGATTAAGTTCTACGGGCCTTTGACTGGGCCGGCCTTTTTAACCTATATGGGCCTCTGTTGGGCCCAGCCACGTGTCGACGTATCATAGGCATGTCTCCTCCAATGGACGGGCGACATCTGGCCCACTGACGAGCTGACAGGTGTTCCCTTCGGCCAATCAGAATTTTACACGTGGAAATTTCCCATTGGTCAGGGCTGTTAACGGGTTATCGGATCCAAAATCCGACCCGATAGCTTAACGGCGTTCCGTTACGGTGGATGCCATGTGTCGGTCACCCTTGACGAAAGCACTTCTGTGACGCGCGATTTATCATCATGGAAGTGGACACTTCCGTGATGATAATTTTGGTAATGTCATGGAACACTTCTACGACAGCACAGGTATGACTATCTTGATTATGTCATAAATTTGTCATGGATGTACATGCATGACAAAAAACGCGACCTACTGTGACAAACACGTATCATCACGGAAGTGTATTTTTTTGTAGTGTAGGCACCGGAGAGATCTAGGGTTACATGGGGTCGGTTACATAAGAGGGAATCTTCATAGTCGGTCGCCTAGCTTGCCTTCCACGCCAAGGTGAGTCCAATCCAGACATGGGTATAGTCTTCGGCCTTCATATCTTCATAGCCCATCAGTCCGGCCCAGCGAATAACAGGCCGGACGCCCGAGGACCCCTTAGTCCAGGACTCCCTCACCCCTCCCCCTTGCCAAACCACAAGGGGCCAATGGCCCAATAGGTGATCGTGTTCCGCCACGACATAGGTACATAATACCACAGTATTGACATTACAATTAATTTTGAAGTATTGAGAATACCGTGGACCTGTTTGGCAAAAGCGTGTATGCGCTGCAGTTACAAACATGCTCATTGCTAGCTAGCTAGAAGTTGCGAGCTAATGAACAGCCATGCTCAAACTTGTACGAGCATGCACTAGCTGAATAGCCAATATGAACACCATACACAAGCAGGGAACACAGATTGCGTAATGCAGGGAACACAAATTGGGATGAGATGACTTCAGTAGGGCAATCGGAAGCAGTGGCAATCAGAAGCAGCAAGCAGGAGGATGCAATGAAGGACAGTGTACTAACCATTTTCCTCCCCTTTGTTAATTTATTAATTTTTCCATGACCGCCGAACCAGCGGGAATGGTGACGGGTTGGGAGTGAGTCGAAGATGACACTCGTTCTTTTTGTCCTCTCTGTTTTTTAAAAAGAGATCGGAGGTTTTTTTATATGTAGAGAAAAAACCATGGTTTTGGAAAAACTGTGGTATTAATACTACAGTTTTTTGTTGTTGCCAAATAGCTCACAGTAATTAAAACCATAGTATTCTTAAAAACCGTTGTATTCTTACAATACATAGAAAATACTTTGCCATCAAACAAGGCCTAAGTATATAAACACTTTGTACACTAGTAAATCAATTTAGACCAAACATGATTAATTGGAGTTCATTTTATACAAAACATATTGAAAACTAAGTATATAATTCTACACTAGTAATTGCATACACAAATAAACAAAATCCACAGCGGGAGACACACAAGTAATCTGATTATAATCAAAAGGCATTATAAATTTTGGATTCTACACAATACCAATCGGATTATCACTAGCTACAATTTCTACACAAGCAATCCATGATATATATACTAAAATTTGTACACAAATTAAACAATCCCCTAATCAACTACATGAATCCCAATGCATACCAGCGGCATGTCCGCGGATGGAGAACGTGGGAGAGTGGAGAGGAAGGAGATGCGATGGGAGGAGTAGTGGATCTAACCTTGGTGCCGGCGAGGGGCGGCGACGGGCCGGCAATGGGGTGACGGCGGCGGCTTTGGTCCAGGGGAGGGGTGTGAAATGAGAGAGAGTGGTGACTTAGGTCTTTTACTAAGTTGACTCAGATAGGTTATCGCTGGCGTTGGGAGAAAGGACAACGTCATAGCTAATAACAGGCCAAATAAAAAAAATACTAAGATTAATAATGAAAGACTTGAAAAAATAAAAGACTCAAAATTTGAACTGGTAGTAAAGAAATAAAATTCCTAAATTTATAAAACAGTAAAAGTAATTATGACAAAAAGCATAATATAATTTTTACTATTATTTTGTGACTAGTATAATAATTAAATACTTAAAACACTTGATCAAATGGAAAAAGCGTTTCTGGCATGCAAATCAAACGGACGCCAGCACTAACAAATTAACTATGATGTGCAAATAAAAGCAACGCCACCAGTGCGTTCCAAACGGTGAGTGCATATGGGCAAAACGATTTGTTGTGTTTTAAAAAAAAGCAACGCCAGCACTAAGCATGTAAAGCTGACGTGCCGATTTGGCCTACGTCAGCACTATTTGGAAAAAATAGTGCTGGCATTGATGGGAAATGGCGCGCCACCAATGATAATTGTGGCTAGCCGTTTTTCCACTAGTGACATAATAATTCCGGCAGCACTTTCTGCTGTGTGTTCGGCGTCTCGGATATTGCACTATATGCATTAGTTCTGAACTATGTCTTGGGCCAATAGTTGGGTTGCGCGGCTCCTGTGCTTGCCTTCTTACGTTCCGCATGTTCGGCTAAGAAGGTAAAGGGAGAACCCCTGCGATTGTACTATTGGCTAGTCCAGCTAAGCACCACATGGGAGAAAGCCGAAAACTGACCGTCATAGTAAGCGAGAACTGGTCGGCGATCCGATGACAAGTGTTAAACTAAGAAATCATTGGTGATTTATCCGTGTCATGCGTAGGGTTCGTCCTAGCACAAACCATGTGATTACCAAGGCATGCCTCGGCTCCCATGTACATCACATCGGGGGCTAGTCATTAGCTCCCGCCATCAAGCTCTTATGGCTAAGTGAAAGCAATAAAGCTGCATAGTCCAATTGCCTAGTCTCTCTCCTACACTACTGCCTTCGGGTACCGAGACGTCGGCTAAGGGTAACAGTGCAAAGACGAAACACCCCTCGCAATATTTACTTGGGGGTTGAAGCCGACGACTAGTAGCTTTCAGAATAATAAACGACCGCACATGAGTCAAAAAAAAACACCATAGTATATAACATACAAATGGGCCACATTATAAAGCAAAAGGTTCAGTTGGCAACTTCATACAATCACTTAATGATTACATCCTTGCAACACTGGCCCTCTATCGCCCGAGCACCATCCATTACTTGTGCGAAATATAGTTCGGCACGACGATGCTCCTTTCGAACCGGCGGGGGACCAGTGGCCATGTCCATCGACTTCATCTTAGGCCAGTGAACCATGGTCTTCACAAAGGCCAGCCTAGCTCCTTCAAGGCACGTTGAATGCTTCACGGTGTCAATCCGCGGCGACGCATCACGCAGCCTTTGCAGCGGGCCGAAGTAGCTGTCCGGAATGGGCTCTATGGGCCACAGCTAGACACAAAGATCCTTCAGGGCTGGCTCAGCCATCCGATGCAGCTCCACCAGCTACTTCATCTGGTTGCTGAGGAGGGGAGGGTGCTCGGGCGCCTAGAACTGCGACCAGAAAAGCCGCCGTTCGGAGTTCTCCCGCATAGCATAGTGCTCCGCTGCAGCCGCCGCACTCTTCGGAAGCTCCGCAAAAACGTCTGCGGAGCTCCAGACCCATGTCGGCAAGGCGAACTTGTTGCCGCCAAAAACACCCTGTAGTAAGTATTTCATACCATCTGTGATTTTCCCTAATTGGCGGAGCTCCTCTCGTACACCCCACACTTCCGTTCTGGCCATCTGGAGCTTTTTGTCCGCCTTGGATAGCTTGGAGGACTGCTCTTTCTGCTTCTGCTCAAGGGCCTCACATTTCGTGACGGCATCCTTGAGCTCCACCTGCACTTCGGCCACTCGAGCCTCGTGCTTTTCGCCGGCGGTCTTCGCCTTCTCAAGTTCGACCACCGCCTTTTCGGCAGCCGCTTTCTTTTCGGCTGCCTCGGCCTCGGCCTTCTTTAGCGCTGCCTTGAGGCCCTCAACCCCCGCGGCAGGAGCTGCAATCGTCAAACACCATGTGCTCAGCATATAATTCGGAACAAAATTGTCCAATGGTGTTAACTATGTATTTCGATAAGAGCTTACCTTGTGCCTCATCAAGCCATTTGTTGACGAGGTCAAGTTCTTCATGGGAGCATAGCTTCCGATCTATCTCCTCCACGGCATTAGCAGCCGCGGCCAAGGACGATGCTTGCGATATCAAATCAACCATGCTACTTTACATGCTAGACTACGGATATTTGACCTTCTGTAAGGTTTTTGCAATCCTTACAGAGTCTCGGGGGCTGTTATATATACGGCCTTCTCAAAATTTGATTAAAAAGTTAAATCCATTTTGCGGGGAAAGGACATTACTTGACTTACCTCGAAGCCTATTAGAAGGCCCTGGATGGTATCGTCCAGTCCGGTATGGGCCGACCGAACACCTTGGAGAACCGCACCCATAAGGGCGCAGTGCCCATCAACGATAACATAGTTGTTCACCAACTCCTCCATCGCATCCGGCCAGCCCACCGCCGCCTGGTTGTTGGTGTGCGGCGCGGGCGGCGGACCTCAACCCCTTCCCAGTCGGAAGGCGGGACCGGCACCTTAGGTGCGGCCGGCTGAGAGGGTTCGGACGGTCCGGACCCTCCTCCTACATTCTCCAGGGGGACGCACCCTCCTGGTCTTCGGTGACCGAGGCACCAGCCTCGGCCATAGCTGTGTCGCCCCTCCCCCATGTTTGGACACGGAGGGGTCCTTCGGGACAGCACTTCCCCGGCCTCTTTGGGAACCAGGAGAGGCACGGAGCGCGACGCGGATCTACTATCCGCCAACTCGGGAAGTCCCCTCCGAGGTCTGCTCGGCAGGGTGATCACGCGGTGGGCTATGATATTAATCGGTTCCCATCAGTAAAGAGACTGGTAAAACAAAGTAAACAAGAAATATCTAGGTTCACACCTCATGGCGGGGGGCTTGACCCTGGGTTCCTTCTCCGGAACCTTTTCGGATGTCGCGGACTCCTCATCGGAGTCCGAACTGTCGAGTAGGACCAGCTTGGGCTTCCACGACCTCTTCTGGGCCCGAGGAGGTAGCTCCTCTTTGATGTCCCCCGGACGCCACCCTCTTCTTGGAGTGGGAGGAGGCGCTCTCCTCCTTGTCTTCTTCCTCGTCCCCATCCTGAGTGGACGGGACGACGGTGTCTCTGGACTTGGTGTTCGGACGACCTCTTCGGAAGAGGCCTTCCCTGGCCTCCGGTAAATCCTTCTTCTTCTTCCCTTTCTTTTCTGGCGCCTTGTAAGGTGCCACGACCAGCAGCTCCTCAAGTTGAGCCGATCTGGGCTCTTCAGGCAGTGGAGCTGGACTGCTGATCTTCTCGGCCTTCTCGAGCTAACCCTGTAAAGGCCACAAGATGAAGCTTAGGCCAAATTTTGGGTAGTATGACCACCCGAATATACACCGGGCAGGAGACCAATTACCTTCCTCGGGGGATTTGCGGCGTCGAGACCGATGTCTTCATTCTCGGAAGGCCAATCCTCATGGGGCTTGAAAAGTTGACCCCACACCTTGTTGTGGGTTGTGCCGAAGAGGTACTGCACGGTGGCCGGGCTGTCAGACTTGTAAGCCCACATCGGGCTGGCCCTTAGCTGGCAAGGAAGGAGTCGGCGCCTGAGCATTATCTGGACCACATTGGCTAGCTTGGCGTCGGTCTCCATCACGCTGATGACGCGCTTATGCAGCATCTTCACCTCACTGATGGGCCCCCAGTTAGGACCTTTTTTAGTCCACGAGGTCAGTCTCGCTGGGGGCCGCATCCCTTGCTTCTGTAATGTGGAACCACTCCTTCTGCCACACCTTGACGGTGTCAATAAACCGGCCCTCCGGCCATTGGACTCGGGTCATCTTACCAATCATTGCTCTGCCGCAGTCCGCCTGGGCACTGCTGACCACTTTCGGCTTGACATTGAACACTTTCAGCCATAGGCCAAAGTGTGGCTAAACTCGCAGAAGGGCCTCACAAATAATGATGAAGGTCAAAATGTGGAGGAGGGAGTTGGGGGCTAGATCATGGAAATCTAGCCCGTAAAAGAACATGAACCCCCTTACAAAGGGGTGTAGAGGAAATCCTTGCCCCCGAATAAAGTGGGGGAGGAATACTACCCTCTCGCCCGACTTGGGTGTGGGGATGATCTGGCCCTCCTCGGGGGCCCGATGGGCGATGTCGACTGCTAAATAGTCGGCCCGCTTCAACTCCACAATGCCGTTGTTGGTGACGATGGAGGCGTCTCACTTGCCATCTGCGCGAGATCTAGCCATGGTTGAAGCTTGGGCAAAGCTGGAAGGGATTCACCATGGAGGGACAAGTTAGGGCGCTGGAGCTCTGGATCTTGGAAAGGAAACAGCGGGAGGTGGAAGAAGGCATAAGATGATAACTGTAGCAGTTCCCTTGTTTTATAAGCCACGGAGAGCCAAGCGTTCCCCTTTTCACGCTGCAGGCCTCTCCACTTCCCAATACACTCGCGATGTTACGTGTGGGTGGGGGAATCGAAATCATTGATCATATCCCCTAAAAAATAGGACAGATCTCTGCCTAGATGAGACGTACCAACACTGGTACGCGTCGATGCTATACAAACGGTTTTTAACCCCTTTCCGCGATGGCATTTGGAACCGTCGCCAAGTGAGTGTGGGCGATAGGGGGGTCCTTCCCACACGACCCAGAAACCATCGGGGATAGGCCCTCCTGGGACACAGACTGGGGCAAAATGAGCTCGTGTGCGATCGGGCGAGGCATCGAAACCCAATCATTTCCGTTCGTATGTACATCCCACACGGTGAGTCCCAGAAAAACATTTCTGTTCGTATGTATATCACACACAGTCAATACAAGGAATACGTTTCCGTTCTTATGTACATCCCACACAGTCAATCCAGGGAAAACGTTTCTGTTCGTATGTACATCCCACATAGTCAATCCAGGGAAAACGTTTCTGTTTGAATGTACTTCCTACACAGTCAATCCAGGGAAAACCTTTCCGTTCGTATGTACATAACACATAGTTAATCCAGGGAAAACGTTTCTGTTCATATGTACATCCCACACAGGTTTGTTTACAGGCTCGTGTGTGATAGGTGTAACTATCACACACGCTCTGCCTTGGTTAACCGTTTGCTTTTATCAACTACATCACACATGATTTGATGAAGAAAACTGTGTGGCATTGGGCTATCCTTCACAAGCGCTTTTACTACTAGAACCGTTTGCAAAGTTTCATGACACATTTAGCAGGTTTATTAGTTTACAATTAATAATTCCAGTATTACGCAAATTCACATTTCATATCGAACAGCTGTTTGCCAATTTCATATCACGCACATAAATATATTTTACCATCATAGTACGATAGCTACCTGAAAACAGCACAGTACAACATATAGCTAGTACAACTTGATAAGAACAATATATTCATTTCCCTAATCGAGATCATCGAGGCTCGTCTTATCCACCTCTGCTTTTAGTTCAGTAAGAACATGTTTTGCACTGGCCAACTGGGAAAGCGCCTCCTCCTTCGCCAACACCATCTTAGCAAAATCTGATTTAAAAAATCTGAACTCATTCTCCACCTTCCTCCTTTTATCCCGCATCTTCAAATATTCTCCTCTATTCTCTTCCTCATACATGCTCCAGAGCTTTGCTAGGCACATCTTCAAAGACTGTGGCCACTCTTGATCAACCCACTCCAAGTAAGAACACTTCGTTCATCCTATAATATTTAAAACTAGATCAGTAACAATTGTAGGGGAAATGGGTTTATAGCAACATACAAAAACACCAATGCTTATTTTGAAAAACTGAAGAAACATGTTAATTATGACATATCTTCTCAAAAAGATCAATGTGCAAATGAATTAATTGCTACTGAGACAACAACCAAATTCTGAAACATCAGAAGCTATAATTAACTACAACAACGCTACAAGTTCTTACTCATGTACAATAAATAACAAATTGAACATTTTATGAGGAAGGTAAATATAACTGCAACAGCATAGCGACAGTGTTTGGATGACAGCAAATTAATACAAACAGGTGTGTACATGCACAAATTTAGTAACATAGAACTAATAGCACTAATGCCGTCCATAATGTATGCCAAAACTGGTGTAAAGACAACTGTTGCTACATCTCGCACCGGTGCCCTGCATTGGCGAGCCGATGCAGCGGAAAAAAATCAGGGACCCAGACTCCAGAGCACCTAGTTGCTCCGATGCCCTGTTCCTTCGTGCCATAAAGATTTAGTATTTTACTGCTTGGCTGCTCGGATGTGTGGACCAAAGTTGGTTGCACAAATTGCTGAAGCGGTGCCAAATAATTTTCTAATGGCACCGCTGATGAGATGGCAACAATTTTAAATACTAGGTACAAACTGTGACACTGTCTTAGGATGCGTTTGGTTGGTGTGGTATGAATGGGTTGGGACCATGACAGTGTCTGAATCACATCTAACAAATGATTTGTAACAACGAAAGAGGGTCTAACCTTCTCTGCACATGCCAGAAACTTCCTCCCACTGTCCACAGATTCAAACGCAACTAGCTTCACGCATGGAGATTGATGGTGACAACGAGCAGATAGATCTTCAGCCACCCCACTCCATTCATTGCCACTGATGGTCCAAGGGAGCTACAAGAGGAAGAAATGACTCAAATCGACCGCCGGGTAAAAATCCTTCATTCCAAGTCATAGCCCGAGAGAGAGAAGAGAGGCATACCCGGGTGGTGAAGGAGTCGTCGTCGGAGGAGGAACCGTTGGAGAGGTCTTTGAAGAAGACCATGGCGACCCCGGCGGTAGGATGCGAGACGGCGAGAGTGAGGAAGCAAGCGAGGAAGCGGCTATAGCTAAGGAATGAAGGAAGGAAGGAAGGAAGGAAGTAAGGAGGAAATAGGGGGAATGTGACTTGTGGTCGGGGACAAAAGGGGGTGGGGAAGGGGGAGGGGCGGGGGTAGATATTTGGCGGTAGGCCAAAATTTTGGAAATGTGGAGGGAAACTTTGTGCGCGGTGCCGCCGGACACCATCACTTTGAATGATTGTGTGCATCACAAATGATTCTTCTGCTTTACGTGCATGGGATGAGTTTGATAATTCAAATTTTGGTGGAAATTTCCCCGGGTACATCATTGCATAATTAAACATCGCTTGCTAATTTGGGCACACAAAAGAGCGTACATCAGACAGACCACACTTACTGAATCGAGCAATTTTAGTAATTAAATAGAGCCAGTTGACCTAAACATTGCTCTAAACAAAGACCAGCATTAAAAACAAAGCCTAATCACGCATAATTTTAACAAATCCGCCGCCGCACCGGCCTATGCATCGCCGGTGTGAGATGAGACGTCGATGACTTGTCCTGGCGACATGCCACCGTTGGTGGACTCCGCGTCCCCCCTGCTGAAGTCGACCGCGTCCTCGTCCTCGTCCTCGTCCTCTTCCTCGGCGCCACCCTCAAGGTTGTAGTACTCGTAGTAGTGGCTGCGCCAAAGCACGTGTTGGTACTCCACCGCCAATTCCTCGACGGACAGACTCTTCTCTACCTCGACCTTGGCCACACGCAACTCCTCCTCCCGGTGCTCCTCGATCTCCGCCGCCTCTTGCATCATCAGCTCCCGCTCGGTGACATCATGAGGAAGCAGGTGCTCCATGGCCACCGCCGCCTTTTCAGACGTGGGTTGCATGCTGGATTCCGAGGTGGCCTGGAATATCTTGGCGTGGATGGCCTCGACCCAGGCCAGGGCGACATCGGTGGCACGGACAGCAGCTCGAGTGCTCTCGGTGTTTGCAACCGTCGTCGCAGCAGCTGCTGCAGCCGTCTCAACTACTGCAGCTGCCCTCTCGGCGAAAGCGGCCACGGTCAATGCGGATGCGGCGGCACTCTCGACCTAGGCGACAGTGCTCTCGGCGTAGGCGGCGACGCTCGGGGGGACGCGACCATCGTACGGGCCTTCACGAAGCGTTTCCACGGCGTCATCTTTGCAAGAAGGGGGTGTGGGAATGGGGATCGGGATTCGGGGATTGGGGGTTACCGGCACTGGAGCTGACGAGCTGGCAAAGCTTAAGGAGGAAGACTTAAATAGACACAAAAAATTTCATCACAAACGGTTCCTACAAAACAACTGTGTGGGATGTTGTAGATATTTTTTATTAGCTGTGAAAGACGAATTTGGAGTAAAGTGGCAACGGATGGTGTTTTAAATTTACGAGAAAATTTGTAGTACTGATACAATTGTCATGTCAAATTTTGGAAAATTTCAAGGGTCATTTGACCTTTTAAGACATTTAAGTGATTTTCTAGCCATTTAATGATCGTAATTGAAATTTGAACTACATGTACATGCAACAACTAACCATAACGGTTTGAAAAGTCATATTTTGTGTACTTGTGTGCGATTTAATTCCATGTGCAGTAAATTGGAAGGAATGTTCAAACATTGGTCTAACGGCTATGACATAATTAAGCATGGAGTGCCATGGCATTTAAATTCCAAAAAATTAAAAAAAGATCAGAAACACATGAAACCTTGGTTGATGTGATGTCATGCCACCAAGATGATGTGGTAAAAAAATTGGCATGTTTGACAAAGTTTGGACACACACCCCTCACAAACCGGAGCAACTCACTAGAAGTTTCGTGGTTCTGAGAGGGAACAATGCATGTTTGATGGCGAACGGGAGATAGCTTTCCCTTACGGCCTTCAAATTTTTTCTATGTGTAACGTGCACTAATACAACTGTCATGTGAAATTTTGGAAAATTTCAGGGGTCGTTTGACCTTTTGAAGACATTTAAGTGATTTTATAGCCATTAATGACCGTAATTCAAATTAGAAGTAGATGTACATGCAACGGCTAACCATAACGGTTTGAAAAATCATATTTGTGTACTTTTGTGCGATTTAATTCCATGTGCAGTAAATTGGAAGGAATTTTCAAACATATTGGTCTAACGGCTATGACACAATTAAGCATGGAATGCCATGGCATTTAAATTCCAAAAAATTAAAAAAAAAGATCAGAAACACATGAAACCTTGCTTGATGTAATGTCATGCCACCAAGATGATGTGGTAAAAAAATTGGCATGTTTGACGAAAGTTTGGACACACACCCCTCACAAACTGGAGCAACTCACTAGAAGGCTCGTGGTTCCGAGAGGGAACAATGTATGTTTGATGACGAATGGGAGATAGCTTCCTCTTACAGCCTTCAAATTTTTTCTACGTGTAACATGCACTAATACAACTGTAATGTCAAATTTTGGAAAATTTCAGGGGTCATTTGACCTTTTGAAGACATTTAAGTGATTTTCTAGCCATTTAATGACCGTAATTCAAATTAGAACTAGATGTACATGCAACGGCTAACCATAACGGTTTGAAAAAACATATTTGTGTACTTGTGTGTGATTTAATTCCACGTGAAGTAAATTGGAAGGAATTTTCAAACGTATTGGTCTAACGGCTATGACACAATTAAGCGTGGAGTGCCATGGCATTTAAATTCCAAAAAAATAAAAAAAGATTAGAAACACATGAAACCTTGGTTGATGTAATGTCATGCCACCAAGATGATGTGGTGAAAAATTTGGCATGTTTGACGAAAGTTTGGACACATACCCCTCACAAACCGGAGCAACTATCTAGAAGGCTCATGGTTTCGAGAGGGAACAATGCAAGTTTGATGACGAACGGGAGATAGCTTCCCCTTACGGCCTTCAAATTTTTTCTATGTTTAACGTGCACTAATACAACTGTCATGTGAAAATTTGGAAAATTTCAGGGGTCATTTGACCTTTTAAAGACATTTAAGTGATTTTGTAGCCATTTATTGACCGTAATTCAAATTTGAACTACATCTACATGCAACGGCTAACCATAACGGTTTGAAAAATCATATTTGCGTACTTGTGTGCAAGTTAATTCCATGTGCAGTAAATTAGAAGGAATTTTCAAACATATTGGTCTCACGGCATGGACACATGTACATGCATGGAGTGCCATGGCATTTAAATTCCAACAAATTAAAAAACGATCAGAAAAACATGAAACCTTGCTTGATGTAATGTCATGCCACCAAGATGATGTGGTAAAAAAATTGGCATGTTTGACAAAAGTTTGGACACACACCCCTCACAAACCGGAGGAACTCACTAGAAGGCTAGTGGTTCCGAGAGGGAACAATGCATGTTTGATGACGAACGGGAGATAGCTTCCCCTTATGGCCTTCAAATTTTTTCTAATTTAACGTGCACTAATACAACTGTCATGTGAAAATTTGGAAAATTTCAGGGGTCATTTGACCTTTTAAAGACATTTAAGTGATTTTCTAGCCATTTAATGACCGTAATTCAAATTTAAACTACATCCACATGCAAAGGCTAACCATAACGGTTTGAAAAATCATATTTTTGTGTACTTGTGTGCGAGTTAAAAATTCTTCAGACAATGTAAATATCTGGTGTTCAAAAAAGAAAATGTAAAGATCTGGCAAGACAACCGGCCCCCACACGATTGGCACTCTATTTTGTGCCTCGAGGTTTGGAAGGTGAATGGCGGGGGTTATTAATCAGACACGGTTCTGTATTGGAAATCGTTTGCTATTACGTTCACACACGGCTTCTAATGCGGGAATCGTGTGTAATTCAAACTACAGTACTCATAAATTCCGGGGACCGGCGTATGTACTGTTCCCATCGATCTAGATTCCGGCCGCCAATAAATACTACCTTGCTCACGTCGTCCCGCCTGCATTCTCATCTACATCCTCCCCTTGCTCGCCCTCTCTCTCTCTCCCTCTCTCTCAAAGCTCTGCCATGGCGCCGCCGATCTGCCCATGTGCCGACGAGGAGTCGCCGCCCCCGAGGACGCTCAGTCGAAGATCAGCGACGAGGAGGACCCCTATGCGTCGCCGGACGATGTGCGTCGGACCCCCAAACTTTGGATTGGTTTTGGGGCCAGTACAATTTTTGACTGTGGAAGTCACTGCCGCCGGCTGAGAAAGCCAGGCAAGTGCCGTTCAAGAAGGAGATGGCGGAGGAGGAAGCCAGGTACCAGGCGGCCTATGAAGCCCGTGATGCCACCTGGAAAAAGGAGAAGGTGGAGCTTTGGGGGCGGGCGTGTCATCGTGCGGAGGAGGTGTACGAAGAAGGGTACTTCGCGAGGAAGGTCAAAGGCACTAGGCGTCTCATCGCTGCGTGGAGGTGGGCCGATAAGCTCCAGCGTGCCACCGACGAGGAGCTCCGGTGGGCGCCCAACGAAATGGCAAGATCGTCCGCGCTTGTCCACCAACAAGAGGCAGATCGGTACATCAAGAGCTGCGAGGCGAAGGAGGCGGAGTACTGCCTCCGCGCTGGGAAGACACCGTGCATTAGGAGGGATTATTAGTTTTAGTATTGTTCATTTTCAATTTTATGCATTGTGCCTAGTAGTTAAGTATCATCACGTATATGTGATGATATTATATATATTCTGTGATGAACTAATGAACAATTAATATATATATATATATATTATGAATTCCATTTTCTATCTGTTTTTGTATACTAATTTGAATCTAGCTGTTATCATCCACATATACAGAATGGAAAGCGTATACACACACATTGAAACAGAACATATAAGAACAGAAAACAGACTACACACATTGAAACAGAGCAATAAACAGAGCAATACTATGATTGTTGTGCATACATAGCTATCCACGTCGAAACGACTCAACAAAATAAAACGCGTCCATGAGACCATGACCAGCAGCCCTTGCCAACGGTAGCTCTTGGCTCTGGCTGAACTCGTGCAGGCATTCGTCCAAGCGGTCGACACGTTCGCGGTACATTCGGAGCGTGATCTCAAACTCCAAGTTGGCTATTTCATCGGAGATCACCAGCTCGAGGATGCGATGGCCATGTTCCTCTACTGCGCCCAGGTGGACACCTAGGCCAAGGAGGCGGTCGAGCCTACCGACCAGCGCATTGGCATCAAGCGGGCCGCAGACAAGGCGAACGGCGCGACCCATGCGAACGGCGCGGCAGGTGTCCGGTGCAAGTACGGTGTAGCTGGCCTCTGGTGCAAGTACGGCGCAGAGGGCATCTGCCCACTCCTGGCGAGGAATGGGGGTACTGACAGGACGTGTACCCAGCTGCGACGCCGTGTCGACAGCAGGCAAGCATCGATGGATCCGCTCTTGCTGTGCGGCGCACCGCGCCTCTCGCTCTGCGGCGCTCCAACGGTCTCGCCGTGTGATGAGCCGCAGCCTATCGGTGCGGACGCGCCTAGCTTGCTCTGCGGTGCGCCATCGATCATGTTGTGCAATGATCTGCACCCTGTCGGCGCTGACATACCTATCTTGATCCGCGGCGCTAAAGCGCCATGCGCCAAGGGTCTGCTCAACCCTGGTGATGACGTGCATCACGGCGTCGTCCATCGCATTGCCGGGGAGCGCCTCGGCCTCGACGGGCCGTGGCGCCTGCTCGTTTTCCTCATCGACGAGGTTGATGGCAGAGGCGGCCCTTTGGTGGGTTGGCATGCTTGGAAAAGGTGGATGTGCTACAGGCTGCGCTTGTTGCCTCCGTGCGTCGCGCGCTGCCTAGGTTTATGCGCAATATCGCTGGGTGGCGGGAAACCGGTGCGGAAATGGCGGGAAACGGTGGCGTGTTCATAAAATGCCATCAATTAATGGAAACTTAGCATAAAAGGAACATCGAGCTAGCACAAGAAGTAGATGATAATCAGATGATCATTTATCCTAGTTAATTATGCATGTAATAGTTTACTTTGGTGTGTGGAAATGTCATGTGTGCATTAGCCACCTATGTAATTGGATCTTTGTCGCGTATTACACACATCTTGTTTATGTGAAACGTTTCTGTTCTCTTGGCTCAACACAAACAGTTTACCGGAATGAACTGTATGCCCTTCATTGCACACACCTTGATCTGGTTGAACCATTTTTGTTGCGTTGCCTAATCGAAAATAGTTCATCCGAGTGAACTGTATGCCGTATATCGCACACACCTTCATCTGGCTGACCGTTTCTTTTGTGTTGCCTAATCACAAACAGTTCATCCAAGTGAACCGTATGTTGTAGATCGCACACACCTTCATCTGGCTGCCCGTTTCTTTTGTTCCTCCTCATCACAAATAGTTCATTGAACTGAACCGTATGCCCTGCATCGCACATGCAACTAAAATCTAAACCGTGTTTGATGCATCTATGATCGCAAACGTTTTGCACCTTTTTTGACGGGTTTTTTACAACACCATTTGCGATTATTGCATCGCACACAGTTTCGTCGAAGGGTCTCTGATCGTAGTGTCGCGTTACCAGCATCCTGCAGTAGTGCAATGGAGGGGCGGCCTCGAGCCAAGCATGGAGAACTGCCAGCCGTTCGGTTTTATGACCGTCCGCGACCCTTCACTAAAAGTTGTTAAACGTGGGCACTGTTCACACTTGAGCACTTTGGCCTTCGAGGCTAAGTAAAGTAGACGCTCCGGATTCTTGACACCACTCAACTCCGAGCACGCGGGGGACAAGATGAAGAACTCCCCTCGCAAGCCGAAGACCGTAAGTTGTGCGGATGCCGGACACAAGCCCTGGCGTTGGAGGCTAGTTCGGGGGGCTGCTGGGGGAGTCCTAGATTAAGGGGTCCTCGGGCCGTCGACCTACTGCATCTGGGTCGGACTAATGGGCCACTATGGGGCCAAGCTAGAGTGTGGGTCCGTGGCCGGATAGGAGATCTTCGGAGTCGTGGTGTTCCCTCCAAGTCAAGATTAGGCATGATCCTTCCTTCTTTGTAACCGATCGCCTGTAACACTAACCATACTGGTGTCTATATAAACCAAGGGGTTTTAGTCTTTAGGGTTAGAGCAACATCCATTACCCCATCAACCTAGGGTTTAGCTCACCTGATCTCGAGGTAGATCGACTCTGTAACCATATCATACACATCAAAAACAATCAAGCAGGACGTAGGGTTTTACCTCTTAGAGAGGGCCCGAACCTGGTAAACATCATTTTCTTCGTCCCTTGTTCCCCATTGATCCTAGATCCACAGCTCGGGACCCCCTACCCAAGATCCACAGGTTTTGACACCGACAATGATGTCGTTCACTGCCTCGGATCTGCTTCCCTTCCTCCGACAGACGGCCACCAAAACACAGTCAACAACTTGGCCATGGGGTCGTCCAAGCCTCGACCATGCTCCACAACATTGGCTCCACTGGTGAAAACAAGAAGATTGGTGCGAAATCAGGGGGATGCAACACTGGCAGCCGGAATTGGTACTCCTCTTCCCTTATTCATGCAAATCTTATGTGTCTGCTCGCATGGTATTCATCCATAGAAGACACTAGTTGACCGCTTCTTACTGCACCTTCTTCCTAATACTAGATGTTCCTAGTTACTCGCGATGCCCAAGGTTTCCCCTCATATATTTTTTCACCTTAGTTAGAGGTTTGTCGCCTGCTTGGATTTCAGTTCTGGGCCAATTGATACCCAATAAAAGGAAGCACCACCCGCGGAGGCGCTAGTTCGCCTATTCGCTGGGGAAGTAGTGCCTCGGTGTTTATCTTAGGGGTGTGTGGGGTGCAGGAGATGCTTGCGCCCGATCTAGAGGTTGGCCAGGCTTAAAGGGATGGTCAGGGGGCATTGCCAAGCATGACCGTCGGGTGAGGTCGAGGGGAGAGCGGAGGCAGGGGTCTGTGCTGGTGGTCGCTGGCGGTTCTAGAAAGATCATCAATAGTGACTAGCAGGAGGTAGGCGAAGGCCATCTGCCCGTTACTTGTAGATCAGACCGTTAAAAAAATCTATTAAACTATTTGTTTTTAATCAATTGTTATTTTCATAGGACCACATGTGGTGGTGTGCTGGAGGAGTACCTGCATTTCCCAGCCATCCCTATGCTCATATTTCTAAAGCCTAGTATCTAATTTCGTGTGCCATGCATGTTGTCGAGCTATCATATGTCTCCCATCATTTATTTTCCACCCACCTGCTATCTGCTACTTTTACACAACACTACCTCTACACACACTTTACCCATACTCTCACTATTATTGTTTTATGCATGGGTATTTCAGCCTCTCACACACTATTGATAAATTCACAAAAGAAAAGAGAGCAGTCGCTCCAGTCTAATTCGCGGATAGGCACGAAGCGTTTCAGTCCTATAAAGGGTGTAGTGTTAGCAAATGGAGACAGTAAACATAGCTCTATAGTTGATGATCTCATTCGCCATGAACAACCATACCAGGTGCTTGCTTTAACTTTGCGATGTCATATGTTGTTGCATGTTGCATATGGTGTCTAGCATGTATTCGAAAGATCGAAGCCGGTATTTATTAAGATAAAGAAAGAAAAAAATACATCACGGCAATGGCAGCAAAGAGTACAAGAGCACAAAGCACCAGAAGCTAAATAGGCAAGGCACTCGTTGAGCCAGTGACAAGCCCAACACAAACAGGCATCACCTGCAAGCCAACTAAAAACCCATGGTGGTCACAAAGCAGCCCACCTCCCGCCAGGCTCTCGGGTCCTTGATGATCATGCTCACCACTCCAGTCGGGTGCCTAGCTGGTAGTGCTTCCAATTTGTTTAAATTGCATCTGCCTAGTTTACACATTATACCTTTGAATATGACATGCCTTCCTGTTTTTGGTACATACTACATTTGTCTATTAACCATGTTCTTACATCAAACTAATGTTCTTGTGTATCCCTCATCGATCACTTATGATTATACAGTGAGGCCTTTGGATTAGTGTGAGAGAAGCTACTATTTTAAAGAGTGCAGTGTCAGCCCCCCACATGATTCTCAAGAAACAGCAAGGCTAGATGAAGATAGTCAACGGAGCTCTGTAGTTGATGATCGCATTTCCCCTACACCACCATCGTAGGCGCTTGCTCTAACTTAGCAGTGTGATATGTGGTTATATGTTGCATATGGTGTCTAACTGGTAATTTTTATAATCTGGTTAAATTGCATCTGCTATTCTGCTTAGTTTATGCATTATACTTGTTAATGTGACATGCCTTCCTGTTTTTGGTACATACTACATCTGTATATTAAGCATGTCCTTACATAAACTACTATTATATAGTATCCCGCATCAATGACATATGATGAGACACCTTTAGTATATGCAGCCTGATATTGGTTGCATCTTTCATATGATTTATAGCATGTACTGCTTCTAATTTGGAAATGACATTTATGATGAGACACTTTTATCTTGGCAAAGTCATATTGGTTGCATCTTTCATGTGGTGACTAGCTTGCATTGCTTATAATTTGTTGAAATGGCTTCTGATCAATTTACACAAATAGGTGTGAATATGCCATGCCGTCCTCTTTTTCGTACATATCCCATCCTCGTATCATGTGTTTGCCTTACATTAAAGTAGTGTTTGTCAGTATCATGCAAGCATGAGTTCTGAAGAGTGAATTTTATTTGTTTTTCTTGTTGGTTTGACATGGCATTGTAAAATCAATAAAGAGGAAGGAAATTAGCAAGGCAGTGGATGATGGTGCTCCTTCTGACCAATAGAAATGGAGGGTCTCTACAGATTCTACTCCGCCATCCTCCCAACAAGATTTGCAAGACAACACATGCATAGACACTCAATGTAGTTGTGTTCATGATGAGCACATCTCCCCTACTCCACCATCTTAGGTGCTCGCTCTAACTTGGCACTGTTATATGTGGTCGCATGTTTTTTTGATAGAAAGACTGTAAGGGAACCCCCTACAGTATAATTGGTGCAACAACCCCAAATTGCAAGTACCATGCCTTGAACCTGGGTGGGTGGGAAGGCATCAGCCCCTTCCCACCACTAGGATATGCCTTAGTCTGCATGTGTGTGTGGTCGCATGTTATGTATGATGTCTGGCTTGTATTGCTTCTATTTTTTTTGAATTGCATCTGCATAGTTTACACATTATACTTGTGACTAAGACACATGTTCCTATTTATAGAACATAGAATATTTGTCTATCACAGCATGTTCTTACAACAAAATACTACTGTTGTGTAACCTGCAACAATCACTTATCATAACAGACATTTAACTTGGGACTATGATATAGGTTGCATCTTGCATTCCTTTCCAGCTTGTACTGCGTCTAATTTGTTGAAATGGCACTTCTGACGAGACAATTTTAACTTGGTATAGTGATATTGGTTGCATATTTCATATGGTGTCTAGCTTTCATTGCTTCTAACTTGTTGAAATGCCTTCTGCTTAGTTTTACACATCATAGGTGTGAATAAGCAATGATGTCCTTTTTTCTTACATATTCAATCCTCCTATCATGTGGTCGCCTTACATGAAAGTAGTATTTGTCAGCATTATGCAGCAATGAGTTCTGAATAGCGAATTTTATCCATTTTTTTGTGGGTTTGACTTGACAAGGCAAAAAAAGAAAGAGGAAGTAAAAAATTAAGGCAGGGGCTGATGGCGGTCTTCTGGCAGAATCGGTAAGGACGCGCTCTAGACATTGTACTACTACTGCTAGTGTAGTGAAGTCCCAAATAAATATGATGGGCCCAACAATTCTACTCCAGCATGACAGATGCTTTCTCTATCTTGGCAATGTGATATTTGCTTGCATGTTGCATATAGTGTCTAGCTTGTATTGCATAAAATGGTTGGGGATGGTGTTAGTACTTGGGAGGCACGGAAACGGAAGCGGAACAGCTCTGCGGATTCTGTTGGTACTGATAGTGCAATAGAAGGTCAAAGTCTACCGGATAAATGTACAAACACAGTATCCCCTGCTACACCAGCTGCAAAACATACCAAAGACAAATGAAAAGTTGCCACAAAACAAGCAACGACGGCCCAAGTGGTTGCAGCACCTTCTTCCATAGTACCAACATCTGCATGAGTTACGTGTTGTCAACACAGCTAGCAGCAAACTCCCAAGCTCCCTTGCCACACGGCCCTACTTCCGAAGCAATCTTGACACAAGCGGACTTGGCAAGATCAAATGAACCTTGTGAGCTTCAACGGTAAGAAGGTAGTTGATTGAGTCAAGTTACAGTTGCATGCTTCTTTATATGTTTCTCGCAGTTTGATTTACACTAACACTTCCCATGTTCATTTTGAACTAGTGATACCTCTCCAATGTATCTATAATTTTTCATTGTTCCATGCTATTATAGTATCAATCTTGGATGTTTTATATGCAATTATATATAATTTTTTTGGGACTAACCTATTAACCTAGTACCTAGTGCCATTTGTTGTTTTTTTGCTTGTTTTTGTCTTTTCATAAAATCAGTACCAAACGGAGTCCAAACGCCACGAAACTTTTGGACAATTTTTTTCTGGACCATAAGGGACCCTAGAAGGTTCGAGAGAAGACCTAGGGAGTCACAATGAAGCAACAAGCCCGGGGGCACGCCCTACAAGCATGTGGGCCTCTGGTGGAACCTCTTGACCTAATTCCACCTCTATAAATTCTCAAATATTCCCAATACATCAGAGAGCAACCGAAAATACCTTTACCATCACCGCAAGTTTCTGTTCTTCCGCGATCCCATCTGGAGGTGTAAGTGCATCTAGTGCCACCCCTAGTTGGTTTTGGAGTACTGACGACAAACCTGGTTGAGGGACTAATGTGTTTGTGAGAATTGCAGGATAACACATGTAGTAGTCCCTTATTGATTCAGTTTACCTACCAGAGATGACCCCTAAAAATGTGTGTGAAGACACTGAAGACAATGGTAGGTCATGAAGACATTCATGATGAAGATTATGACATGTGAAGACATTCACTTGAAGACTATGGAGTGCGAAGACATAGTTTTTTCGTAGTTTCCTTTTCTTCTTTATTGAGTCATAGGAACCACTGTACTATTAAGTGGGGTCCAAGTAAACAAAGTCAGAATGACTAATGTGATGCTCAACCAAAATCCTATGTCTTCAAGCGAAGACAATGAGAGCAAATCTTATCCAGAGCTGGATGAGTCAGCTTTGCTTGTAGCCCAAGTCAAGCTGTCGCGTGTGTTTGAGATCCGACCATTGGACACGTGTCGGTTCCTTAGTGACCCAGGTTCATTTCGGACATATCAGGTCGGGTTGCCTCCTGGCTATAAATAGCACACCCCCTACACCATAAATTGGTGGCTACTCAGAGTTAGTGCACGGCTTTTGTCGTTTGAGAGCAACCCACGTCCGAAGCCTTTGAGAGAGAGATCCTTGCGAGGACAAAGCCTAAAACACCCAGAGCCAAAGAGTGTTAGGCAACACTGAAGTCTTTCTGTCCGCGTGACCTAAAGAGTTGTTACACTTGAGGACTGTGAATCCTCTAGCCGGTTAGGCGTCGCATTCTGAGCATCCAAGAGCTATTGTGGATTGCCGGTGAACAAAGTCTGTGAAGGTTTGGAAGTCTACCTTGAAGACTTACCAGAGTGATTGGGCGAGGACTGGGTGTCCTTAGCTCAAGGTGAATAAGGTGAAGACGTGGTCTTCTGAGTTCAATCTCAGCCTCCCTAACCAGACATATAGTTGTCACAGCAACTGGAACTGGTCTACCAAATCCTTGTCTTCACCAAGTAACTGGTTCTATCCCCCACTTCCCTTTACTTTACTGTTTGTCTTCGTGAAGTCATTGCTTGCCAGTCTGGTCTGATTGACTTCACTGTGTGAAGACTATTACCTGTTTGGCTTCATACTCTCTTCCATTCTAATCCATACTACCTAGCTACTGATAGTCTTCGTACTTTCACCACATTGCTTACTTGACTATGGCTTGTCTAGTGTAGTCTATCTTCCGCTGCATATCTATAGGTTCATTTTATCTGTTTGTCTTCAACGACCCCGTGTTTTGAAGACTTTCATAAAAATTGCCTATTCACCCCCCCTCTAGTCGATAACTAGCACTTTCAATTGTTATTAGAGCAAGGTGCTCCCTTGTTCTATGTGATTCGGTTTAACCACCTGGACTTTTAGCTATGTCGACTACAGGGATAATCAAGGTGTCCGTTGCGTGCCCAGTCTTCGATGGCACTGATTAGCCCTACTGGAAGAATAAGATGTGCATGCATGTTGAAGCCATTGACGTCGGTCTCTGGTATGTCGTCAAGACAGGCGTTCCCAAGGTCGGTGAAGGTGTCATCGCTGTTGATGTCAAGAGGTTCACTCATTTGGACTCGATCGCCAAGAACATCATCTATGGTCATCTGACCAAAGGACAGTATGGCCGTGTGAGTGCACTGGAAACTGCGAAGCTAGTCTGGGACTGGCTGTCCAAGGTCAATGAAGGTGTCTCAACTCAGAGAGACTCAAGGATTGATGTTATTCGCAACCGCTTCAAGAGAAACGGCAATGAGAATGTCCAACTCACATTTGATCGCCTCACTGATATCACAAATGAGCTTCGCGCTCTTGGTGCCACTGAGATCACCAAGCACGAAATCGTGAAGAAGCTCATGAGATCACTTGACAGCTCATTTGACACCCTGGCCCTGATGATACAAGAATGTCCTGACTTAAAGATCTCTATCCGTCTGACATACTTGAGAGGCTCAACACACATGAGTTCCAGCTGTCTGGGAAACGAGACATCTATGGCCCCAACTATGGCCTAACCCGTGCTTTGAAGGCAAAGGTTGTTTCCTCATCTGAAGAAGAATCTGACTGCAATTCTGAGGATCCTGAAGACATTGGAAAGGAGCTATCTATACTCGTGAAGAAGTTCCAGAATTTCTCCAAGAAAAATCTCTTCGGAAAGTCTTACTACCACTGCATGCCTGTGAAGTCGGAAAGATGACTAGGGCCAAGCATCCCTCGAAGACAATCATGACAACAACACGTCCCTTCGAGCTGCTTCACATGGACTTATTTGGCCCTACTCACTACTCTACCCTTACTACCACTGCATGCCTCTATGGCTTCGTCATTGTTGATGATTACTCAAGATATACATGGGTGCACATAATTCTCTACAAGACTGAAGTGCAGGATGTCTTCAGACGATTCGCCAATCGTGCCATGACCAACTATGGCATCAAGATCAAGCATATCAGAAGTGACAACGGCACATAATTCAAGAACACCGGCCTCGACACTTATCTTGATACATTGGGCATCACACATGAGTTCTCTGCTCCATACACACCTCAGCAGAATGGCATCATGGAGCGCAAGAACAGAACCCTCAGTGAGATGGCACGTACGATGCTTGATGAGTACAAGACTCCAAGGAAATCCTGGCCTGAAGCCATTGATATTGCTTGCCACATCATCAAACATGTTTATCTCCACAAGTTCCTAAAGAAGACATCATATGAGCTCATGACTAGTAAAAAGCCAAATGTCAGCTATTTCAGAGTCTTTGGTGCTAGGTGTTGGATCAAGGATCCACATCACACTTCAAAATTTTCACCAAAAGCACATGAAGGTTTTATGCTTGGTTACGGAAAGGATTCGCACTCCTACAGAGTCTTCAACCTCTTTTACTACAAAGTGGTAGAAACTGTGGATCTGCGGTTCGATGAGACTAACGACTCGCAAAGAGAGCACCTGCCAAATGTGCTAGATGAAGCTACACCAAGTGAGTCTATCAAACTTATGGGTACTGGAGAAATCATACCTACAGAAGAACAGGCCGAAGAGGAAATCATCATTTCTACACCTAATCAGCATGAAGACACTGCTCAGCCTGAAGCCAATGCTGAAGATGAAGACAATGATCAGCAAGGGCAAAATCTTCGTCCAGTACATCCTCGCGTTGCAAATGAAGTTCAGATTGAGAAGATAATCGATAACATCAATGCACCTAGTCCACTCACTCATTCAAGAGCAACACAGCTAGCAAATTTCGGTGGGCACTTTGCATTTGTCTCTATATCTGAAGCCAAGAAAGTTGATGAAGCCTTCATGGAACCTGAATGGATTCAAGCTATGCAAGAAGAGCTTCAACGGTTTGAGCTGAATAATGTATGGGAGCTATTAAAGCGTCCTTATCCTCGCAAGCACAATATCATCGGCACCAAATGGATCTATCGCAACAAACAAGATGAGCATGGTCAAGTTGTCAAAAACAAGGCTCGTCACATTGCTCAAGGTTACACACAAGTGGAAGGGATTGACTTCGATGAAACCTTTGCTCCCGTGGCTAGGCTTGAAGCCATTCACATACTGCTAGCCTATGCCAACCACAACAACATTCTTCTGAACCAAATGGATGTAAAGAGTGCCTTCCTCAACGGCAAAATTGAAGAAGAGGTGTATGTTGCACAACCACCTGGTTTTGAAGACCCAAAGCATCCTGACATGGTATACAAGCTCAACAAGGCACTGTATGGCCTCAAACAAGCACCTCGTGCTTGGTATGACACACTCAAAGACTTCATGAAGAGCAAAGGCTTCAAACCTGGTTCTCTAGATCCCACTCTCTTCACGAAGACATATGATGGTGAACTGTTTGTGTGCCAAATCTATGTGGATGACATTATCTTCGGCTGCACTGACAAGAGATACAGTGATGAGTTTGGGCATATGATGCAAGAGCAATATCAGATGTCCATGATGGGTGAGCTGAAGTTCTTCCTTGGTCTTCAAATCCGTCAGCAGAGAAATGGCATCTTCATATCACAAGAGAAGTACCTCAAAGATTGCCTGAAGAAGTTTGGAATGCAAGACTGCAAAGGGTACACGACGCCAATGCCAACCAAAGGGCCAATCGGGCCCCGACGACAATGGTAAAGAGTTTGATCAAAAGGTATACCGCTCCATGATTGGTTCTTTACTCTACCTATGTGCATCTAGGCCTGATATAATGCTTAGCGTTTGCGTGTGTGCCCGATTCCAAGCGGCACCAAAGGAATCGCATCACTTAGTTGTGAAGCAAATTCTTTGACATTTGGCTCACACCCCAACACTAGGATTATGGTATCCAAAGGGCTCAGAGTTTGATCTAGTTGGATTCTCAGATGCTGATTATGCTGGTGACAAGGTTGATCGCAAGTCCACATCAAGAACATGCCACTTTCTTGGACGATCTCTTGTCTGTTGGTCTTTAAAGAAGCAGAACTGTGTATCACTCTCCACTGTTGAATCCGAATACATTGCTGATGGATCTTGCTGCGCTCAGCTTCTCTGGATGAAGCAAACTCTCAAGGACTATGGCATCAACATGAAGCATGTGCCACTCTACTGCGACAATGAAAGCGTGATCAAGATTGCTCACAATCCAGTTTAGCACTCGAAGACAAAGCACATTCAAATCCGTCATCACTTTCTCAGGGATCATGTGTTGAAGGAAGACATTGATATCATTCACGTCAACACTGAAGAGCAACTGGCAGATATCTTCACAAAGCCCTTGGATGAGAAAAGGTTTTGCAAGCTGCGGTGTAAGCTAAATATCGTCTAATCCTCGAATGTCCTGTGAATGGACACACATCCTAACGCTTATGCATGTTGATGACTTAGATGTGCAACACATGAAGTAACGTATATCTTCAATTAATGAAGACTTACCCTATAAGTGTGAATACATTAATGCGGAAATTGACTTCGGAGCGCCACGATAATTGTGCGTCGTGTCTGGGTCTAATACTTCCTATACGGTGGGTAACGCCACCACCAAACTTTCTTGAAGATTTTCATTTGGCGTCATGATTGCATTATCTTCATATTTGGTTTTTCTTCAACATTAATTTGACTTCAGAGTTTATCTTCGCAATGTTGATTTGGTCTTTTCTAGTATATATATATGTGTGTGTGTGTGTGTGTGTGTGTGTGTGTTCTGTCCTCTATAGCATTCACTTATAGCTATGTCTTCAAACTTGCCATTTTCTAAACTAAGTGAATGTGATCGGGCCCTAACCCATTCTGTGCTTCTACCTCAAATTCTTTCTGTCCAGTCATATGCATTCTAATGACACGTGTCGATTGTCTTCACTGCGTCCTTGTCAGCTGAAGATACAGAGACACACATTCAAAATTGTTTTAATGCTATATGTCTTTTGCGTGAATACCGGAGAAGACAGGACGACCACCCGACAAACCAGGAGCGCGTGGGAACATGGATCAACTCTCAATGAGTTGCATGTATGCCACATGTCCATTAGATGTGAACCACCAGGGGCACCTGCATAATTGCACTGTGCAGCCCTTCACCTTATAAATACAAACTCGCGCGGTCATTATCTCCTCTTCCACCTCGCCATCTCGCTCAAAACCTAGCGCCACCGCTAGCTCGAGTCGACGCCGGAGAGGAAGCGCTTAGCTGTCACGACCTCTTTGACGCCGTCCTCATGCCGGCCGCGGACCTCGTCTTCTCCGCCGCCACCGTAGGTGTCTTCCGCTGCCAAGTTAGGGCGCAGGAGATTGGACTGCTCGGCATCTGTTCTGCCCCATCTAGCAGTTCTTCAAGTGGTAAATAAAATCGCTTTTTACCGCTTTTTCGATCTGTCAAATCCGTCCACTTCACCAAAAAGTGGTTTCTGCACTTCCATATCTGGATCATTCTCTGAATCTCATATCTTGCAAAGTATATTAACTTATCCTTCACAACTAGTTAGTTCCTCACTTGTACTTATTCATGGATTCGTACAAATCTGGAACCAAGTCACTTCAAATAAGTGAATGTCTTTGCACTATGAGGTCAATGTCTTCAAACTGATTTATCTTCGAAATCTTCTGGGAATGCATATGACCTCTTCCCCTTCCCTCACATCTCTAATGTTGTCACAGGTACATGTCCGTGGGAGAATCCCTTGGTTCTCATAGTCTGCATTCATTTGCAGAATACTTACAACATCACATTGAATCTCCTGAAGCCAGTTCTTGTTTGACAAGTTGTCGGAAGCCTTTCACTGTTTTGAAGCCTCTCTGTCTGAATATTATGGCAACTGGAAAATCTGCAAGGAAAGGCGGCAGGCAACACCATGGCAATACTGCTCTGGACCTGCCCCCAGATCTGTATGAACCTTAGAAGTCTGATCCTGAGGAGAACTACAATCAGCGCAAGACCAGAATCCAGTGGATTAGAAGATATTTGGCTGAGCAATGGTTCAAGTATAACTTCGTCACTCTTGAGTATGCAGAAAAGAATGCTGTCAAGCGCCCGTGGGGCGATATTCTTTACAGGAATTTGCCACCCAAGACGAAGCCTGAAGCTATTGCTCAAGGCTTCTATCCGTGCATGGTCCGAGTGCCTCAGCCGGAAAATGCCGACCCATCATCTCTTCGATGGTGTCGTGACGATGATCTCGTCAAGCGCAACTTTCAATTTGCAAAGGAGTCTGCCGCCAAGAACAAAAAGGCATTAGGACTCAATTTCAACCCAGGTCCATCTACGCCAAGGCCTGATGGCACCCGTAACACCAATCCCAATGTCATTGGCCCCTTCAATGGCTTCGATGGGCTCCTCTCCCATATTGCCGCTCAGAGGGCCACAGTAGATCAGTTTGCTGATGCTGCAGACTTTGAGGATGCACTTGCTGTCGGTGTCAAAACCGGCGGATCTCGGGTAGGGGGTCCCGAACTGTGCGTCTAAGGTCGATGGTTGCAGGAGACGGGGGGCACGATGTTTACCCAGGTTCAGGCCCTCTCTATGGAGGTAATACCCTACTTCCTGCTTAATTGATCTTGATGAATATGAGTGTTACAAGAGTTGATCTACCACGAGATCGTAATGGCTAAACCCTAGAGGCCTAGGCTGTATGACTATGGTAATGAGTATATCCTATCCGAACTACGCCCTCCGGTTTATATAGACACCGGAGGGATCTAGGGTTACATAGAGTCGGTTACATAAGAAGGAATCTTCATAGTTGGTCGCCAAGCTTGCCTTCCACGCTAAGGAGAGTCCAATCCGGACACGTGTGAAGCCTTCGGCCTTCGTGTCTTCACAGCCCATCAGTCCGGCCCATGGATAACAGGACGGACGCCCCGAGGACCCCTTAGTCCAGGACTCCCTCACCTGCACCACCAAAGCAGAAGAAGAAGAAGTCAAAAGCTTCAAAGCCCTCTGCTGCTCCAAAAGCTTTGACTGTGAAGCCATTGAAAACTGCACCTCCTGAACCAAGTGTGTAGTCTGAAGATTTATCTCATGTCTCCAAGAAGACCAAGAAGCCCAAGAAGATTTCTAGGCATGACCTTACTCCTGCTGCCATTCTGCACAATGAGGATAATAGCATCGATCTGTCAAGTGATGAAGATCTTGGAGATGATGCTCTGGAAATGATGATAAAGAGTAAACAAGAGGCTGAGGTCTTCCAACATTTGCCTCTGTTTGATGCTGATATTCTCAATAACTTCATTGATGAATGGTTTGAGGATCAAAGCATCAACATTGATGATCTTTAGCTGCCCGTGGACATCAGCGTCACCTTTCAAGGAGCCATTGCCAATGAACTCGCCATAGCTCAGAAAATCGTTAAGCTGAAGAACAAGATAGATTAAGAGAAGGCTCAGTTCAAGAAGCACATGGCAAAGCTCAGTGTTGCTAATGCGCAAAACTTCAAGCAGATGATGCATGACCTCAAGGACCAGTTCAACAAAAAGTGTGAAGAAGACAAAGGCTCACGCGAGCGCATGAAGTATTATGCGCAGAAGTGTGTGCAAGCGCACAATGAAGCTGAGAAGAGAAAGGCACTTGGGCGTCCTAGCATTGACCTCCAGATGGCTGCCAAGAAGAGCAAGAAGTCTGCTGAAGGTGAACCAAAATCTTCAAGGCAGGGCCAACCAAGCATTGTCTTCCCTACCAGCATGACTGGCTTGAAGCCAAAGGTCCCCTCAGCAGCTTCTGAGCAGAAGAAGACAAGGCAAGCTGAGGCTGAAGCCAGGAAGAGGAAGCACAAAGACACCTCTGATGATGCTCCCTCAAAGAAGAAGTTGAAGACAAAGGCTTCAAAGTCTTCAAGAAAAGAGCGTGTTGCTACCCAAGAGCCCCTCAACGTTGAACCTGTCTTTGTTGCTCCACCTGCATTTGAGGCTTGAAGCTCCCTCTCGCGCTCCTCGGCCGCCTCACATCGATGATCCACGGCTCGGGCCTCCTCTAGGGCACGATCACAAGCCTCCCGTGACACTGCAAGGGACTCCTCTGCCTCCTCGTGGGTGCGCTCATGCTGTAAGCAGCCAAGGTTGATGGCGACTTTCAGTTGGCGGCATTCGTGCACCAGGCAAAGGCCCTCCGCCTCGAGAAGCTTGTCGACGTCGGTAAGCTCCGTCCCAAGACGGCCTAGCACGCCCGTCGCTTCCCGGATAAGGTCATGAAGGACGGCACTGCGCTCGCATGCGAGCTCCAACGCTCGGTCAGGCCCTTCCTCCGCGCTCCGGTCGACTGGAGGGGTGCGTGATTACTTTCCCATCTCCGTCGGGGGACTGGGGGCTGGAGCTCCTTCGACCGCTCCCCCGGCCTGGGGCAGGGCATGGTGCGGGCTGCCCCACTGCTTGAAGATGGAGCCGCCGCACGGATCGCCCGGCCGCTAGCAAGAACCAGTAGGGGAGCCCTCGGCACAGCCTCCGTGCCCCAGAGGTCACTCCGGAAGAAGGACACCGGGAGTGCAGGCATGTGGCCCCCCAGGGGCAGCCTCGGCTTGTGTATAGATGCCACCTCGCGCGCAGCCGCCCGGCTCATGAGGCCTAGGGTCGCGACCGGACCGGAGGCCACCGGAGGTCGCGCTCGGGATGCGCTCGCCCCTGCAATGGAAGGGATCCTGAGTGGCAAAATTCAGAAGAGGACGCGATATGTGAGAGTCAAGGAGGGCAAGGTACTTACTCGTCCACGGCTATCCACTTCCTCTTTTTCAAGGTCCTCGGGACAGGGCCGCAGCGGCTCCCGAGCCACTTCCTCTTGCGGGATGCCCCGAAACCTATAGGGGACTCGTTGGGGGCCGGCGCGCAGCCTTTCGCGATGGAGACGCGGCAGCATTTGCGGGCGGTGCTCCTTCCTCGCCGCCCGAGGGGTCAGGCGCGGTCACATCAGGAGCACATGGTGGTGCCCGCTCCTCGGCAGCCATCCCAGGAGCACATGGTGGCGCCCGCTCCTCAGCGGCCACCTCAGGAGCACTAGGCGGTGCCTTGTAAGTGCATCTAGTGCCCCTTAGTGATTTTGGTGTATTGAAGACTTATAGGTTAAGGGACTAATGTGTTTGTGAGTGTACACAGGTCTACAAGTCCATGAGGAGTTTGATATTTATAGAGAAAGTCGACCCCTAAAAATGAATATCTTCGACTGAAGACTTTGGATTTCTGAAGACTTTCTGAAGACTTTGAAAGTGAAGAAATTGGTGTGACCTTGAAGACTTGGTATTCATTCGAGGAACATGAAGCGTGAAGACTTTTGTTTTCATAGTTTCATTTTCTCTTTCTTGAGTCATAGGAAACACCGTACTGTTAAAGGGGGTCGAGGAAATACTAAGGAAAAATTTCCAAGTGATGCTCAACTCAAAATCCTACACCTACCAATCCCTTCGAGTGAAGCCATTGGAAATCTCATGCAGTTCAGTCAATTTCTTCAGTGACAGAGACGAAGTTCTTCTAGTCTCTGAGGAAAGTGTTCTGACGGAGGAGTTAGGAATTCGCCAGTGCGGATTGCCTACAAGTGAGGAACATGATAGCCCTGAGGAATTTGATAGTCAAATTTCTGACCGTTGCTGTGCTATGCGCTAGCTGTCCCAAAATATCTTATCCACCTAACGGTCATATCATTGAAGGGCATTTATGTCTTTTCATGCGGGCTGCTCCCTAGGCTATAAATAGCCGCCCCCTACAACCACTAGCTGGTTGGCTGCTCCAAGAGAAACTGACACTTGTCATTTGAGAGCATCCATCCTCCGAGGACTTTGAGCGAAAATCATCAAGTGAGGAAAACCCAAACCCAAACACCTACAAACCCAAAATGATTGAGCATCACTGAAGAGATTGATCCTGCGTGGATCTGACGCTTGTTACCTTTGAAGACTGTGCATCTTCCAGACGGTTAGGCGTCATGGTCTAGAGCATCCAAGAGGAAATTGTGGATCGCCGAGTGACCGAGTTTGTGAAGGTTTGGAAGTCACCTGAAGACTTACCACGAGTGATTGGGCGAGGTCTGTGTGACCTTAGCTCAAGGAGAATACGGTGAGGACTATGTGTCCGGGACTGTGTGTCCTCAGGTTTAAATACCTAGCCGCTCCAACCAGACATACAACTGTCACAGCAGTTGGAACTGGTCTACCAAATCATTGTCTTCACCAAGCCTACTGGTTCTATTTTCATTTCCTCATTACTGTGTTGTGTGCTTGTTCATATCTGTTTGAAGACTTTGACTGAAGACTTTCTCAATTTCCTCAGTTCAATTTCTTCAGTCTGTTTGTCTTCATCCTGTTTTATCCTGTGCTTACGCTTCCTGTACGCTGTGTCTATTTCATTTCATCATGATGTCCATGTTTATGTTATGTCATGTATACATCTGAGTACTTATTCCGCTGCAAGTAGTTCTTCGCTTAGGAATTCCCTCACTCTGAAATTCCTTAGTGGAGAATTCGTAAAAAATGCCTATTCACCCCCCTCTAGTCGACTTAACGCACTTTCAATTAGTATTAGAGCAAGGTACTCCCTTGTTCTGTGTGATTTTGGTTTAACCGCCTGGAGTTTTAGTTATGTCGACTGCAGGTATGATCAAGGTCTCTGCTGGGTGTCCTACCTTCGATGGGACGGACGACCCCTACTGGAATAATAAGATGCGGATGCATCTTGAGGCAATTGACAACGATCTCTGGTATGTTGTGGAAAATGGTGTTCCCTCAGTCACACCTTCTGTGAATGTTGTTGATGTGAAGAGATTCAAGCAACTCGATTCTCAAGCGAAGAACCTCATATGTGGCCATCTGAGTAAAGGGCAGTATGGCAGAGTGAGTGCTTTGGAAACTGCTAAGCTTATCTGGGATAGGTTGTCCAAAGTAAATGAAGGAGTCTCGACACAGCGTAACTCTCGTGTTGATGTTCTTCGCAATCTCTTCAACCGCTTCAAAAGACTCGACAATGAAAATGTTCAGCAAACCTTCGATCGCCTCACTGACATCTCAAATGAGCGTCAAGCACTTGGTGCCACTGACATCACCGACCACGAGGTGGTGAAGAAATTGCTGAGATCGCTTGATTCCTCATTTGATACTCTAGCACTGATGATACAAGAACATGGAGATTACAAGTCTCTTGATCCCGCTGATATCCTGGAGAGGCTAAACACTCATGAGTTCCAACTTGCTAAGAAGAGAGAGCTCTATGGTTTGAGCTATGGCAGATCACGTGCCCTGAAGGCCAAGGCAGTCTCTGAATCTGAGGGTGAATATTCTGGTAGTAGCCTTGGTGATCCTGAAGAACTGAGCCAGGAGCTAGCATTGCTCATGAACAAATTTCAGAAGTTCTCAAGACGTGGTCGGTATGGAAAATTCTCAAGGAGTAATGATTCCTCATCCAGTGACTACAAGAAGAGGCTATGCCACAAATGCAAGAAACCCGGTCACTACATTCAAGATTGTCCTCAGTGGGAAAAGGAATCAAAGAAGAAGAAATACAAGGATTGCAGTTCTGATGACTCAAAGAAGAAGAAGAAATCTTCAAAGTCTTCATCATCAAAATCCTCGAAGTCTTCGTCTCACAAGAAGAGCAGCTCTAAGAAGGCTCGGGCATTCATTGGCAAGGAAATGGACTCTGAAGCTGAATCTGAGGAACATGAGGAAGAGGAGGCATCTGAGGAGTCAGAATCTGGTGTGGCGAGCCTAGCCCTCGCTACTGCGTTCATCAGTGAAGAAAATGGCTTCTACAACAAGGCTGATGACGACGATGATGACTACACGCCCACCTATTGCTTCATGGCAAAGGGTGCCAAGGTACTCAAATATCCCTCCTCTGAATCAAGTGAGGATGAATGTGATGAGAACCTCAAGCCTAGCTACTTTAAACTTGCTAAGATTGCTGTGAAACAACAAAAGGCCTTTGAAAAGGTTCAAAACATGCTAGACAAAAGTGATGATATGTTGGGTGAAGAAATGGATCGCACTAAAACCTTGACTAAAAGTTTTCAGAGACTTCAGTCTAAGTTTGACAACCTTCAAAGTCATCATAACACTCTCTTATCTGATCATGAGAAGCTTTCTTATGAATTTCTTCAAAGAAAGCAAGATCTTGAAAAGCTAAGGGTGAGTTATGAAGATCTTCAGAAGGAGCGCGATTCATTACTTGCTCAACAAATCAGCGCTGCTCGGGAAGAATTTGTTCCTCCATGTTTGAAGTGCATTGAACGTGAATCTACTAATTCTTCACCTGAAAGTTCAAATGCTTCTAATGTTACAAATTCTTCACCTGTCTCTGCTATCACTAATTCCTCATCTGAGGACATTGCTAGTATCACTGATGATGCAGGGCTGAAGGAATTGTACATGACAGGCATGTACAAAAGTCTCAAAGGGCATCAGGCTCTTTCTGATGTGCTTAAAAAGCAGATCCTCAACAGGAACCCTAGGAAAGAAGGTATTGCCTTTGAGAGGAAACTCAATGCTGATGGGACATACTGGAAGCCTGAGAAGTATCCCAAAACCTCATGGGTTGCTGCAAAGGGACCTCCAGTAGATCCATCTACTCTATCTGGCTTTACATGTGAATCTCCTCATTCTTCTGATGAGTCATTTGACTCCAACTATAAACTGTGCAAAAATCAGAATGGTGAAGTATTTGCTAGATATGTTGGCACTAACTGTAGGAACGGTTCCCCTATGAAGAAAATCTGGGTTCCCAAAAGGTGCCTTGAAAATCTTCAGGTGAATGTCATCATGACACCACTTGTGAAGAATAGGAACCCCAGATCAAATTCTTCATATGGATCCAAATCCTCATATGGACCAAATTCCTCACATGTATCAAATTCCTCAAAAGGATCAAAGTCCTCATATGAACATCATCGTGATAACACTTCTATTTCGCAGGGAAGATTTAAGGGCTATGAATATGAGCATTATTCTTCTAACCATTATGTTCATAAGTCCTCGAAGAATTTCTCTGCTTATTCATATGCTTACCTAACTCCTCTTATGTGAAACGAAGTGGACTGGCTTCAATGCCACCGTTCTCTTATGGAGTTCGCAGAATGATGAACTCTTTGCCACTCCTTCAGATGTGGGTGGTGAAGAAAAGGAACTAATCTCTTATGCAGGGTCAGGTCTCCAGACGTGCTTAAACATCTAAAGAATTTGCTGGAGACCTGAAAATTGCCTGAAAGGACGCAGGCTAATCATGAAGAAATGATTCCTCATTTCTCACATCATCATACTGCTTTATCTGTTTTATTGCTTGATGAAATTGATCTGATGAAATTGATGTCATATTCTTCACTGATGAAGTATATGAGTTCGTAAGTTGCACTAATTCATCTGCAGGATGATCTACCCAAAGCCACTGAGTGGATCCTCGATAGTGGATGTAATATCACATGACTGGTGACAAGAATCTCTTGATGGACATCCCCTTATCTCCATCGCATCTAAAGCATATCATCTTCGTTGACAAAGGCAAAAGCAAGGTATTAGGTCTAGGTAAGGTTGCGATCTCAAAGGATCGACACATGGACAAAGTCATGCTTGTCGAGTCCTTAGGATACAACCTCATGTTAGTCTTAATGCTTTGTGATCTTGATATGGTTGTTATCTTTGGCAAGTATCGTTGTGTTGTGATCATGGAAGTTGACAATTCCAAAGTCTTCGAAGGCTTTAGGAGAGGAGATCTGTATATTGTTGATTTCTCTACAGGACCACAACCAGCTATATTTCTACTTGAAAAAGCTTCAGAAGGCTGGCTATGGCATCGACGACTAGGTCATGCTGGCATGAGGAACTTGCACATGCTCCCAAAGAAGAAGCATGTCATTGGCATTGAGAATGTCAAATTCCTCAAGGATCACTTGTGCGGAGCCTGTGAAGCTAGAAAGATGACCAATGCCAAGCATCCAGCGAAGACTATCATGACTACCACTCGACCATTTGAATTGCTTCACATGGATCTCTTTGGTCCTAACCATTATTCTGCTTTCACTAATGAAGCATCTCTATATGGCTTTGTTATCGTTGATGATTACTCTCGTTACACATGGGTACATATTGTCACTTACAAAAGTGAAGTGCAGGAAGTCTTCAAACGATTTTCCTCGAGGGCTTCAACAAACTTTGGTGTGAAGATCAAGCACATCAAAAGTGACAATGGAACTGAGTTCAAGAATACTGGTCTTAGTGACTATCTTGATGAACTTGGTATTACTCACGAGTTATCTGCTCCTTATACTCCTGAGCAGAATGGCGTCGTGGAGCGCAAGAACAGGACTCTTGTTGAGATGGCTCGCACTATGCTTGATGAATACAAGACGCCACGTCATTTCTGGATTGAGGCAATTGATACTGCGTGCCACATCATCAACAGGGTATATCTTCACAAATTCTTCAAGAAGACTGCATACGAACTCCTCACTGACAAGAAACCCAATATGTGTGGTTCGATGAAACAAATGGCTCGCAAAGAGAGCACCTACCTCCTGTGCTAGATGAAAAATCACCTCAGGAATCCATCAAGTTCAAGGCAACTGAGGATGTCATTCTGACCGAAGAATCTGCTGAAGAAGTCATTCCAGAACATGAAGAACGTCATGCTGTTGCACCTGAGGAAAATGATGCTGAACAAAATGCTGATCAAATTCGTCAATGACAACCAGCTCATCCTCGCGTTGCAAATGAAGAGAGAAAATCATCAGTGACATCAACATTCCAGGTCCTATCACACGCTCAAGAGCTTCACATTTATCTAACTTTTGTGGGCACTTTGCTTTCGTCTCTATCACAGAGCCCACTAAGGTAGATGAAGCATTTCTGGAGCCTGAATGGATTCAAGCTATGCAAGAGGAATTACATCAATTCGAGCTAAACAATGTCTGGGAACTGGTCGAACATCCAGATCCTCGCAAACACAATATCATTGGCACAAAGTGGATCTACCGCAACAAGCAAGATGAAAATGGCCTTATGGTGAGGAATAAGGCACGGCTCGTAGCTCAAGGCTACACACAGGTTGAAGGAATTGATTTCAATGAAACTTTTGAACCTGTTGCTAGACTTGAGGCTATTCACATATTACTTGTTGGGGATATTAGTATTGGGCGTAAACCGGCCAGCAGAGGCCGGGTTATCCCCATAATGGATTATTGTATCTGAAGCCCATGAAGACAAAGACGGTGGCACTTTATGAAGGCCCACGGCCCAAAGACGGTTTAAGGTCTGTAGACATAAACCGACATTGATATGTAAACTTGTGTTGTAAGATAGAAAGGGCAAAAACCGAGCCGGACACGTTTATGAGCCGGCCTCGGGATCCTGTAAACCAACGGGCATCAACCCATGTATATAAGGGGACGACCCGACGGCGGTTTAGGGACAACAAACAACAACTCGAGACCCAGGCAAAGCGTATTCGCTCCCTAATCATCAAAACCCCAGCAATCCCACAACAACTGGATCGTAGGCTTTTACCTTCACCGCAAGGGGCCGAACCAGTATAAACTCTCTGCGTCCCTTGTCCGCTTTAACCCCTTTAAGCTAACCCGTCGCGATGGCTCCACGACTAAGTCCTTTCTCTAGGACATCTGCCATGACAAAACCACGACAGTTGGCGCCCACCGTGGGGCCATCTCACGATGGTTTCAAGTTCTTAGAGGGCAGCTTCGAAGGTCTCAACGGATACGCTGTGGGCCGGATGACCAAGAGTCGTCGCGGCAAGCTCTACATCGACGACGCGGGCTGGGGCCCCGAGGCCGGCTCAATCGAGTACGGGTACCGGGTCCCCTTCGGCGGCATCCACCTTTTCATTGGCAAGATTGGCGAACCGGGCCCTGAGCCGGACATCTGCAAAGACATCATCGAGACGGCTCAGCGTGCAAGATCTGCCCGGGTTAAGCATGTCATGAAGCGTGCCTTCGTGGGAGTCAGCCACGGAGTGGAATCTGAGGATAGATCGGAATCTGGTGGTGAGACCGTCGTTTATTCCGGCGACGAGTCATCGACCGAAGAGACTGAGTCATTGTACCAGCTGCAAGATGGCCGGATTGGGGGTTGTTCGGATGGCGACAGTATTCCGGACCCCTTTGATCCGCCAAACCGGGTTGCGATCTTCATGGCTGGTACACAGCTAGCGGTCTACTCTTCGACCGCAGCGGCGATGGTTTCCGGATTAGTAGCGGCAACAGCGGTCGGGGCAGGAGGCCCCGTGCGACCGCCAGCTCAGGTTTTATCTAATTTATTTGACGCTTTGGCAACACTGATGGCGGAAGTTAATCCGGCGAATCAAGATGAGCATAATGCGGAAATCGCGAAGGTGAAAGATCAGATAACTCAGGCCAAGGCCGACCTGGCAGCTGAGGATACCAGGATGGCTGCGGAACGGGCCGCATTGGATGCACAGGCTTACCGGCTTATGTTGGATCAGAGCGCGTCAAACGATGTCATGAGGAGAAGATACCGGTCTCACCTGCCGCCAGTTTATGAGGCCAGGAACCTCTTTAATACCCCAGGAGCAGGGACCAGTAATCCGCCAGTTGTAAACCGGGCAGAGGCACCTGGAACGGGAGCGCCGGTTCAGCCGCGTCCAACATATTCGCCCCGTCAGAACAACGTTCCGTCGCAGCACGTCCCAACACCGTCGGGTCACTACTCTAACCCGATGGATAACATTGTCGCTGCCGCTTCACGACTGGCGGCTCTCCCGATCGAAGGTGAGTCCCCATTAGCGGTCGAGACGCGACAGGCTAGGGAGCTCCTTCAGACAGCTTTGACTCAGCAGCAAGCTTATTCATATAGTCGCGAAAGGATCCATTCTACTCCCCGCCCAAGCCGGAGTTACAGCAGGCATATCGATGAACCGGCCGTGTCAAGCAGTGCGCGAAACCGTAATCCGCCCCGTGGCCATAACCCGGCGGGTGGCGGTGGTGATGCTCAGGATGTGGTGGATCGTGCTAGGGCACGTCGAGAGGCTGAGTTAGCGGCGCAGCATGAAGCCCGCCAATTTACTCCGGTTCGTCCAACCACGTCGGTGGAACCAGGGGTTACTTCCAGCTCTTTGGGAGTGACGTGTCTCGTCCCAGCGTTGCGCAACGTGCGCCTGCCCAAGGATTCCAAGGGCCCGCGTAAAGTGCCGAATTACACTGCCGATTTATCCCCCGAGTCATGGGTTGAAAGCTATGAGATGGCAATGGAGATGCTGGATGTGGACGATATGGCGTGTGCTAAATACTTCACCATGATGCTGGAGAGGACAGCCCGCACTTGGCTGAAGAACTTGCCGGCTAACTCCATTGGGTCATGGGCCGAATTAAGGGCCCGGTTTATCCAGAATTTCAAGGATACATGCAAGCAGCATGTCAATTGTGGACTTAGCTGCCTGTGTCCAGGAGGAAGGAGAATCAACAACCCATTGGGTGCGCCGGGTTTCGGAGATTTTGCATTCATCGGACCGCATCAACGCTGATATAGCAGTTTTAACGTTGGAAGGCAATTGTCGGTTTGCACCTCTGAAGTTGAAGTTGGGACGGCTCAAACGTGACTGCAATGACATGGGAACACTTATGGCAGCTCTGGTGAAGTATGCCGACTCTGATAGTACCAAGGATCCCGAGTCTGAAGATGACAAGACAGGGAAGGGAAAGAAGAGCGGCAGCACCAAAGGGCAGCAGCATAACCCGGCGAGTCATGGTAACAACGGTAAGCGTAAAGCGGATAACGGTTTAGATTTCATGGCTAATACCAATGCGCAGGACAAAGGCCAGCGGCGTAAGGGTAAACCGCCCCAGGGTGGTGGAGGACCAAGTCCTAATCCAGAGCGCCCGTCTTATCTGTTAAACCAGCCTTGCCCAAAGGATGGGTCGCAGGACAAACCATGCACCTCTGGAAGGATTGTTATATCATGCAAGAGTTCAAAAATTCCGACTTTTTCAGTATGATCACGGACCGGGCGGTGGTTCAGGCCCTGGATCTCATGGGCCGGGTTACGGTGGAGGCAGTTCCGGTTCAGGTTTTCACGGCAATCAGAGCGGACATGGTAATCAAGGCAATCAGGGTAACCAAGGTGGTTATAATCACCAGGGCAATCAGCAGCAACAGCAGCAGTCGGGCTACCAGAGCAACCCGAAGCAGTTGAATAGTGGGGAGTATCATGTCTTCACCACTAGTCTATGCAAGCGCGATCAAAAGCTTCATAAAAGGGCAGTGAATTCTGTTGAACCGGCGGTGCCCCGTTACTTGCGCTGGTCTGAGCAGCCGATCGTGTGGAGTAGAGAGGATCATCCACCCCGGGTTGATAATCCGGGTCATCTGGCATTGGTGGTGGCACCTCAGGTTGGAGGATATAAGTTCACCAAGGTACTCATGGATGGAGGGAGTAGTATCAATAAACTTTATTGTGAAACCTTCCGTCGCATGGGGTTAACAGATAAAAATCTTAAACCGTCCAACACGGTCTTTCATGGTGTAGTGCCTGGTAAATCGGCGTATCCAGTTGGTAAGGTAGCTCAGGAGGTTGCTTTTGGTGATGAGCATGATTCAAGATCAGAAACATTGACCTTTGAGGTGGTGAAAATCAAGAGCCCGTATCATGCCTGTTTGGACGGCCGGCTTATACTAAGTTCATGGCAAGGCCCTGTTATGTTTATCTACAGCTCAAGATGCCGGGTCATAAGGGGACCATCACGGTGCATGGGAGCCATAAGATCGCTTTAGAATGTGAAGAAGGTGATGCAGCATATGCTGAGTCGGTTTGTGCAACAAAGGAGCTGAAGTTCTACAAGGACAATGTTGATCCGGCGGATATGACTTCTTTGAAAAAGCCAACTACAGAGCATGATCCAGCCTTGAAGTTTAAAACGGCTGATGAGACTAAGCTGGTTGATTTTGTTCCAGACGACTCATCCAAGCAGTTTAGCATCAGCGCTAACTTGGATCCGAAATAGGAAAGCGCGCTCATCGAGTTCATCCGTGAGAATCGGGACATCTTTGCGTGGAAACCTTCTGACATGCCAGGTGTACCGAGAGAACTCGCTGAGCACACTCTCAATGTCGATCCCAAGTATAAATCGGTCAAGCAGTTTTTTAGCCGGTTCAATGAAGAAAGACGCAAGGCTATTGGTGAGGAGGTAGCCAGGCTCTTGGCGGCTGGATTCATTGTTGAAGTATTTCATCCTGACTGGTTGGCTAATCCGGTGCTGGTGCTAAAGAAGAACGGCACTTGGCGTATGTGTGTGGACTACACAGATTTGAACAAGGCTTGTCCGACAGATCCTTTTGCTCTCCCTCATATTGATCAAATCATTGATGCTACGGCGGGTTGTGAGCGTTTGAGCTTTTTGGATGCATAATCTGGTTACCATCAGATCCAAATGGCAGTTAAGGACCAGGAGAAAACAGCGTTTATAACTCCTTTTGGAGCCTTCTGCTATGTGTCTATGCCTTTTGGGCTCAAGAGTGCCCAGGTGACTTATCAGCGATGTGTGCAGAATTGTCTTCATGATCAGATCGGTCGCAATGTTCATGCTTATGTGGATGATATTGTGGTAAATCCAGAAAGAAGGAGACATTGATAGATGACTTGAAGGAGACCTTTGATAACCTCCGGGTTTATAAAATGATGCTTAATCCGGCCAAGTGTGTCTTTGGTGTACCAGCAGGCAAACTCTTGGGTTTTTCGGTGTCTAATAGGGGCATTGAAGCTAATCTGGAAAAAATCAAGGCTATAACTTCTTTGGCTAAACCGAAGTGTATCAACGATGTTCAACGCCTAGCGGGCCGGATTGCCGCCTTGAGCCAGTTTATCAGTCGCCTTGGTGAGTAGGCCATCCCTTTATATTAGATGCTGAAGAAGACGGATGACTTCGTCTAGAGTGACACCGCCAATGAAGCATTTGAGGACTTAAAGCGGCAGCTGGCTAAACCGCCGGTCCTTGCTGCTCCTGTTGATAAAGAGCCATTGTTGTTATATGTGGCAGCTAACGCCCGGGCTGTTAGCGTGGCTATTGTGGTGGAGCGCAAGGAGGCCGAAAAGGAGTATCCGGTTCAACGGCCGGTTTATTATATCAGTGAGGTACTTATTGAGTCCAAGCAAAGGTACCCGCATTGGCAGAAGCTGGTGTATGGAGTTTTTATGGCAAGCCGGAAGCTTAAGCAATATTTCCAAGGTCATCCCATCACTGTGGTCAGCTATGCTCCTTTGGGGGATATAATTCAGAACAGGGAAGCAACTGGCCGAATTGCTAAGTGGGCTATTGAGCTTGGACCTCACAGGTTAAAATATATGCCTCGGACGGCGATCAAATCTCAGGCACTTGTGGATTTCAGACTGGACAGAGTTACAGGCGCCGGAAGAGAAGCCGGATCACACTTATTGGACTATTCATTTTGATGGGTCCAGGCAATTGGAGGGCTCGGGGGCTGGAGTCGTATTAACTTCCCCACGAGGTGATAAGTTTTGTTATGTTCTCCGTTTAATGTTCCCTTGCACAAACAATGCAGCTGAATATGAGGCTTTACTCCATGGTCTTCGGATGGCTAAGGAGATGAACCTAAGCCGAGTTAAGTGCTTCGGTGACTCGGACCTGGTGGCTCAACAAGTGTCTGGTACTTGGGATTCCAAGGACCCACTCATGGCAGCATATCGTTGAGAGGTGGATATTGTTGCAGGTCATTTCAAAGGTTATCAGGTCAATCATGTGGACCGGCGGAAGAATGAAGCGGCGGACGCTTTAAGCCGCTTGGGTTCCCAATGTAAACCGGTTCCACCCAATATATTCCTGGATGTGCTGCATAATCCGTCCGTCAAGCTCCCTACAGAAGAGGATTTGGCTGTTCCTGATCCAGAGGCTCAGTTGATGGCAGCTCTTCATGTTATCCCGGATTGGACGATCCCATATTTGGCGTATATGAACCAGGGAGAGTTACCAGAGGATGAAACCTTGGCCAGGCAGATAATCCGGCGATCAAAGTCCATGACTATTGTCAATGGCGAGTTACATCATTGCAGTGTAACAGGGGCATTTCAGCGTTGCGTGTCTCCTGAAGAAGGCCATGAAATTTTGCGCGAGATCCATGAAGGGGATTGTGGTCATCACGCCGGTTCAAAGTCACTGGTAGCTAAAGCTTTTCGTCATGGCTTCTATTGGCTGACGGCTCATGCTGATGCGGAAGACTTGGTGAAAAAGTGCGACGGCTGTCAGAAATTTTCACGCCGAGCTCATGTTCCGGCCCAGGAATTGAGGATGATTCCAATCACTTGGCCGTTTGCGACTTGGGGGCTGGATATGGTTGGGCCCTTTAAGAGATCCAAGGACAAGAAGACCCACCTTTTGGTGGCGGTTGATAATTTCACTAAGTGGGTGGAGGCAGAGCCAGTCAGTAGGTGTGATGCAGCTACGGCAGTTCAATTTCTCAAGAAGGTGATTTTCCGGTTTGGCTTTCCACACAGCATTATAACTGATAATGGTACCAATCTGTCCAAAGGTTCTACGAAGGAGTTCTGTCAACGTGAGCACATCCGGCTTGACGTATCATCAGTGGCTCACCCCCAGTCTAATGGTCAAGCGGAGCGAGCCAATCAAGAAATCTTGAGAGGCATCAAACCCCGGCTTATGGTTCCTTTGCAGCGGACGCCGGGTTGTTGGGTGGAAGAGTTACCTTCTGTATTGTGGAGCATCAATACCACGCCCAACAGATCCACGGGTTACACGCCTTTTTCATGATTTATGGAGCGGAGGCGGTTCTCCTTAGTGACATCCGTCATGACTCGCCTCGTGTGGCGGCGTATGTCGAAGCTGAGAATGAGAAGGCACGACAGGAAGCACTTGACCTGTTGGATGAGGAGCGTGACATTGTAGCAGCCCGTTCGGCGATTTATCAGCAAGATCTGCGTCGTTATCACAGCCGCCGGGTTAGAACCAGAACTTTTCAAGAAGGCGATCTGGTGCTCCGACTCATCCAGGATCAGACTGATATGCACAAGTTATCCCCGCCTTGGGAAGGACCCTTTGTGGTCAGCAAGAATCTGCATAACGGGTCATACTACCTTATTGATGTTCGAGAGCACAAAGACTCATGTAAATCGGAGGAGGAGACCCACCGGCCGTGGAATATCGCTCATCTTCGGCCTTACAATACCTGAGCCATAGGCTCTGCTTATGTACATAGTTATGACAATGTATATATTATGATCAATATAATAAACCGGAGCCTCAGCTAAAAGCGGGGTATCTGTTGTTTTTCTTATATCATGTGTGGTTACATGGGGGCTTCTGTTCATAAAGCGGCGTCCGGTTTACCCCTTGATTCAGCTTATAAAGCCTTATATAAAAATCACATGGGGGCTTGGTCGTACTCGAACCATAGCTACACCTCTTGATCGGCGCAAGGCCACCAGAAAAATTACTTGGGGGCTTGGTTGTGTCCGAACCATAACTACACCAGAAAACTACTTAGGGGCCAAAGAGAGTGTTGCAAAAGAACAACTCAAACATAGACACCCACTGAGAACAGCTCAAAATATTGCTTGGGGATTCTTTGCTATCGCAATGAACAAAGAATCTACACTTGTAATAGGCTATCAAGCCATGGCTTGGAAGCCTGGTGTATACACCTAAAACCCCGGGTTAGCCTGCCTTTTTTAAGTAAGGCACTCCGTCCAGGTAAACCTGGTATGACCCTCCGAACTTTGACAAGTCAATCTCATAAGACCCTGAACTTTTCAAAGTTAAAACGGTGATTGGTTAAAGATTGAGGTCCGTCTTAAAAGGCTTTGTAAAATGGTTTAACTCAGTGGCCTGGCAGCCCATGAAAAGCCTCGAATTTGGGGCTTGGCAGCCCATGAAAAGTCTCGACTACAAGTTTTCATATGCTTTTATTTGAAAAGTTTTTCCTTCTTTTTATGAGATTTATAAAGTTTTTATAGACCGGCGTTCATTAACCCGGCTTGACTTTCAACTACAAGTTGTCAGTACATGATCAGTTATAATCCGGAGATTATTAACCCGGTCTGGTTTCGACTATGAGTCGCCAGAATTGAATATGGATAAACCGGTGTTTATCACAACCCGGAACGGTTTTGTCATAAACCGGCACAATATGACAGGAGTTATTGTTACTCAAGATTAGGGTTATCACCCTCACTACATAGTTGGTCAGCCAACATTATGACTCAAGGTCACAGGTATCAATTATTTTCATATTTTATTATCTTTTTACAGCCTTGGTTACAAACCCTGGCTATATATCTGGGCATCATGACCCGTCCGGCGGTAAACCGCCAGGGCACTTTCAACTTCTTGTATGCAGGGATAGCTTGAATAAATCGCTATGGATTATGAACATCATATGTCTTAAGCATGGCGGATTAACAAGTGTCAGGCACAAATAAATATGCACGATGGCATAGCAGACCAAGTGTTTTAACTAGCCTATTACAAGGCGTTTCAGTGCCCAAAAGAATAATTGTTTTTTGGCAACTATTGTAGCACGCGGAAGGCTAAACCGGCCTCCGGATCATGATTCGTCGCCAGGTTGACTTGACGGCTGTGGATCATCTTGCACCGGTTCATCATCCTCCTCTCTACCCAGTGGCTGGAAGTCAATGGTTGCCCAGTCGATCCCAGTTAGGGCTTGGAATACAGCTTAATCGCTTATAAGGGTGGACGGTTCAATGTCAGGGGCATAGGTGTGCTTACAGATGGCGGGATAAGATTTTGAGCCTCAGGAGTTGGTGCAGCGACCCGTTTGTTGTTGACGTCATAACTCGCCTGGTAATATGAAAGATCAGCTTCTTCAGCCAATTGACAAGCCAGTGGACGTACTTCCCGTTTTATAGCTCGGAGGTCATCATTTCCAAATTCTGATCCGTCTTCTTTTAAGCTCGGATAGCCTTTACCCACATCCTCCGGATCAAGATCAGGCACCCATGCTTTTGCCCGGGTTAAGGCGGTCAGAGCACCAGCCCTTGCAGCAGATCTCTTTAGCTCTTCTACCCGGGCAGGCAGCATTGACAACCTTTCTAAGGTATCTTTGATTAAAGTTGGGGGCGGCTTGTTGTGAGAAGCAGTGCAGATAATCCGTTGCGCGCCGGTATATAACTGCTCTATAAGAGTATAGGCAGCCTTCAGCTTCTTCTGTACATCAGAGCCCAGATGGCTAATGCGAGTTCCTGCATCATTACAAGTATCAGTAAACCGGCGATGTATGGGTGATATGTTGAAAACTTAAAGCCAGGATAGTTACCAAACACGGCAGCAGTCATGGCATGTATTTGCCGCTTTACACCAGTCAGCTCATCTACTACCGGTTTAAGAGCTGCTTCTGCGTCCTCGGCTCTTTTTTGCAATGCGGATTTTTCTATCTCCCAATCCGCCCGCTCCTTGTTGAAACTCTCCTTCAGTTTTTCCATAGCGGCTAAGGCACTGGTCAGCTCATCTTTGGCTTTGGAAGTTTCTGCTTGTTGTGACTTGAGGTTTTCTTGTAGATCAGCGGTTTGAGATTCCTTTTTGCTCAGCTCAGCCTATAAAAAACAGACATATCATGAGTTGACGGTACATATTTGAAGTACCAAGCACATAACAAGTTATGCACCTGATACTTGGGGGCTAATGCATATTTGCTTGTTCTCGGAAATTTCTACAAGTCCCAAGCACAATACAAGTATTACTCTTGGCACTTGGGGGCTAATGTATGTTTGCTCAAAGTAACGATATGGGAATTCTTCTAAAGTCCCGGTTCATCTTCATAAGTTAAACCGGCCCTTGGGGGCTACACCAGCGAAAGATACAATATTACAATTCTAAAGTACCGGTTCATCTTAAAGAGATAACCCGGTCCCTGGAGGCTAAGCATGCAAAGTTAAGATATTACAAAGTCCCGGTTTAGATTAACATCATGAACTGGCCCTTGGGGGCTACTGGAGTTGACATTGAAATGGACATAAGAGAAACAGTTGTGTGGTTACCTCATACCGCTCCTTCATCAGATTTACTAAACCGGCTTCGTAGTCGCGGCTGGTGTACAGACGGTTCAAGAAGCCAGAGTGAATGTCTTGGGCGTTGAGATGGGCGTAGCTGGACAAATCGGTGTTCCATTTACCTTTGCCCATAGCAGAAAGTTCATCCTTGGCGCTATGCTTGGATAAAGCGACCGGGTTGCCAGGAGCGGTGCGGCTGACGCCAGTAATCATAAAGTCATCTTCTTTATCATCAACAGCCTTCTCTGGAGTGGACGGTTTATCAGCAGCCTTTACTGGACTGGCCGGTTTGTCATCCGTGCGAGCCGGACTAGTGGGTTTGTCAGTGGGACCTGTGGTGTCAACTTCTACTTGTTCAACAACGAATGCATAATCTTGTGATGGCATATCATCAGGTAGAATGTCGGCATTGGTCTCTACTGGATCGGGGGTTTTCTCTGGTTTGATAACCACATTTTCGTCTGATGGTTTATTTAACCGAGCCTTCTTGCTGGGTCTAGGCTTGGCACTGAGAAGAATACACATAAAGATCAATACGTCAGGTGAACATAAGTATTAAGAACAAATTTAAGGCATAGCTTACCCAGGAACTGTCTTGAGGGCTGGAAGCTGTGTGACCGTTGACTCGCCAAAGGATGAGTGAGGTGTTCCCTGATAATTCGAGTCAGACGGATTAAGAGGTTGTCGGAAACAACCCGCCTTGGGGCAAGAAGTGTCAAGAGTATAAGAGACCTCTGATCGACGTTTTCGAACCGGAGTGTTCGGTAAACCGACTGAGGTAACTACCTGGCCGCTGTGCCGGGTTGTGCGACGGGCTTCGTGTTGCTGCTTCTTCAAAAGAAAGTTTGGGTCCAAATGAGCAAGGGGTGAGAAAATTTTACTTTCCGGTTTGCTTGACGGATTGTCTGTGTTGGCAGAGGATCTGAACCGGAGGAAAGAATAATTACCTCTGCATCCTCAGCTTGGCTGCCTTCAGCGTCGTCCTGATAATAGTCATTGTCAATGAGGTGTATGAAAAATGAACCAAGGGAGTCAAGTTCTACCTCTGAGTCCGGATTAGCCAAGTCAGCATCAGCATTTGGTTCAGAAGACGAAGTAGTCCTCTTCTTGGCAGGTTTCTTGGTAACCTTAGTCTTCTGGCGAAGTGGCTTTGCCGGTTTATCTTGTGGTTTTGCCGGTTTATCCTGTGGTTTTTTCTTCCAGAATGGATCATCACCCTGGCACAGATGAACAAAATTTTGAGAGAGTATTTCAAGGGATTAAGCTGAAAACAAAGAAGTCATATGATTCTTACAGCTGGCGGTTTGTTGGAGGTGCAGAAAGGACTTAATCCGGTCTAGCTACAGACAGCCTCCGGTTCATTCAGTATCTTCTTCACAGCCTCAGTAACTTCAGCATCTGTAAGCTGAATATCAACGTGTCGTTGAGGGTCCTTCAAACTCCCGGTGTATTCACACATTAAACCGGGGTGTCGGCTTAAGGGCAATATGCTCCAAGTTATCCAACAACAAGCAAAGTAAACACCTGTTAAACCGTTTGCCATGAAGGCTCTAAGCTTTGACAGTTGTGGAGCATAGTTGGACCTTTCCTTTGCAGTTAATCTCTGAGGAAAGGGATGTGTATTGCTAAGGCGATGAGGGCGGTAACCCGGCAAAGGATTTTCATCACTTGGAGATGTGTCTTTGCAATAAAACCAAGTCTGGTTCCATTCCTTAGGGTGACTGTGAAGCTTGGCGTGAGGGAAGCTGACATCCTTCCTCTTTTGAATCGCCATTCCGCCGAGTTCAGTATTGGGTCCATCTGTGAACTCTGTGTGACGGTTTAAATAAGGGAAATTCCTAAACAATTCAACTGTGGGTTCCTCTTAAAGATAAGCCTCGCAAAAGACTTGGAAATGGCAGACGTTGGACACAGAGTTTGGACCGATGTCTTGAGGGTGGAGTTGAAAGCTGGCAAGCACATCTCGGAAATTTTTTGAACCGGGAGGACTAAAGCCTCGACCCAAATGGTCAACGAACACGACTACCTCTCCGTCTTTGGATTCAGGGGGATTTTCCGGACCAAGGGCCCTCCAGTGGATGATTTGTTTCTTGGCTAGGGCACCGGTTGCAACACATCTGTCTAGTTGTTCCTTAGTAACCCGGGAAGGAACCCAATTACACTCATAAACTTGTTTGGCCATTTCAATGGGATGCTGAAACATGGTTATTGCCGGTTTAAGATTCATAATGGACAAGTATAAAGCGATGCAAGAGCAGAAGAAGACAAAAGTATATACACATTGTTAAACCGGAATCAAACATGGGAGATGGTACAAAGATAAAACGGCTTGGCAGTTCAACAGGGGACTAATGGTACCTACCGGATCATCATTATTCTATGAGATTAAACCGCCTAGTCTGGTATAAAAGATACAGATCTAAGATGCCTAAGTGAAGGAAAAACAAGTTTCACGGACTGATATGATAATTTCAGATCTGCAGCGTGTTGGTAAATCAAAATATATTCCGACCTAAAGTGCAGGTGCTTAAGCAGTTTAACAGTTCCAGATGAGTTTTTTTCTACACAAGGCAGATGCTCTAGTAAGGAAAATGGAGTTCTAACTACAAAGGCATTGGAAAATATCAGATCTAATTCGCCATTTGTACTACTGAAGAGGAACAGGGAAGAACAGCTCCAAGAACTTTGAAGAACTCCGATAAGTACAAACCCTAATGATAAGATCTAGGGTAGAAGACTTACCGATGACAAGGAACAGCGGAGAGGCGCCGCGGCTTTCTGGTACGATCAGGTTGATGCAGCGACCGTTGTTGAGGTAGATGTGAAGATCGACGGCGGCGGCAGAGCTCGAAGGTTCGGTCGACGTGAGGAAGAAGACGATGCGAAGAGGCACGGGGGGGAATGGAAAAGACCCCCTGGTCCTATTTATAAAGGCAAAGGGATAAGTGACAGGCGCGAGAATCGAGGAGCCCAAAAGTTAGATATATGGCAGAGCTGTCGCCTCGATTGTCGGAGGCTCATTAAGGAAGGTGAGCTATATGCAATTTTTAATAGCAGGTGACGTCATGGCAGTTTATCACGATTTTGGAAGATGACATCATGGCGGTTTACAAGATTTCTGTGAAGATGATGATGCGTTGAAGATTGACATGGACCAGTTCAAATCAATCTGGGGCCTAATGTTGGGGATATTACTACTGGGCGTAAACCGGCCAGGAGAGGCCGGGTTATCCCCATAATGGATTATTGTATCTGAAGCCCATGAAGACAAAGACGGTGGCGCTTTATGAAGGCCCAGGGCCCAAAGACGGTTTAAGGTCTGTAGACATAAAATGACATTGATATGTAAACTTGTGTTGTAAGATAGAAAGGGCAGAAACCGAGCCGGACACATTTATGAGCCGGCCTCGGGATCCTGTAAACCGACGGGCGTCAACCCATGTATATAAGGGGACGACCCGGCGGCGGTTTAGGGACAACGAACAACAACTCGAGACCCAGGCAAAGCGTATTCGCTCCCAGATCATCAAAACCCCAGCAATCCCACAACAACTAGATCGTAGGATTTTACCTTCACCACAAGGGGCCGAACCAGTATAAACTCTCTGCGTCCCTTGTCCGCTTTAACCCCTTTAAGCTAACCCGTCGCGATGGCTCCATGGCTAAGTCCTTTCTCTAGGACATCTGCCGTGACAAAACCACGACATTACTTTCTTATGCTAACCATCATGACATCATCTTATATCAAATGGATGTGAAAAGTGCATTCCTCAATGGTAAGCTTGAGGAAGAAGTATAGTTGCTCAACCCCCAGGTTTTGAAGATCCAAAGCATCCTGACAAAGTCTTCAAACTCAACAAGGCCCTCTATGGCCTCAAGCAGGCCCCTCGGGCGTGGTATGATACTTTTAAGGAATTCCTCATGAAGAAAGGCTTCAAACCTGGTTCACTTGACCCAACTCTTTTCACTAAATCTTATGATGGTGAATTTTTTGTGTGCCAAATATATGTTGATGATATCATATTTGGCTGTACTGACCAATGTTACACTGACGAATTTGGTTATATGATGAGGGAGGAATATGAAATGTCTATGACGGGAGAATTGAAATTCTTCTTAGGACTTCAAATTCGTCAATAGCGCAACGGCATCTTCATATCTCAAGAAAAATACCTCAAGGACGTATTGAGGAAATTCGGCATGCAAGATTGCAAAGGCATCAAAATCCCTATGCCCACAAATGGCCATCTATGCACTGATGAAAATGGTATTGACTTCGATCAAAAGGTATACCGCTCCATGATTGGTTCTTTATTGTATTTGTGTGCATCTAGGCCTGATACTATGCTTAGTGTTTGCATGTGTGCCCGATTTCAAGCTACACCGAAGGAATCACACCATAAGGCTGTGAAGCATATTCTTTGATATCTAGCTCACACACCTACACTTGGATTATGGTATCCCAAGGGCTCGGCTTTTGATCTCATTGGATATTCAGACTCTGACTATGCTGGTGATCGTGTGGACCGCAAGTCAACATCAGGCACATGCCATTTCCTCGGACGATCCTTAGTTTGTTGGTCCTCGAAGAAACAGAACTGCGTATCACTGTCTACTGCTAAAGCTGAGTACATTGTTGCTGGTTCTTGATGTGCTCAATTGCTGTGGATGAAGCAAACCCTCAAGGACTATGGCGTCAACATGAAGAATGTGCCTCTCTACTGTGACAATGAGAGTGCCATCAAGATTGAATAACCCAATTCAGCACTCGAAGACGAAGCACATTCAGATTCGTCATCATTTTCTTCGTGATCATGTGTTGAAGGGCGACATCTCTATTGAGCATGTGAAGACTGAAGAACAGCTAGCCGATATCTTCACAAAGCCGTTGGATGAGAAGAGATTTAGCAAGTTGCGGTGTGAGCTAAATATCATGGAATCTTCGAATGTCCTTTGAAAAGGACACACATCCTAACACTAATGCAAAATTGATGACTTAGATGTGCAACACATGAAGAAACATTTTTCTTCAATCAATGAAGACTAACACTCTAAGTGTGAAGAAATTAACGAAGAATTTGATTCTCAGAGCCCTGCGACAACTGTACGCGGTGTCTGAAATCATCATTCTTACACGGTGGGTCACGCCACCACCAAAAGTTGAAAATCTTCAATTTGAGTTTTTCCTCATGTTTGAATTTCCTCAGTTGTTCTTTTTCTTCAACTTTTTGATGTCTTCACTCTTTCCGCTGTTGTTCTTCATTGGCTATTTATATATATGAGTTTATGTCCTCTACAGCATTCACTTATTGCTATTTCTTCAAGTTGCCTTTTCTGCTAAGTGAATGTGATCGGACCCTTCCCCCTCTATGCTAAACTCAACCCAGTCTATTCACAAATTCTTCATGTGCGTTCTATTTGAAACTCGTTCAAAATCTTCACTGTGTCCTTGTCAGCTGAAGAATTTGTGAACGAAACTTTAAAACTTATCTTATCTGAATTTTCGGCTTTTGCCGCTCAAACCGTTCCACATCCCATGATATATTATCCTATTCACCCACGATCGCACACGATCGCCACCTCTCAGTACGTGGGTGACACATGTCATGCGAATGAGAAGGGTCAGGGGCACGTTCATCCAATTTCCTCGGGAGAACAGTTTTTCACCATGGCTATAAATACCCCTCTCCCTTCCTCACTTCGTTTTTACTCCGCTCGACCTCACTCCCTCGCTCGAGCTCTCAAACCCTAGCGCCGCCGCTACTTCCATCGTCGCCGGTGAGGAAGAGCTTCACTGCCTCGACCTCGTCGCCGTCGTACTCGCGCCGGCCGCGGATTTCTTCACTCCGCCGCCGCCGTAGCTGTCTTCCTCTGCCAAGTTAGGGCGTGGAAGATCCGAACTGAAGAGCTTCTAAATCTACACTTCACAGTTCATCGTGTACTTCGTCAAGGGTAATTAAAAGTTACTTTTACTACCCTTGTTGATTCTGATGTTTTCTACAAAATCTTCAAAAGGTGTTTATTCTTCAAATCTTCACACACTAAACACCTCACATATCATCTGTTCTTGATGTGTTTCCCTAAGCAACATTTTCCTTCAAGATTCCTCAATTGTGTGGATTTTCAAATCTGTACAACTCTGGAACCTAAGTCAAAGAACGCTTAGTGAAATTCCTCAAGACTCATCTGGTCAAAGTCCTCAAACTTGTTCTTTTTCGCAAAAACTTCTGAGAACGCACATGACCTCTCCAAATTCCTCGCAACTATATTCTGTTCACGGGTACACATGTCCGCTGCTGAATCTCTAGGTTCTCATCAACTTAACTCATTTGCAGCATTCCTCGAAGAAAAGTTGCATACATCTTCCGAGAATTCTATTGTTCAAATTCCTCAACTGAAGAAAATGGATGACGGCAAGAAACCTCAGAAGGGAGGAAAGAAACCTGAAGTCAACACTGCATTTGTAATCCCTGATGATATCTATGCAGGGTACTGCACACCCCCTGAGGAAACAAAGAATAAGCGCAAGGTGCGCATACAGAAGATAGAGAGGAGATGGGCACGGGAATGGAGGGAATATCATTATGTTACACCCAAGTACATGAAGTAATTTGCAGTACACCCTCCATGCCCAAGACCTCCATTGGCACCAGGCCAAGTTGCTGATCCCTCTAGCATTAGAAGAGGTGAGGAATTTCCCAAGGAATGGGCTAAGCGTCAAGCCAAGCTGGCCAAAGTGGAAAAAGAAGCAATGAAGAAGTTCAATGAAGATACTGTTGCTGCTGTTGAGGCCTCTGCTAGCAAGCCAAAGAAGGCTATGCCTAAGAAGACTGCACACAAGCCCATGGCTTCTGCATCAAAATCCTCACAACCAAGCTCATCTACAATGCCCTCACGGCCTAGCTCCTCAGCAAAGCCCTCATGGCAAATTCCTCAAGCTGCACCAGCTCCTCCAAAGTCCTCAGCTCCTCCGTCCAAATCCTCAGCACCTGCGCATCTCGCCTCGTGCCAAAGGACAACAGGCATCTCTATTGCCTCAGGAGCCTCTGCTAGTTCTTCAACTCCTCCAAATTCCTCAACAGGCCCCACACTTCTGAAGACTAAGGCCAATGCTGGACGAGGTTCTCGACCAAGTCCTCACAAGAAGCAGGTCGCCTTCCAAGTACTGTCCGATGACGACGAAGCTGATGATGAAGAACTTGCTGAAATCATCAAAGACAGGCAGCACAGGGCCGCTAGAGCCAAAGGCAGCAATGTGCCATTGATGCTGGATCCAAAGTTGATCCTCGACTTCATCGACCTATGGCATAAGGACCCCAACACACCTCTGCCTGAGATGAACCTCACTCCTGGTCAAAGTCATGTGTTGACTGCCTTCATTGATGAGGAGAAATGGAAATATGAACAGGGGAGGAAGGTGAAGAAAGCACAGTACAAGAAAGAGCGCTTTCTGAAGCAAAATGTCTTGAGGCTTTCACCTGAAGAACTTGTAGCTCCGCAATCAGAGATCAAGAATCTGAGTGATGAATTTGATCTCTACTATGTTGACTGGCTTGGAGCCAAGGTCAGATTTGTGAAGATAACTGAGAAGTTCACTACCACTGTTGCAGCCCCAACGCAACAAGAAACTCCTCAGGCTAAGGCATCTGCTCAGCCTACAGAAGAACATGCCACCACCGCTGATGAAAATCAGGCTGCTGATGAAACTGCTAGTACCAGGGCTGATGACTGCATTCCAGTCGCTGATGACTCTGCCAGGGCAACCACTAGTGTTGCGCCTGAAGAAACTGTCAGGACAGCTGAAGCTTCAACCGATGTGCCTGAAGAAACTAACAATGCCAGGGAAACTGCATCAATTGTGCCTGAAGAAACTGAACCAATTTCCTCTGCTCCTCCTGCACCTACACCAAGTACAATTCTTCCTTCTGCATCAGATGTGAAGAAGACCAAGGCTGCGGAGCGTGCAGCTGTAAAGAAAAGGAAAGCATCAACTTCATCAGAATCTTCAGCTCCGAAGAAGATGAAGAAATTGACTAGCTATTTTGAGAATCCGATTGATGCTGTTCCAGTCTTAAGCATGCCATCAAAGGAACTCGTTCCTTTTGATGAAGATTATGTGATCCCAAGCGGATCCGATGAAGATATTCCTTCTGCTGCTTCTTCAGAGCAATTGGATGAAGAAATTGAAGTGGATGCAATCCCTTCAACCCCAGTTGTCTCATCGCCCGTGCCTCAGTTCACTGCTGAAAAGGTAGGCGTTGAAGAAATGAGTGATGAAGATGAGGATGTGGACATTGGGTGCACAACACCTGTGATGAACGATGACTTTTGGGAAAGTCAGTACCCCAATTCTCCTTTGTTCACTCCTCTGCAACAAATTCCTCAGTCCCCAGTGCGAACTGAAGTTCAAATGGGATCTGAAGAACCACACCCCACTCTGTCTATTCATGAAGAGATTCCAGCCACTAGTGCTGATGAAATTGCTGCTGAAGAATTGAAGACCCAGGCTGCCACTGAAGAAACTGAAATTCCTCAGCCTGTGGATTCTGAGATTGTGATTCCTGAGGTTGTGATGCAATTGACTGACACTCCTCAGTCCAAGCCAAAGGATCCCTTCTCGAAGAAGCAAAAATTCAAGGCTGATGACTTCTTCGGCGAGCATGTGTTCTTCACCGATTATAACCCATATGACTCTGCTTGTCTTAGAAGGAAGCGTTTCTGGACTACCAGCCAAGCCAACTTCTATTCTTCACTGCTTTTCAACAAAGACAAAGTCTTCGACCATGAGCATATTCCTCACGTGGACATGGAATCACTGCCTTGCTTCACACCAGTCCTCAGTGTTCTTCATGATGCTGGACTGCTCAACTTTTGCACTGACATTGTTGATTGGAATGAAAAGCTAATTCTTTAGTTCTATGCAATGTTGCACATCACAGGAGATGCTTCTGATGTGAACTCTTGGGTATTGGACTGGATGACAGAGAATACTCACTTCAAAGCACCAGCCTCTGAATTGCTTCATGCCCTGCCTGTCAGTCCTCCCCTTGAAGGAGCTCGTTGCCTATACCATGAACCTGAACTTACCGCTCACTACATGCAAGTGTTGATGAAGCCACTGAAGCCCGGTCAAGCCCCTAGGACCAAATTCTCGTGAAGGAATTGTTGTATGTGCCTAGAACTGTCTATCGCATTCTGACGAAGACTATGAGTCCAATAAAAGGCCACTACTCGAATGATGAAGAAGTCATTGGCATCATGAAGAATCTGTTGTTCAATATCATGCATGGCATCCCTGTCAACTATCATGATTTCTTCATGAGGACTCTGGTAAATGTTGCACTTTCTCCGTTTGAGTTGAAGCCTTATGCTCCTTGGATTATGAGATTCCTCAGAACAAGGTCTTCACTCAACTACAAGGCTGATTTACAAAATCATCTCAGCTACTTGCCCCCCATTGAAGTCCTCAAACGGACATTTTCCTCAGCTGATGAAAAGGGCAAGGCCACTGCTGTTATTGATGAAGGCATTCATCCATTGGATGGTCAGTTCCACAAAGCTGCATCTTACTCCACCAATGATGACTCTGCCACTCATGACTCTGCCGCCAATGCTTCAAAGCAAAATCCTCAAGGCACAGCTCCAAGGGTGATGACTGATCGTGAGCTTCTCCTCAGTCTTCACCAGAAGGTCAATCGCAACCACAAATGGGTTAAGCGTCAGTTTGGTTCTATTCTTCACAACATGACTGCCACACACAATGAAGTGAAGCAAAACCATTACTACCTCCATGAAGTCTTCGGTCGCACCTGGGCTGTTCTGTCACATCTGTATGGTGAAGAAGATCTGAAGCAAATGGGTCTCAAGCAGGACTTTGACTGGTCTCGGCCACCAGCGAAGAAATACAAGAAGGTCAAAGTTCCCTCCTTGGTGGCCAGCTCATATTCTTCATCATGCGACACGGACGAGCATGAAGACTTGGACGACACTGCGGCAGGCCCTACAACGACAACCCACCCCAACAACGCTGGCGCTCCTCCATCAACATGATATTCTTCAGAGGCGTTAGTCCTCATTTTTCGATCCTTTTGGTCATTCGATGACAAAGGGGGAGAAATTTGAGTTAGTCTTCAAGCGGGTCTACTTATATGAGCATTTTTTTTCTAAGTTACAACTCTCATTCTTTTGAAGACTTTGCTGGATCAAGTTGTAATCTTAAACCCTATGGTGGTCTTATACTTTTGATGTGTTATTCCGCATGCTTATTCCTCATTTATGTTAGTGCACGCATGCTGAATTACATCAGTCACCATATTTCATCAAGCATTTCAAATTCTTCATATTATATGTCAATGCGTGTATGAATTACAAGATATAGGGGGAGATCTCCATGATTCTACTCTTCAAGTGTGCATTGCTTCAAAAGCAAATTCCTCACTATGCACATCTTCAAGGGAGTTCTTCTATACCTTGCAATCAAATTCCTCAATATCAGTATTTACACTTCATATGTTTATCCCCGTTGAAAACTTAACCTATATTGTCATCAATCACTAAAAAGGGGGAGATTGTAAGTGCATCTAGTGCCCCTTTGTGATTTTGGTGTATTGAAGACTTATAGGTTAAGGGACTAATGTGTTTGTGAGTGTACACAGGTCTACAAGTCTATGAGGAGTTTGATATTTACAGAGAAAGTCGACCCCTAAAAATGAATATCTTCGACTGAAGACTTTGGATTTCTGAAGACTTTCTGAAGACTTTGAAAGTGAAGAAATTGGTGTGACCTTGAAGACTTGGTATTCATTCGAGGAACATGAAGCATGAAGACTTTTGTTTTCGTAGTTTCATTTTCTCTTTCTTGAGTCATAGGAAACACCGTACTGTTAAAGGGGGTCGAGGAAATACTAAGGAAAAAAATTCCAAGTGATGCTCAACCCAAAATCCTACACCTACCAATCCCTTCGAGTGAAGCCATTGGAAATCTCATGCAGTTCAGTCAATTTCTTCAGTGACAGAGGCGAAGTTCTTCTGGTCTCTGAGGAATTTGTTCTGACTGAGGAGTTTGGGATTCGCCAGTGCGGATTGCCTACAAGTGAGGAACATGATAGCCCTGAGGAATTTGATAGTCAAATTTCCGACCGTTGCTATGCTATGCGCCAGCTGTCCCAAAATATCTTATCCACCTAACGGTCATATCATTGAAGGGCATTTATGTCTTATCATGTCGGGCTGCTCCCTAGGCTATAAATAGCCGCCCCCTACAATCACTAGCTGGTTGGCTGCTCCGAGAGAAACTGACACTTGTCATTTGAGAGCATCCCATCCTCCGAGGACTTTGAGCGAAAATCATCAAGTGAGGAAAACCCAAACCCAAACACCTACAAACCCAAAGTGATTGAGCATCACTTAAGAGATTGATCCTGCTTGGATCCGACGCTTGTTACGTTTGAAGACTGTGCATCTTCCAGACGGTTAGGCGTCATGGTCTAGAGCATCCAAGAGGAAATTGTGGATCGCCGAGTGACCGAGTTTGTGAAGGTTTGGAAGTCACCTGAAGACTTACCACGAGTGATTGGGCGAGGTCTGTGTGACCTTAACTCAAGGAGAATACGGTGAGGACTGTGTGTCCGGGACTGTGTGTCCTCAGGTTTAAATACCTAGCCGCTCCAACCAGACGTACAACTGTCACATCAGTTGGAACTGGTCTACCAAATCATTGTCTTCACCAAGCCTACTGGTTCTATTTCCTCAACTCTTTCATTTCCCCATTACTGTGTTGTGTGCTTGTTCATATCTGTTTGAAGACTTTGACTGAAGACTTTCTCAATTTCCTCGGTTCAATTTCTTCAGTCTGTTTGTCTTCATCCTGTTTTATCCTGTGCTTACGCTTCCTGTACTCTATGTCTGTTTTCATTTCATCATGATGTCCATTTTATGTTATATCATGTATACATCTGAGTACTTATTCTGCTGCAAGTAGTTCTTCGCTTAGGAATTTCCCCACCCTGAAATTCCTCAGTGGAGAATTCGTAAAAATCGCCTATTCACCCCCCCCCCCTCTAGTCGACTTAACACACTTTCACTGCTCCCCCACAACCACCTCGGGAGCGCGCACCTCGGGGCCTCCGTGCATGGGAATCACCAAGAGGGGGTTGTCGCGAGGCCCCTCGTGGCCCTCGGGGAGCAGCCCCCACTCATTGAAGCGCGGCATCTTCTTGGCGAAGGCTCCCCCTACGGGTGATTGTAAAGAGGGAATCCGTCCGAGGGGGCTCGGCGGGTACTTCGCCGGTCAGGAGGAGGAGCACTACGCACAGGGTGCTGGAAGGAAGAGAAGGACGCTAGAGCCTCATGACATCCGTGGGACCGGTGAAAGCCGACATCGGGTGGGAATGGCGCTGCAGCAGGGCAATACGTCGCCGGGTGAACTCCCTCACCACCATCGCCATCGTCACCCCCGCCTTCTTCAAACTGGCCAGCCTAGCCATGACTCGGACGAGCCGCACGTCGACCAGCTTCGCGTGTCCCCACTCGGAACTCGGCTTCACGGGGGCGGAGGGGATTAGGAGCAGGGGGGCTGCACACGGTGGCGTCCACATACAGCCAGTGCTTTCGGAATCCCCACGCGTACGGACGGAGCGTGTAGTCGATGCGGGTGCCTGCGGTCACTGCCACCGCCTGAATCTCGGATTTTAGGCCGACACACACACCTTGAGGGATACTGGCTATATATATCTCGACAGAGAATAAATTGCGCCAATTGAGAAAAATAAATCGGCAAAAAATCAGCCTAAGACCGAGGTGGCGTACCACCTCAGAAGCAGTCCGGCATAAAGGCCAGATGCAAGTGGCTGGCTCCGTAGAGGGCATTTCTGGCATTAAGCTCGGCTAAACTCCTTCAACTTTTTCAAGACTGAGGTAATATATGACACCTCGGATGCAGTCCGGCGATTGGAGTTCGGCTGCAAGAGGACACCTCGGATGCAGTCCGTCGATTGGAGTTCGGCTGCAAGGGAACACCTCGGGTGCAGTCTGGCGTTGGAGTTCGGCTGCAAGAGGACACCTCGGATGTAGTCCGGCGTTGGAGTTCAGCTGCAAGAGGACACCTCGGATGCAGGTGGCGATTGGAGCTCGGATGCAAGAGGGCACCGCTGCACGGGGAAAACTTCGAACCCGAGGTGTGGCCAGTCCTGGAAGATAACCCGGTCCCGGAGGCTACTGCCATATTGATGAAAATTTAAAGGCCGTCAGAGAATTTCTGGCTCAAAATGAAGATTCCGGTTTAAAATCCGGCTCAAGAGACATCTCTCTCCCATAAAGCTTTGAAGCTCTCAATATTCGGTTTAACATCCGGTTCAAAAAGAATCCATCTCTCGCAAGTTCGAGTTCTCGGGAAAAACTAAAAGGTTGCCAAAGAGAATTTGCTGCCATGATGCGCGGTTCAAACATGGGTATCCTGCCTTATTGGCTTATCTTATTGGTCACTTGGGGGCTTCCTGCTCAATGAGCATAGCTGTGCTTACCCTGTTGCTCCGGCTTACACGCCTTATTACAAATCACTTGGAGGCTTGATGCCCGAGTTACAGGGACCAAAGAGAGTTGGATGCATAGCACAACTCAAACATAGGTACCCGCTGAGCACAGCTCAGAAATATATCACTTGGGGTTTTCCTGTTCAATGAACATAGCTATATTCACCCTTTTGATTGGCATGGATGTCAGGTGTATTCACCAAAAATCCGGGTTATCCTGCCTGCATGCTAGATGCTTCTCCATCAGGTAATCCTGAATGACCTATCATATTCTAGTGGAATATCCTGCCAACTATCGTGGAATTGTCACGGCAGATGTCCTAGTGTGAGGACTTAGTCGTGAGGCTAACGCATCTATGTGGTAGCTTGAGAGGGGTTGATCGGGATGAGAGACGCAAGGCGGATCAACACACAAGACAAGGATTTAGACAGCTTCGGGCCCCGGGAAACATCATCCGGTAATATCCCTACATGATGTTTGTGGCTAGGTCTCATTATGCTCATGAGGGAGTCGCCGCATAAGCCGGCTCCCCTTTGTTGTATCTAGCCTTAGAGATTATTCAGCCTGTCCCCCTCTTGGGGTGCCCTGCCCCTCCTTATATAAGTTGGAGGGGCGGGTTACATATAGAGTCCAACTCGGATTGGGACTTAACCTACTCTGACGTCTCACCATGGGATTCTTAACGTCATGGGCTTCTTAACGTCTCCGGCTTATTAACCCCAGGCGACTCTGTCTGCCGGGTCATAACTGTCTGCCGGCTTACCATCTGTCGGCTTACCATCTGCCAGCTTACCATCTGCCGGCTTATAACTGTCTGCCGGCTTACGGTCTACCGGCTTATTAACCCCAGGCTTACCACCTGTCGGCTTACCATCTGCCGGCTTATAATCTGCCGGCTTATAATCTGCCGGGTCACCAATGAAACACCAAGTCCCAGCCGGGTCATATCTCCGGCCGGGTCATACCGCGGGGTATATCCCCAACACCAAAGGTCACCATCGCAGCTTCCTTTCTTTTTCACGTCGCGCTTCTTTAATCCCCTCAATTGAGTACATCCGAAGACAGTCCGATCGGTCTCGCTCTCCTAGACTCTCCGCCTGCTCCACATCTTTTCTGTTTCCATTCTCTCGCCCCTCTATTTGATCTCATTCACCATGAAGGTTGTACTCAACATGCATCGACAGATAAGATTGATGCATCTGTGCGGTATCGTCTCCTCACTGCATGTCGTCGGTATTCAGGACCACCACCACCTCACGCTGACAAGGATTGATCTTCTCTGCTGGTTGTTGTCATCAGACACGCAGTCCCCCACCCTCCACGGATCCAAACGTGCGAGCCAGATCCATCGCTGAGAGGAGCAACACACGCATCGATCACGCTGCTATGCTGCAGCCTCGATGTGCTCAACCCCGACCATGTTAACGGGTGATGACTTCGCTTCCTCAAGGACGACCTCCACCACCACCCTACTGCCCTGAAGCGACGCCGGCGCCTGCTCTTGGACAACTTCCCCAGCCCCCGCTAAATTTCATCTTCAAAAACTAGAGCGGCATCGCTCCCATCGTCTCCAACATCTGGTTGGCGTTTGTGCCTTTTCTCTAAAATTGTATCAGCTTGGCCAAGTCATGCCCAATTACTCATGTGTTTTCTCTTGCAATATTGACCTCAAAAGCACATGAGTAGTCTGATAGTTATAATTACTGATGCGTACCACTATGGTTATTTCACTACTGTTGTAGATCGGTTCTCTTTGTCCTGAAGTTGGCTAGGGACTTGGCCATGTTGCAACTTTCATTTGAAATATCAAAGATAGTAATGAGAGGATTTGGCGTCATATCACTCATGTTTTGGCTGAGAATAAATGTAAAAAAACAAGAGTGGGCTGAGTTCTTGCCCTCCTTTGCTAAGCTCCTATCTTCTTTTCTCATGTATCATGACGTCATGTGATCCATCGTTTTGTAGGGAATAATAGTCTCTACTGCTAAATGATATAATCATGAGCTTTCTTATTCTTAATGAGGAACTTTGTCCCCTAACATATTCCTTACTATTCTGGCAGGTCTTTGGTGGGCATACTAAAAGTTGTAAGCTCTCTTGGTCAAACAAGTGGAATGAATACATGCTCTCTTTTCACACAGCTCATAGGCACCTCTCAAGTCCCTCCCCCATTTCACTTTGGAAATCTTCTGTCTGCAAGGGCTCAGTTGCAAGTTATTTTTGGCACCTCCTTCAAGGAAAAGTTAACACTCGAAATCCTCTCCGTTGTAAAAATATATTCGTCCTAGATTTCATCTGTGCATTATATCATGCTCACGTTGAGGAATATAATTGTTCCTTTTGTGGAACTTTTATTGCCTTGAAATGTTGAGACATCCTCTAGCCTTCATGGAGAAGAGGCATCGAATTATGGGAGATATTGTTAAAAATGGATAAATAAACTATTTCCCGTGGAAATTGCTATTTTGGCGAGGTGCATTTTGAAAATATGGAAGATTGAAATCTTTGATGATGTACTTTCAAACTTAGATTGATGGAGAACTCAGTTTGTTGGCACCTTCATGTAGAACTGAGTACATGAGAGTTAAAAGTAAATCCCCCCCCCAAACTCATAACATTATTCCATGCGACCTGAAGAATACCCTGATCATCAAAATTATCATTTTACATAACATTCAATGTTTATTTTTTACCATACATTTTTGCAGCAACGCGCGGGAAATTATCTAGTTGTGTATAGACCTAAGAGCATCTCCAATAGGCGCCTTAAAAGATCTCCGCGCACTAAAAAGTTGTTTTTTTGGCGCCGAACAGCTCCAACACAAGCTGTAAAATTATGCGCGCGCTAAAAAGTTTTGGGCACCCGCTGAAAAATGCCATCGCGCGCACCATATTTTGGGCTTCGGATTGGGCGCGCTTCACAATTTGCACTGCGTGTTTTTGGGGCACGCGTTTTTGGGCGTTTGAGCATCTACAACCGCCGCATAAAAAATTCACGCCCAATAAAATTTATAGCGCGTCACTGTAGCACTTTTAGTGCGCCGGGACCAACATTGCTTTAGCAAACACCCAAAAACGCGTGCCCAAAAAAGCACGCACTGCAAATTGTGAAGCGCGCCCAATCCGAAGCCCAAAATATGGTGCGCGCGATGGCGTTTTTCAGCGCGTGCCCAAAACTTTTTAGCGCGCGCATAATTTTACAGCTTCCGTTGGAGCTGTTCAGCGCCCAAAAAAAACTTTTTAGTGCGCAGAACTCTTTTAAGGCGCCTGTTGGAGATGCTCTAAAGCAATGTTGGTACCGGCGCACTAAAAGTGCTACAGTGACGCGCTATAAATTTTATTGGGCGCGAATTTTTTGTGCGGCAGTTGGAGATGCTCTAAGAGTCAACACCATCGGTTTCAAAAAGAAAAAAATGTGGGCCCGGTTATGCAGCCCACAGACCCGTCGCCAGGAGCCCCCCTTTCCAAGGGAGAGTGTTTTATTTAGGAGACTAGTAAGCATGCACGTGCAACGCACGTATAATCATATAAAGATTTCCTGAGTCATCATTCTTATTTTGAATCTTAATTGGGAAACGATTCCCCTCGACCGACTGATTGTGTGGCTCCCGTTTGCCGCCTCGCTCACAAAACACATGTCCCACGTGACATGCCCCTGGCTCCTGATGTTTTTCTTTAGCAACTTCTGCAACATCACCAACGTTGCATAAGTTTCTCCCGTAACATGGGCTATGTTGCAAAAAGATGAAGATGAATTATTTTTTGCAACAAAACCTGCTACAGAAACAATCTGCAACAAAACCTGAGTTGCAAAAAAATCTGCAATAAAACCTTTATTGCAGGTTTTATTGCAGATTTTTTTTGCAACAAGACACATGTTGCAATGACGGAGGGCGCTGATACGTCAGATCCGCAACCCAGCCGATCTTCTAAAAAAGATCAGCCTGCGAACGCGTAGCATGCCCCATCTTAATTTGAACTAAATGTAGGTTTTGCAAATATTTTTTCCATATGAGCACCATATCTCAATGGACTTCTCAACCATAAAGACTTTGCAAATACACATCACATACAACAGTACCTTGTCAATTTTGTCCCACGACATGACACTTCAGTAACACACACATAGACAACTTATGAGTCATCGGCTCTGGGTCCATATACATGTAAGTGCATCTAGTGCCCCTTAGTGATTTTGGTGTATTCAAGACTTATAGGTTAAGGGATTAATGTGTTTATGAGTGTACACAGGTCTATAAGTCTATGAGGAGTTTGATATTTACAGAGAAAGTCGACCCCCAAAAATTAAGTTCTTCGACTGAAGACTTTGGATTTCTGAAGACTTTCTGAAGACTTTGAAAGTGAAGAAATTGGTGTGACCTTGAAGACTTGGTATTCATTTGAGGAACATGAAGCGTGAAGACTTTTTGTTTTTGTAGTTTCATTTTCTCTTTCTTGAGTCATAGGAAACACCGTACTGTTAAAGGGGGTCGAGGAAATACTAAGGAAAAATTTCCATGTGATGCTCAACTCAAAATCCTACACCTACCAATCCCTTCGAGTGAAGCCATTGGAAATCTCATACAGTTCAGCCATATTCTTCAGTGACAGAGACAAAGTTCTTCTGGTCTCTGAGGAATTTGTTCTGACTGAGGAGTTAGGAATTCGCCAGTGCGGATTGCCTACACAGTGAGGAACATGATAGCCCTGAGGAATTTGAACCTCAAATTTCCGACCGTTGATGTGCTATGCGCTAGCTGTCCCAAAATATCTGCCCACCTAACAGTCATATCATTGAAGGGCATTTATGTCTTATCACGCGGGCTGCTCCCTAGGCTATAAATAGCCGCCCCCTACAACCACTAGCTGGTTGGCTGCTCCAAGAGAAACTGACACTTGTCATTTGAGAGCATCCATCCTCCGAGGACTTTGAGCGAAAATCATCAAGTGAGGAAAAACCCCAAACCCAAACACCTACAAACCCAAAGTGATTGAGCATCACTGAAGAGATTGATCCTGCGTGGATCCGATGCTTGCTACCTTTGAAGACAGTGCTTCTTCCAGACGGTTAGGCGTCATGGTCTAGAGCATCCAAGAGGAAATTGTGGATCGCCGAGTGACCGAGTTTGTGAAGGTTTGGAAGTCACCTGAAGACTTCCCATGAGTGATTGGACGAGGTCTGTGTGACCTTAGCTCAAGGAGAATACGGTGAGGACTAGGTGTCCTGGACTGTGTGTTCAGGACTGGGTGTCCGGGACTGGGTGTCCTCAGGTTTAAATACCTAGCCGCTCCAACCAGATGTACAACTGAGACAACAGTTGGAACTGGTCTACCAAATCATTGTCTTCACCAAGCCAACTGGTTCTATTTCCTCAACTCTTTCATTTCCTCATTTCTGTGTTGTGCAATTGTTCATATCTGTGTTTGAAGACTTTGACTGAAGACTTTCTCAATTTCCTCAGTTCAATTTCCTCAGTCTGTTTGTCTTCATCCTGTGTTATCCTGTGTTTACGCTTTCTGTACTCTGTGCTTGTTTTCATTTCATCATGATGACTATGCTTGTGTTCTGCTAAGGAATTTCCTCACCCACAAATTCCTCAGTGAAGAATTTATAAAAAACGCCTATTCACCCCCCCTCTAGTCGATATAACGCACTTTCAATTGGTATCAGAGCAAGGTACTCCCTTGTTCTGTGTGATTTTGGTTTAACCACCTGGAGTTTTAGTTATGTCGACCGCAGGTATGATCAAGGTCTCTGCTGGGTGTCCTACCTTCGATGGGACGGACTACCCCTACTGGAAGAATAAGATGCGAATGCATCTTGAGGCAATTGATAACGATCTCTGGTAAAAAAAAAAAAAAGGTGTTCCCTCTGTGTCACCCTCACTGAACGCTGCCGATGTGAAGAGATTCAAGCAACTCGATTCTCAAGCGAAGAATATCATGTGTGGCCATCTGAGCAAAGGACACTATGGAAGAGTGAGTGCTTTGGAAACTGCTTAGCTTATCTGGGATAGGCTGTCCAAAGTAAATGAAGGAGTCTCAACACAGCGTGACTCTCGAGTTGATGTTCTTCGCAATCTCTTCAACCGCTTCAAAAGACTCGACAATGAGAATGTTCAACAAACCTTCGATCGCCTCACTGACATCTCAAATGAGCTTCAAGCACTTGGTGCCACTGACATCACCGACCATGAGGTGGTGAAGAAACTGCTGAGATCGCTTGATTCCTCATTTGATACTCTGGCCTTGATGATACAAGAGCGTGCTGATTACAAGTCACTTGATCCCGCTGATATCCTCGAAAGGCTAAACACTCATGAGTTCCGGCTTGCTGAAAAGAGAGATCTCTATGGTTCGAGCTACGGTAGATCACATGCACTGAAGGCCAAGGCAGTTTCTGAGTCTGAAGATGAAGACTCTGAAAGCAGTCTTGGTGATCCTGAAGAACTGAGCCATGATCTAGCACTGCTTGTGAAGAAATTCTAGAAGCTCTCAAGACGTGGTCGCTTTGGAAGACCCTCAAGGAGCAATGATTCCTCATCCAGTGACTACAATAAGAGGCTTTGTCACAAATGCAAGAAACCAGGACACTACGTTCAAGATTGTCCTCAGTGGGAAAAGGAATCAAAGAAGAAGAAATATAAGGATTACAGTTCTGATGATACGAAGAAAAAGAAGAAATCCTCAAAATCTTCATCATCAAAATCCTCAAAGTCTTCATCTCACAAGAAGAGTAGCTCCAAGAAGGCTCGGGCATTCATTGGCAAGGAAATGGACTCTGAGGCTGAATCTGAAGAAAATGAGGAAGAGGAGGCATCTGAGGATTCCGAATCCGGTGTGGCAAGCCTAGCCCTCGCTACTGCATTTTTCAGCAAGTCTATCTTCAACTCTGAAGAAAATGACCTCACCAACAAGGCTGATGAAGGCAATGATGACTATGCTCCCACCTATTGCTTCATGGCAAAGGGTGCCAAGGTACTCAAATATGCCTCATCTGAATCAAGTGAAAATGAATCTGATGAAAACCTTAAGCCTAGCTATTCTAAACTTGCTAAGATTGCTGTGAAACAACAAAGGGCCCTTGAAAAGGTTCAAACATGCTAGACAAGAGTGATGATATGTTGGGTGAAGAAATGGATCGCACTAAAACCTTGACTGAAAATCTTCAGAGACTTCAGACTAGGTATGACAACCTTCAAGGTCATCATAACACTCTTTTGTCTGATCATGAGAAGCTTTCTTATGAATTTCTTCAAAGAAAGCAAGATCTAGAGAAGCTAAAAGTGAGTTATGAAGATCTTCGGAAGGAGCGCGATTCATTACTTGCTCAACAAATCAGCGCTACTCAGGAAGAATTTGTTCCTCCATGTTTGAAATGCATTGAACGTGAATCTGCTAATTCTTCACCTGAATGTTCAAATGCTCCTAATGCTACAAATTCCTCAACTGTCTCTGCAATCATTAATTTCTCATCTGAGGACATTGCTAGTATCACTAACGATGCAGGGCTGAAGGAATTGTACATGACAGGCATGTACAAAAGTCTCAAAGGGCATCAGACTCTTTGTGATGTGCTTAAAAAGCAGATCCTCAACAGAAACCCTAGGAAAGAGGGTATTGCCTTTGAGAGAAAACTCAATGCTGATGGTACATATTGGAAGCCTGAGCAGTACCCCAAAACCTCATGGGTTGCTGCAAAGGGACCTCCAGTTGATTCATCTAATTTATCTGGCTTTACATGTGAATCTTCTCATTCTTCTGATGAGTCATTTGACTCCAACTATAAACTGTTCAAAAATCAGAATGGTGAAGTATTTGCTAGATATGTTGGCACTAACTGCAGGAATGGTTCCCCTATGAAGAAAATCTGGGTTCCCAAAAGGTGCCTTGAAAGTCTTTAGGTGAATGTCCTCATGACACCACCTGTGAAGAATAGGAACTCCAGATCAAATTCTTCATATGGACCAAATTCTTCATATGGATCCAAGTCCTCATACCGACCAAATTCCTCACATGGATCAAATTCCTCAAAAGGATCAAAGTCCTCATATGAACATCATTGTGCTAACAACTCTGTTTCGCAGGGAAGAGCCAAGGGCTATGAATATAAGCATTATTCTTCTAATCATTATGTTCATAAGTCCTCGAAGAATTTCTCTGCTTATTCATATGCTTACCCTAACTCCTCTTATGTGAAACGAAATGGATTGGCTTCTATGGCACCTTTCTCATATGGAGCTCGCAGAGTGGTGAACTCTTTGCCACCCCTTCAGATGTGGGTGGTGAAGAAAAAGAACTAATCTCTTCTGCAGGGTCAGGTCTCCAGACGTACTTGAACGTCTGAAGAATTTGCTGGAGACCTGAAGTTTGCCTGAAAGGACGCAGGCTAATCATGAAGAAATGAACTTTCATTTCTCATGTCCTCATACTACTTTGTCTGTTCTATTGCTTGATGAAATTGATCTGATGAATTGATGTCATATTCTTCACTGATGAAGTATATGAAGTTCGTAAGCTGCACTAATTCATCTGCAGGATGATCAACCCAAAGCCACTGAGTGGGTCCTCGATAGTGGATGTACAAATCACATGACTGGTGACAAGAATCTATTGATTGATGCTCCCTTATCACCATCGCATTTGAAGCATATCATCTTCGCTGACAAAGGCAAAAGTCAGGTATTGGGTCTAGGTAAGGTTGCGACCACAAAGGATTGACACATGGACAAAGTCATGCTTGTCGAGTCCTTAGGATACAACCTCATGTTTGCCTCAATGCTTTGTGATCTTGATATGGTAGTTGTCTTTGGCAAGTATCGTTGTGTTGTGGTTATGGAAGCTGACAATTCCAAAGTCTTCGAAGGCTTTAGGAGAGGAGACTTGTATATTGTTGATTTCTCTACAGGACCGCACCCAGCCGTGTGCCTACTTGCAAAAGCTTCAGAAGGATGGCTATGGCATCGACGACTTGGTCATGCAGGCATGAGGAATTTGCACACGCTTGCGAAGAAGAAGCATGTCATTGGCATTGAGAATGTCAAATTCCTCAAGGATCACCTATGTGGAGCTTGTGAAGCTGGAAAGATGACCAAGGCTAAGCATCCAGCGAAGACTATCATGACCACTACTCGACCATTTGAATTGCTTCACATGGACCTCTTTGGTCCTAACCATTACTCAGCTGTCACAAATGACGCATCTCTCTATGGGCTTGTTATTGTTGATGATTACTCTCGTTACACATGGGTACACATTGTTACTTACAAACATGAAGTGCAGGAAGTCTTCAAACAATTTTCCACGAGGGCTTCAACCAACTTTGGTGTGAAGATCAAGCACATCAGAAGTGACAATGGAACTGAGTTCAAGAATTCTGGTCTTGATGACTATCTTGATGAACTTGGTATTACTCATGAGTTATCTGCTCCTTACACTCCTCAGCAAAATGGCGTCATGGAGCGCAAGAACAGAACTCTTGTTGAGATGGCTTGCACTATGCTTGATGAGTACAAGACGCCTCGTCACTTCTGGATTGAGGCAATTTATACTGCGTGCCACATCATCAACAGGGTATATCTTCACAAATTCTTCAAGAAGACTGCCTATGAACTCCTCACTGACAAGAAACCCAATATGAGTTATTTCAAAGTCTTTGGTGCAAAATGTTGGATTAGAGATCCTCGTCACAATGCTAAATTTGCACCGAAAGCACATGAAGGTTTTATGCTTGGTTACGGAAAGGACTCGCACCCCTACAGAGTCTTCAACACTGTTCTTCACAAGGTTGTTGAAACTGTAGATGTGTGGTTCGATGAAACTAATGGCTCGCAAAGAGAGCACCTACCCTCTGTGATACATGAACCAGCACCTGAGGAAACTATCAAGTTCAAGGCTACTGAGGATGTCATTCCTACCGAAGAATCTGCTGAAGAATTCATTCCAGAACGTGAAGAACGTCGAGCTAATGCACCTGAAGAAATTGCTGAAGAAAATGCTGATCAAATTCCTCGACGACAACCTACTCATCCTCGCGTTGCAAAAGAAGTGCAAGTTGAGAAGATCATCGATGACATTGAAGCACCAGGTCCTCTCACACGCTCAAAAGCTTCACATTTATCTAACTTTTGTGGGCACTATGCTTTTGTCTCTATCTCAGAGCCCACTAAGGTAGATGAAGCATTTCTGGAGCTTGAGTGGATTCAGGCCATGCAAGAAGAATTACATCAGTTCAAGCTCAACAACGTTTGGGAAATGGTCAATCGTCCAGATCCTCGCAAACACAATATCATTGGCACAAAGTGGATCTACCGCAACAAGAAAGATGAAAATGGCCTTGTGGTGAGGAATAAGGCACGGCTAGTAGCACAAGGCTACACACAGGTTGAAGGAATTGATTTCGGTGAAACTTTTGCACCTGTTGCTAGACTTGAAGCTATTCGCATATTACTTGCTTATGCTAACCATCATCATATCACTTTATATCAAATGGATGTGAAAAGTGCATTCCTCAATGGTAAGCTTGAGGAAGAAGTATATGTTGCTCAACCCCCAGGTTTTGAAGATCCTAAGCATCCTGACAAAGTCTTCAGACTAAATAAGGCCCTCTATGGCCTCAAGCAGGCCCCTCGGGCGTGGTATGATACTTTGAAGGAATTCCTCATGAAGAAAGGCTTCAAACCCGGTTCACTCGACCCTACTCTTTTCACTAAATCATATGATGATGAATTGTTTGTATGCCAAATATATGTTGATGACATCATTTTTGGCTGTACTGACCAACGTTATAGTGATGAATTTGCCTATATGATGAGTGAAGAATATCAAATGTCTATGATGGGAGAGTTGAAATTCTTCTTAGGTCTTCAAATTCGTCAACAGCGCAATGGCATATTCATATCTCAGGAGAAATACCTCAAGGATGTACTGAGGAAATTCGGCATGCAAGATTGCAAAGGCGTCAAAATTCCCATGCCCACAAATGGCCATCTGTGCACTGATGAAAATGGTATTGACTTTGATCAAAAGGTATACCGCTCCATGATTGGTTATTTATTGTACTTATGTGCATCTAGGCCAGATATTATGCTTAGTGTCTGCATGTGTGCCCGATTTCAAGCTACACCAAAGGAATCACACCATAAGGCTGTGAAGCATATTCTTCGATATCTAGCTCACACACCAACACTAGGATTATGGTACCCCAAGGGCTCGGCTTTTGATCTTGTTGGATATTCTGACTCTGACTATGCTGGTGATCGTGTGGATCGCAAGTCAACATCTGGTACATGTCATTTCCTCGGACGATCTTTGGTCTGTTGGTCCTCGAAGAACCAGAACTGCGTATCACTGTCTACTGCTGAAGCTGAGTACATTGCTGTTGGTTCTTGCTGTGCTCAATTGCTGTGGATGAAGCAAACTCTCAAGGACTCGGCGTCAACGTGAAGAATGTGCCTATCTTTTGTGACAATGAGAGTGCCATCAAGATTGCTCACAACCCAGTTCAGTACTCAAAGACAAAGCACATTCAGATTCGTCATCATTTTCTTCGCGATCATGTGTTGAAGGGCGACATTTCCATTGAGCATGTGAAGACTGAAGAACAGCTAGCCAATATCTTCACAAAGCCCTTGGATGAGAAGAGATTTAGCAAGTTGCGGTGTGAGCTAAATATCTTAGAATCTTCGAATGTTCTTTGAAAAGGACACTCATCCTAACACTTATGCAAAATTGATGACTTAGATGTGCAACACATGAAGAAACGTTTTTCTTCAATCAATGAAGAATAACACTCTAAGTGTGAAGAAATTAATGAAGAATTTGATTCTCAGAACCCTACGATAATTGTACGTGGTGTCTGAAATCATCATTCTTATACGGTGGGTCACGCCACCACAAAAGTTGAAAATCTTCAATTTGAGTTTTTCCTCAGTTTTGAAATTCCTCAGTTGTTCATATTCTTCAACTTTGCAAAATCTTCACTGTTTTCGTCGTTTCTCTTCATTGGCTATATATATATATATATAGGGTCGCGCTATTCGTCACCCTGGGTGAGGAATAGTTATTCTTCACCCCCTCTCTATTTTGACATCAATGCACCGTATTTTTACGTTTCGTAAATTTTGTCTTATTTCATACGTAAAAAGAAAGCGTAAGAAAATATATACTTGTCGTAAAAAATATTTTATGTTACGTAAAGTTACGAACGTAAAAACATACATAAAATGCGATATTTCTGGTCTTATAACCTTTTTGTTTTTGTTTTTTTTATACCAAATTTTACGTAGTGAATCAATATAAATGTAACTATTTGTAATCCAAATGTAATTTATTTATGAAGCGATCGTAAGATTACCTCGTACGAAGAATAACTTATTCTGCAACCTGGGTGATGATATATATATATATATATATGAGTTTATGTCCTCTACAGCATTCACTTATGGCTAATTCTTCAAGTTGATTTTTCTGCTAAGTGAATGTGATCGGACCCTTCCCCCTCTATGCTATACTCAACCCAATCTATTCACAAATTCTTCATGTGCGTTCTATTTGAAACTCGTTCAAAATCTTCACTGCGTCCTTTTCAGCTGAAGAATTTGCGAACGGAACTTTTAACTTATCTTATCCAAATTTTCGGCTTTGCCGCTCAAACCGTTCCGCTTCCCACGATATACTTATCTATTCACCCACGATCTAACACGATCTCCACTTCTTAGTACATGGGTGACACATGTCAAGCGAATGAGAAGGGTCAGGGGCACGTTCGTCCAATTTCTTCGGGCTAACCGTTTTTCGCCGTGGCTATAAATACCCCCTCTCCCCTTCCTCACTTCTCTTACTCCGCTCGACCTCTCTCCAAGCTCGAGCTTCTCAAACCCTAGCGCCGCCGCTACATCATCGTCGCCGGTGAGGAAGAGCTTCACTGCCTCGACCTCGTCGCCGCCGTACTCACGCCGGCCGCGGAAATCTTCACTCTGCCGCCGCCGTAGCCGTCCTCCTCCGCCAAGTTAGGGCGTGGAAGATCTGCACAGACGAGCTTCACTTCTCCACATCCCAGTTCGTCGTGTTCTTCGTTCAGGGTAATTAAAAGTTACTTTTACTGCCCACTTTGATTCAAATGTTTACTACAAAATCTTCAAAGGTGTTTTTCTTCAAATCCTCACACACTAAACACCTCACATGTCATCTGCTCTTGATTCGTTTCTCTAAGCATCACTTTTCTTCAAGATTCCTCAATTGTGTGGATCTTCGATCTATACAACTCTGGAACCTAAGACAAAGAACGCTTAGTGAAATTCTTCAAGACTCATCTGGTCAAATTCCTCAAACTTGTTCTTATTGAAAAACCTTCTGAGAACGCATATGACCTCTCCAAATTCCTCGCAACTATACTCTGTTCACAGGTACTCATGTCCGCTGCTGAATCACTAGGTTCTCATCAACTTAACTCATTTGCAGCATTCCTTGAAGAAAAGTTGCATACTTCTTCAGAGAGTTCAATTGTTCAAATTCCTCAACTAAAGAAAATGGCTAATGAAAAGAGGCCACAGAAAGGAGGAAAGAAGCCTGAGGTCAATACTGCCTTTGAAATCCCTGAGGACATTTATGCTGGGTACTGCACACCCCCTGAGGAAGATAAAAATCAGCGCAAGGTGCGCATTCAGAGGATAGAAAGGAGATGGGCAAAAGAGTGGAGGGAGTACAGGTATGTGACTCCAAAATACATGAAGAAATTCGCTGTTACTCCTCCATGCTCAAGACCTCCATTGGCACCTGGCCAAGAGGCAGATCCCACTAGCATCAAGCGCGGTGAGGATTTTCTTGAAGAATGGGCCAAGCGCCAGGCCAAGTTGGCCAAACAGGCAAAAGATGCAGTGAGGAAATTCAACGAAGATTCCACTGCTGCTGCTGCTGAGGCCTCTGTAAGGCCGAAGAAATCCATGGCAAAGAAGCCTACGCACAAGCCAAGTGCCTCTTCTTCAATGCCCTCACAGCCAATTTCCTCAGCTAAGCCCTCACGGCCAATTCCTCAAGCCGCTCCTGCTCCTCCAAAGTCCTCAGCTGCTCCAACAAAATCCTCAGCACCTGTGCATCTTGCCACGTGCCAAAGGACTACAGGCTTCTCTATTGCCTCAGGAGTTTCAGCTAGTTCCTCAGCTGCACCATATTCTTCAACAGGACCCTCTCTGCTGAAGACTAAGACCACTGTAGGACGAGGCTCTTGCCCAAGTCCTCGGAAGAAGCAGGTCGCCTTCCAAGTACCGTCTGAAGAAGACGAAGCTGATGATGAAGAACTTGTTGAAATCATCAGAGACAGGCAAGTCAGGGCCGCTAGAGCCAAGGGCACAGAAGTGCCGCTGCTTTTGGATCCAAAGCTGATCCTCGACTATATTGATCTCTGGCACAAGGACCCAAACACTCCTATGCCTGATTTCAAGTTGACACCTGGCCAAAGTCACATGCTGATCCATTTCATCAGTGAAGAAAAATGGAAATATGAGAAGGCCAGGCAACTCAAGAAAGCACAGTACAGGAAGGAGAAGTTTCTAAAGAACAACGTTATCTCTATGACAACTGATGAACTCGTAAAGCTCCAGTCTGAAATCAAAGTCCTCAGCGATGATTTCTACGCTTACTATGCTGATTGGAAAGGAGCCAAGGTCAGGTTCGTCAATCTGACAAAGACACTCACTTCAAGTGCCGCTGCCCCTGTGCATATTGAAGTCACTCCGGCTGAAGCATCTTCTCAGCAAACTGAAGAACATGCCAGCACCGCTGATGACAATCAGGCTGCTGAAGATAATGTGAGTTTCAGGGCTGATGACTGCATTCCAGCCGCTGATGAAATTCCCAGGGCACCCACTTGTGGTGCGCCTGAAGAAAATGAAGAGGTCAGGGCAACTGCTCAGTTGTGCCTGAAGAAACTGCACCAAATTCCTCTGCTCCACCTGCGCCTACTCGAACTCCAATCCTTCCATCTGCATCAGATGTGAAGAAGACCAAGGCTGCAGAGCGTGCAGCAGTGAAGAAAAGGAAAGCATCAGCTTCTTCAGATTCTTCTGCTCCGAAGAAAATGAAGCCTATGACCAGCTCTTTTGCAAACCCGATTGATGCTGTTCCAATCTCCATCATGCCATCAAAGGACCTTGTTCCTTTGGGTGAAGAATATGTGATCCCTAGCGGATCTGATGAAGAAACTCCTTCTGCTGCTACGTCAGAGCAGATGGATGAAGAAATTGAAGTGGATGAAATCCCTTCAACCCCAGTTGTTTCCTCGCCTGTGCCTCAGTTTACTGCTGAAGAGGCCGGCGTTGAAGAAATTGAAGATGAAGATGTGGACATTGGTTGTACCACACCTGTGATGAATGATGACTTTTGGGAAAGTCAGCACCCCAATTCTCCACTCTTCACTCCACTGCAGCAAATTCCTCAGTCCCCAGTCACTACAGTTCAAATGGGATCTGATGAAGCTCATGAAGACATTCCAGCCGCTAGTGCTGAAGAAACTGAAAATGAAGAATTCAAGAACCAGGCTGCCACTGAAGAGGAACCAGAAATTCCTCAGCCTGAAGAACCTGAGATTGCGATTCCTGAGGTTGTGATGCAACTCACTGACACTCCTCTGCCCAAACCAAAGGATCCATTCTCCAGGAAGCAAAAATTCAAGACTGATGCCTTCTTTGGCGAGCATGTATTCTTCACTGATTACAACCCTTATGACTCTGCTCGCATAAGGAAGAGGCGTTTCTGGACTGCCAGCCAGGCAAATTTCTATTCCTCAGTGTTGTTCGACAAAGACAAAGTCTTCGATCATGAGCACATTCCTCACGTGGACATGGAATCTCTGCCGTGCTTCGTGCCAGTCCTCAGTGTTCTTCATGATGCTGGACTGTTAAATTTCTGCACTGACATCTGTGATTGGAATGAAGAACTTATTCTTCAATTCTATGCAACGCTGCACATCACCGGAAATTCTGAAGATGTGAATTCATGGGTGCTGGACTGGATGTCTGAAAACACTCACTACAAGGCACCAGCTACTGAATTGCTTCGTGCCTTACCTCTCAGTCCGCCCCTTGAAGGTGCTTGTTGCGTCTACAATGAACCTGAGCTAACCGATCACTACATGCAAGTGCTGATGAAGCCTTTGAAGCCAGGTCAGACCTCAAGAACAAAATTCCTTGTGAAGGAAGTGATGTATGTGCCTCGGACTGTCTATCGCATTCTGACGAAGACATTGAGTCCAATCAAGGGCCACGACTCAAATGAAGAAGAAGTCGTTGGCATCATGAAGAATCTGCTTTTCAATATCATTCATGGCATTCCCATCAACTTCCATGATTTCTTCATGAGGACTCTGGCTAATGTCGCCATGTCACCATTTGAGTTGAAGCCTTATGCACCTTGGATTATGAGATTCATCAGGACAAGGTCTTCACTCAACTATAAAGCTGATACACTGAACCATTGCAGCTACTTGCCCCCAATTGAAGTCCTCAAACGGACATTTTCCTCAGCTGATGAAAAGGGCAAGGCTACTGCTGTAATTGATGAAGGCATTCGTCCATTGGATGGACAATTTCGCAAGGCTGCATCCTACTCCACCAATGATGACTCTGCCACCCATGACTCTGCCGCCAACGCACCCAAGCAAAATCCTCAAGGCACAGCACCCAGGGTGATGACTGACCGTGAGCTTCTCCTCAGTCTTCACCAGAAGGTTGATCGCAATCATAAATGGGTCAAGCGTCAGTTTGGTTCAATTCTTCACAACATGACTGCTACCCACAATGCAGTGAAGAAAAACCACTACTACCTTCATGAAATCCTCAACCGCACCTGGGCTGTTCTGTCTCAAGTCTATAGTGAAGAAGATCTGAAGACAATGGGTCTCAAGGACGATCTTGACTGGGCTGCACCTCCTCCGAAGAAGTACAAGAAGGTCAAGGTTCCTTCCTTGGTGGCCAGCTCCTATTCTTCATCACGTGACACTGATGAACATGAAGATTTGGACGACACTGCGGCAGGCCCTACTCCAACAACCGACCCCAACAACGCTGACGCTCCTTCATCACCTTGATATTCTTCAGGGGCGTTAGTCCTCATTTTCGACCCTTTTGGTCATTTGATGACAAAGGGGGAGAAATTTGAGTTAGTCTTCAAGCGGGTCTATTATATGGGCGTTTTTTTAAGTTGCAACTCTCGTTCTTTTGAAGACTTTGCTGGATCGAGTTGTAAACTTAAACTCTATGGTGACCTGATACTTTTGCTGTTTCTTCTGCATTCCTCGTTAATGTTATTGCACGCATGCTGAATTACATCAGTCACCATATTTCATCATGCATTTCAAATTCTTCATATATTATGTCAAATGCGTGTATGAATTACAAGATATAGGGGGAGATCTCCATGATTCAACTCTTCAAGTGTGCATTGCTTCAAAAGCAAATTCCTCACTATGCACATCTTCAGGGGGAGTTCTTCTATATCTTGCAATCAAATTCCTCAATATCAGTATTTACACTTCATATGTTTATCCCCGTTGAAAACTTAACCTATATTGTCATCAATCACCAAAAAGGGGGAGATTGTAAGTGCATCTAGTGCCCCTTAGTGATTTTGGTGTATTGAAGACTTATAGGTTAAGGGACTAATGCGTTTGTGAGTGTACACAGATCTATAAGTCTATGAGGAGTTTGATAATTACAGAGAAAGTCGACCCCTAAAAATGAAGTTCTTCGACTGAAGACTTTGGATTTCTGAAGACTTTCTGAAGACTTTGAAAGTGAAGAAATTGGTGTGACCTTGAAGACTTGGTATTCATTTGAGGAATATGAAGCGTGAAGACTTTTGTTTTCGTAGTTTCATTTTCTCTTTCTTGAGTCATAGGAAACACCGTACTGTTAAAGGGGGTCGAGGAAATACTAAGGAAAAATTTCCATGTGATGCTCAACTCAAAATCCTACACCTACCAATCCCTTCGAGTGAAGCCATTGGAAATCTCATACAGTTCAGTCATATTCTTCAGTGACAGAGACGAAGTTCTTCTGGTCTCTGAGGAATTTGTTCTGACTGAGGAGTTAGGAATTCGCCAGTGCGGATTGCCTACACAGTGAGGAACATGATAGCCCTGAGGAATTTGAACCTCAAATTTCCGACCGTTGCTGTGCTATGCGCCAGCTGTCCCAAAATATCTACCCACCTAACGGTCATATCATTGAAGGGCATTTATGTCTTATCATGCGGGCTGCTCCCTAGGCTATAAATAGCCGCCCCCTACAACCACTAGCTGGTTGGCTGCTCCGAGAGAAACTGACACTTGTCATTTGAGAGCATCCCATCCTCCGAGGACTTTGAGCGAAAATCATCAAGTGAGGAAAACCCCAAACCCAAACACCTACAAACCCAAAGTGATTGAGCATCACTGAAGAGATTGATCCTGCGTGGATCCGACGCTTGTTACCTTTGAAGACTGTGCTTCTTCCAGACGGTTAGGCGTCATGGTCTAGAGCATCCAAGAGGAAATTGTGGATCGCCGAGTGACCGAGTTTGTGAAGGTTTGGAAGTCACCTAAGGACTTACCACGAGTGATTGGACGAGGTCTGTGTGACCTTAGCTCAAGGAGAATACGGTGAGGACTAGGTGTCCTGGACTGTGTGTTCAGGACTGGGTGTCCGGGACTGTGTGTCCACAAGTTTAAATACCTAGCCGCTCCAACCAGATGTACAACTGAGACAGCAGTTGGATTGGTGTACCAAATCATTGTCTTCACCAAGCCAACTGGTTCTATTTTCTCAACTCTTTCATTTCCTCATTTCTGTGTTGTGCAATTGTTCATATCTGTGTTTGAAGACTTTGACTGAAGACTTTCTCAATTTCCTCAGTTCAATTTCCTCAGTCTGTTTGTCTTCATCCTGTGTTATCCTGTGTTTACGCTTTCTGTACTCTGTGCTTGTTTTCATTTCATCATGATGACTATGCTTGTGTTCTGGTATGCATACTTTTGAGTACTTATTCCGCTGCAAGTAGTTCTTCGCTAAGGAATTTCCTCACCCACAAATTCCTCAGTGAAGAATTTATAAAAATCGCCTATTCACCCCCCCCTCTAGTCGATATAACGCACTTTCAATACCAACAAAATGTGAATACATTGAGCATATTTGATCTATTATCATAACACCATCCTTTACGGAAGCAACAAACCATGTGTATTTAAATTTCATATATAACCGTTATTTCTCCTTATATCTTAAGCTTAATCATATCTTCGTTGATGCTATGCACCTTTTGTGTAAACCACTAAATTAGGAACCATCAAAGTATCAATAATTAGGGTACACAATTATCCTTGCAAAATGCATCTCCGTGTATCACAATCTATAGATACAGTGTTACCATGACTTTGTGTAATCAAACAATAAAAGTAACAACAACAATGATATATTAAATATAGAAAAAATACATAATGGTGAAGCTCCCCATGCCCTACAACCCATCAATCACCTCAAGTCCTTGTAAGGCAGAAAAATACAGTAACAAAAATGAAAATGAAAATAGAATAACTGAAAGTAGCCTTCAACATGTGGTGAGACCTTGTACCTCCTGCGCAAAGAGGAGATGTAAATCTAAAAGAAGAAATGCCAAACACATTAGATGGTAAGAAAACAAGTAATGAATAATTGTATATTCACATATACTATAGTAGCCTCAAACATTTTTATCCCTCGGAAATGGAGTAGAATATTAAAGCCCATAGCGAAAAAGAAGTAATGTATCAAAGCACATATGTCCCAAGCTCATGCAGCTGTGCACTATACTACTCATCCACATGCAAGCAGCGGCAACAAGTACACACACGATCATCAGCGTTCCAACCAGTAGAAGTAGGTCTGCCGCGATTCATTCACTCGACTTTGCAGGATAAGTAGATTAGGTGATGTAGGGTGGAGCCCTCTACGGCCGATCTTTCACGAAAGGAGCAGATCCCAACTAAGAACACGAAGAACACGGGGAAGAACGGAGAGAAATCACAAGGGTAAACACTCAAGAACAAGTCCAATCACACATCCACTAGACAATCAAACACACAAGATCCACAAGGTACATGAACAATAAAGGGAAAGATACAAGGTAAGGTTCATCTCCATGAGGAGGTCTTGAAGGGGGCCACCCAAGAGGGGGTCTTGAATCCAAGGGGGATATTCTCCGTAGAGGGGACGCGGTCTCTCTCGTGGAGTAGATCCGTATGGATGAGCAAAGCTCTATCTCAAATGAGCTAATCCTTTGCTAACCCTAACTAGAGGAAGGGATGGAGTATATATAGGCTCGTCCACGAAGGGGTAAGTGAGGAGGGGATACATGGGCCTCTGGCCCGGCTGTGCACGCACAGGTGCCGGATGTCCGGGCAGGGGGGCGGATGTCCGGGGCTTCAGGAGACGCCGGATGTCCGGGGCTTGGGCCAGATGTCTGGGCTGAAGTGGCCAAACTTCGGGTGCGTTCTGTCGTCGATGCCGGATTTCCGGGGGGAGAGGACGGATGTCCGGGTGTTGGCGAGGCGCCGGATGTCCGGGGTCACGCCGGATGTTCGGTCGCTGAAGCTTGTCCGGTCGTCCGTTGGTGCAGCTGTTGGGCGGCTGCATAGGCGTCAGATGTCCGGCCGTTGTAGCTTCAGCAGCTCCGTCTTCTTCCGTCGTCTCTTCCAGGCTTCCCTCGCGGATGGTGTAGTTGTTCCTTGGCACTTGCACTCCTCCTCGTCGTCCGTAGTGTTCCGACAATACCTATGCATGCACACGAGTGGAGTGTCAAATAGTATACCATCCTCGAAGGTGTCAAGTGAGCACGTGTAAAGGAGATGATTCACCTTTGTGTATGTGAAGTAGATGTCGCACGTGTCACTTGCTGAACGGACTCTTGACATGGTGACGTCCATAGGATGCTCCGCATCATCTCCCCTCCCTTGGGAAAGATGCGAAGTCGGATCGGAAACCAAATCACCATGGGAAAGAGATGGCTTCGCTGTGTAGAAGTGGACGTTCACCAAGTACTTGTCATCTTGAAGCTCGAAATGGGCACTCTCCAATGTCGCACCGTCTTGTGATTCCTTCAAAAGGAGTAAGGACAACAAACACTTGGAAAAACAAATGTGGTTAGCGTTAGTGCAAAACCAAGCATTCAAGAGGTGAGTCACCAAACAAGTGTCGTCATCATGCAAAGCATGTGGTGTGACGAAGGATTGTGACATGGCATGTAAGCATATCAATCGAGCACAAGCAAAGATATCATGGGGACAAGCATGTAAATGTGAGGTAGTGATGCAAATATGTGTAACAAGAGAATAAGCATCTACCTCAAGGTCATAGAAAGCATTCACAAATTGCTCAATGAAAGGTCTATGGTAGGCATATGAATCATCCACAACGCCAAATAAAATAAAGAGTCTAAACACATGGGTCAAGTGCAAGACAATCCAAGCAATACATGCATAGGGTGTCGTGAAGATAGTGTGGCACTCAACACAATAGAAAGAGCAATTGTTCATCATGTTTGAGGCAATCAAGTCAAGCATGTAGCAATCAATGGGACATGGCATATGTGAAGTGATGACATTGTTGCAACCAAACATATGAGAGGAGCAAGTAATCCAAGAATTGGATGCAACACACAAGGCATATATATCATGATGCATGGGAATGTGAAAATCGTGAGTGGAAGAAATATCACTAACATATGTGCAATCAAGGGGTCCAAGATGAAAAATAAGTCTCATGGTGCAAGCAACACAAGTAGTATGATCCACATTATGCATGCTCATGGTTTGGGGGTTCTCAAAAGAGAAGGATATCACCTTGAAAGCATGTCCTTGTGCGTCCTTCACAATGCCGAAGCACAAGCAAGTGCGATGTAGAATCGTCGTGGTTGAAGGTGGTTCACTCTCAAGAGCTCGGATTGTCAACTCACGTGACGTGGAAGTCGACACAAAGTCCAAGTATCCTACACATGCGCAAAAGAAAGCAAAGAATGTATGCGCATGGTAGATAAACACATCATCCATCATGATGGTTCTCTTCTCTTGCACATAACCATTAGAAGCACATGTGCATGAATAATATGATGCAACAATGGCAATATTCATGGCACTAGGTATATGGTGCAAAGAGGTAAGACAAGTATGCTTCACAAGAATTATGTCAAAATCTCCAAATATATGCGAGAATGCTATGGGGGCAATCTCATTAGCAAGAGTTAAATTATTGTTGCACTCAATACATGGCAAATCATCTAGCATGAGGGAGGCAACACATGGAGATATATGACAATAGGCAATAACAATCATGTGCAAAGCATGAAAATGGTTGTCATCAACCGCATGAAGTGAGCAAGTACGAATCATCGGTGATGCAACAAGGCAAGCAACCGTAGTAATCAAGTCGTGCAAACTAGTAGTGCGAAGATGCAACATACTAGAGGAAATCATGGCAATCATGTCATGTGAGCAAATAATAGGCATAGGCAATGCACTGACATGTCACAAGCACGAACACAAAGCAAGATCATGGTATCATCATAGGCATGGGTCACAAATGGAACATGGCAATAACTAGCAATATCTCCACCAAGCTTGCAAATACACATACAAGTACTAGAATCAATCATCATGTGTAATGCAAAGCATGGGTCACAAATGCATGGCAAAGGCATAGGAATGGACATATCATGCAAAGCAAACATGGCAAGATGGGCATCGAATATGTAATGGACAATAAGCCATAGCCAAGTGAGGACCATGTAGAAGAAATGCGTGAAGTTTTTGCGCAAAGAGGGCGGTGGGAAAGGCAATCCATGGGATACCAAGTCATCATTGCTCTCTAGAGCTTGTTTTGTCAACTCATGGGATTGCGAGGTTGACAAGTATTCATGGGTACCTACACAAAAGAGACACAAACCAAAGAAATTGTGTGCGTGGTAAATGTGCACATCATCCATCATGATGTGTTTGTGCAAGTGAGTGTTAGCACAAGATAAGCATCGCCCGAAGAAATTTGATGCATGGTATAAGAACATGTCATCCATCATGAAGGAATAGTTATTGTGTATAACACGATGGGGACACAAATTGAGCATACTAGTATATGGCACAACAATATCATTATGATTCATGGGGAGCATATGGTGCACACAAGTATTGGGATCCTGCAATTGATGGAATGGATCAAAATCTCCTAACATGTATGAGGAAACTATGGGGGTCTCCTCATGAGCAATAACGGAAATATCATATGGAGAAAATGGACAACATCCAAAACAATGCATATCCGGAGCTAGGTGGTCATGGCATGGCATATGAGATAAATGATGCAAAGGGAGCATATCAATATCATCACAAGAAACACAAATGCCAATAACCATGGGCTTATCATCTATACCATATGTGAAAATTGGGTTTATTTTAATGGCATATGCATAGTCACTATGATGAGATTGCAAATATGACATATGGTTGATCTCATGCATAGCATATGACAAGTCAAGCGGAGTGTCAAACATGTTGTGACCTAAAGAATCGTCACAAGAAATCCTATGTAACATGGCATCACAACTAATAGACTCCACATGGCAATCATCAAACTCATCATAAATGGGTAAATCGTCGCATGAACTCATCATAAATGGGTAAATCATCGCATGGCGAAATCATACTAGCATGAAGCATGTCAATAGGGAGATCAACATCATGCAAGCAATCAATCTCAAGAATGTCCACTAGTGGGACTAGAGCATCACCGTCACCTATGTTACCTTTGTCATTCCACTCAAGTGGTGTAGGTGAGGTGGGAAAGACCAAATGGTGGTCATCATCATCTTGATGGAACCATGTGGGGGTGCATCATATTCCACCATGGCCATCGTCTTGTCCAAAGATAGAATGAAGTCGTTGCGAATCGGCGCGTCATTGAATATGGGACCTAGCACAAAATGAGAAGACACAATAGAGGTAGAGGTTAAGTCGTTAGAAATCATAGTGGCCTCACATGCCCTATCAACTACCTCAGTCTCTCTATGTGGTGGTTCACTCACTCCCTCAAAGTAGGTGCACTCAAACTCACATATGGTGGAGTCACTCATCTCACTCGAGTGGTGGGGGTTGTGGCTCTCCTCACATGGGAATTGGGGCAACACATCATATATGGGGCTAGTGGTGAAGTCACTCTCACTCTCAATATGGTGGCTAAAGTCACTCAAGTCATCATACTCGCCGTGGTCAAGGTGAAATACTCAACCATCCCATTGTCGTCGCCATGGATGAAGGCCGAAGATGGCACATCATCACTCTCCTACATGACCCAAGGGAAAATCACATGCTCGATCATCTCGTCGTCGTCGCCATGGATGAAGGCCGAAGATGGCACATCATCACTCGCCTCCAAAGATGGAAGCATCATCCTTGCTCATCACTATGTCGCTCGCCTCCAAAGCTTGGTCCTTGAAGGTCTCTGTAGTCGTACTCATCGCCGCACCATCTTGAAAAAGAGTCAAAGTAGACTCGGCATCATCAATGCCACAAAGAGGGATGGCGGTGAAGTCGAACTTGGGAGCATCGTCTTGGAGCTCATCGGGCTTGGACATCTTGGTGGTACTAGCCTCATGCTCGTCGTCGTTGAACTTGGTCTTCGAGAAGTGTGCTTGGGGTGGAGAAGCCTTGGCCTTCATGAGTTCTTGTTCTGCCTTGAGAGCACCAATGTAGTTGTCATCGAGGGACTTGTAGTTCTCGAGGAAGATAGTCTTGGAGATGTCGTTGTTTAATCCCATCATGAAGTGGAACTTCATTGACATGGGGTCGTCCACGCCGGCTCGTCGCAAGGCATGCTTCATCTCCTTGAAGTACTCGTCGATGGACTTGGATCCTTGGATGGTGTTCTCCAATTGGCGTAGAAGTTGTTCCGTGTAGGTTGGAGGCACAAACTCTCGCCGCAAAGCTCTCTTCGTCTTGGGCCAACTCATGTCGTAGGTCTCCGAAGGTGTGTGAAGCCACCATGTCGAGGCGTAGTCGTGGAAGTTTCTTGTGGCGCACTTCACTTATGAGTAAAAATATACTTCAAGCTCTTATGATCAGTAAATATATCACAATGATTACCAATAAGATATGGCCTCCAAGTTTTCAATGCATGCACAACTGAGGCTAACTCCAAATCATGTGTAGGATAATTATGCTCATGATTCTTAAGCTGACGTGAAGCATATGAAACAACTTTACCTTCCTGCATCAAAACACTCCCAAGTCCTTGACGAGAAGCATCACAATATACCTGGAAGTCCTTATGTATATCCGTCAGAGTTAAGACAGGTGTTGTAACCAAACGCTGCTTGAACTCCTGAAAACTGGCTTCACATTCATCAGTCCAAACAAATTTCTTCTCTTTCTTCAGCAATTCAGTCATAGGCTTTGCAATCTTAGAAAAGTTCTCAATAAACCTCCTGTAGTAACCTGCAAGGCCCAAAAAGCTGCGAATCTCTCCAACTGTCATGGGTGTCTCCCACTCTGTAACTGCAGCAACCTTAGATGGATCAACTGCAACTCCATTACCTGACACAACATGTCCAAGGAATGCTACCTCATCCAGCCAAAACTCACATTTGCTAAACTTGGCGTACAGCTGATGTTCCCTCAATTTCTCCAATACCAAACGCAGATGCACCTCATGCTCTTGCTTATTCTTGGAGAATACCAATATATCATCAATGAAAACAACCACAAATTTATCCAAGAACTCCATAAACACCTTGTTCATCATATTCATGAAGTATGCAGGAGCATTAGTCAATCCAAATGACATAACAGTATATTCATACAACCCATACCTCGTAGTAAAAGTAGTCTTTGGAATATCTTGCTGAAGAATCTTCAATTGATGATAACCAGAACGGAGATCAATCTTAGAAAACACAGTAGCTCCCTCCAACTGGTCAAACAGATCATTTATCATAGGCAAAGGATACTTATTCTTAATGGTTACCTCATTCAGAGAACGATAATCAACACACATCCTCAAGGTCCCATCCTTTTTCTCCACAAACAAAACTGGAGCTCCCCAAGGTGATGAACTTGGGCGAATAAATCCTTGTGCCTGCAATTCTCTTATCTGCTTCTTCAATTCCTCCAACTCTTGAGGAGGTATTCTATACGGTCTCTTTGCAATAGGTCCAGTGCCTGGTATTAAATCAATAAGAAACTCAATATCTCTATCTGGTGGCATACCTGGCAACTCCTCTGGAAACACATCTGGATAATCTCTCACAACTGGCACCTCTTCCAGGTTACCCCCCTTAACAGAGTTCACCTGCACCTGATTACGCTTATACTTACACACATATTTGATCCTCTTCCCTCCTGGTGCACTGAGAGTGATAGACCGACTGGCACAATCAATACGACCTTTAGATAACTGCAACCAATCCATACCCAAAATAATATCCAGACCTTGTGACTTTAATATAATCAAATCTGTAGGAAACTCATGCTTCCCAATAGACAACGTCAACTGATAACAACCAACACCTGCTATCATCTCAGCTCCCGGGGAACTCACTCTAATAGGCATACTAAGTGTTTTGGTTCGCAATCCATGTTTATCAACAAATACCCGTGATATGAATGAATGTGATGCACCAGAATCAAAAAGAACAAGCGCAGGTATTGAATTGATCAAAAACTTACCAACCACTGCATCAGGTTCATTGTAGACCTCCTCCACATTAACATGGTTGACATGACCCTTTTGGAAGGGGTTTGGCTTGCTGGATCCTGAGTTCTTCGCTCCTGGGCAATCTGTGGCATAGTGCCCCATAGCCTTACACCTGAAGCACTGCACCTGACTCAAATCCCTTGGCGCACGTGTAACCTGGTGGTTCTGGTTATTGTTCCCTCCATTGCCATTACCATTACCTCTGCCATTGCCATTGTTACTCTTGTGCCCATTATGATGATGGTGGCCATTATGGTTGTGGCCATTCCCTCCATGATGATTATGATCATTACCTCCATGATGATTATGATGCCCATTACCTCCATTACCATGATATGAAGTGCGTGGCTTCTGCTGTGGTCCTGAATTATACCTGTTATTGTTGTTGTACTTCCTCTTGCGATTCTCTATGGCATGTTGCTTTCCCTCCAGCACAATAGCCTTATCAATCAGGTCCTGACAATTCCTAAAAGTGGCCACTGTCAACTGAAGGCTTAACTCATCATTAAGGCCCTCCAAGAATTTCTCTTGCCTAGCTGCATCAGTGTTAACATCATTAGGAGCATAACGTGCAAGATTATTAAATTCCTCCACATACGCATTAACTGTGCGACCTCCCTGGCGCAAACTGCGGAACTCCTTCTTTTTCAGACTCATAGCACCAGCAGACACATGTGCAGCACGAAAAGCATCCTGAAACTGAGGCCATGTGATAGTAGCAATGGGATAAGTGACCAAGTAGTTGTCCCACCAAGCTGCAGCAGGACCCTCCAACAAATGTGAGGCAAACCTCACCCTCTCTGCATCAGTGCATCCAACCGTCTCCAGGTTCCTATTGACTGCACGGGGCCAATCATCAGCCACAATAGGTTCAGGGGAACTGGAGAACCTCTGAGGATTCAACCTCAAGAACCTGGTAAGCATATCCACTGGTGGCGGCGGCGGCGGATTGTTGTTGTTATTGTTGTTGCTCTGGCTCTGGACAAGCAACTGGATCAACTGAGCCTGTCCCTGAAGCAACTGCTGCATGTATGGCGGTACATCATTGCCATTGTTGTCTCCTCCTGCAGCATTACGCCTATTATCACACCTCAGCGGCATCTGGTGGGCAAGCATAGATGAGTTATAGATATAATAGGGCCAAACGCTATGTATATATAAATATATTCTACCCATATGCATAATATGATCAAGCCAACAAAACACAACAACGAATAACAGCAACAAACAACAAACAATATGATAATATTATATATATATAGTCGAATAATTTCGACACTAAGCAATTTAACAAACAACTACCAATCAAGCAGACAATCTAGTATCTTCATACCACGAAAGTGGGCATAATCAGATACGCTAACACGATAACGTTGCAATATAAAGCAAGCATGAATGGTGGTCTCAGCACTAGTTCCTACTTAACTGTTCAAGATACTTGAGGGGGTTAACTAATAAACAGCAAGAAGTATAGCTGGTTTATAAAATAATTTTCACTCCTATGGCTTTTCTAATCCATTTTCTAGGGTCACGTCCTACAGTCAACACACTGCTCTGATGCCATCTATAACGACCAAACCTCGAAGGATTTGAGTCTCTGTGCTTATCGTGCTAGTCCCTGGACCGAACTCGCTAGCACACACAGTATAGATGAATACCAGAATAGCAAGTGCATCATTTATTACAACGTATGATCCAAAATGTATAAAATAAAACAATCTGCATAGCACTTGGCTAGCTTTATTCAATCAAACAGCGGAAAGTAGCAGAAAATAACGATGAGTCCCATCATAGCCCACTGGCGATGCTGAGTGCAGACTCGCGACCCTAACGGTACCTTACTCTTCGTCTGAATATCCAGCAACATGAGACGTTGCAGCCATATAGGTCAATACTTTGAATGTATTGGCAAGTTACACAGGAGTAATAATAAAGCAGACCTACATGTATATGCATAGTACAACAAAAGGAAGGCTTGGGGTTTATTTTTGCAGAAAGCTGATTTTGTCCTCATAACTACCTAATAGTCAAACTTTTATTTAGTTCTTTTATTACTACAATTATATACACAAGGTTGAGTTGGCAAAATCAACTCCAACCTACCCTTTATTAAGTTGCCCAACAAATTTATTAAGTGTCACATCTGTCAAGATCATCCAACAACTGTAATGGCATAGTCGCTCAAATTTACCCATAACCGGGGGCGCGGCTAATCATGATTAGTTTTAATACTCTGCAGAGTTTAGTACGCTTTACCCACTGGACCCAATCCGAAGATTGAGACGAAGTCTTTCAGAAGAGGTTCCCTTAACCACCTGACGGCCACATCCCACCTATATATGCTACATCTGTCGACACTGTCTGGGCCAGGGTTCCAACAACTGATCAACTAAGCCAGAGCCCATATAGCCAGTGGCCGCACATGGAAGCTACTAGTCACTAAGTCTGTCTGATCTTTTTGAACCTGGGCGGCATTCCACTTAGGGTGCACTCTCATGAGCGCATGGCCTTAGAAAAGGTGCAAGACCCCATGATGCCTTCCCTCAACACCAAGCAATACCACTTCCGCCCAGAGGTGAGTTAAATCCTAAGTTACTACTCAATTTGTTAAATATATAATCCTCACATAAGCTCAATGAATACTCGAACCAACCCCGTCTACAAAGCATAGCAAAACTACAACTACCACGATCTGCAATGACGGGAGATAGCTCAACAATATAGCAAAAATATAATAATCCTATACATGCATATATTCATAGTGTGATATAACTACATGCATAGAAAACAATAGGTAAAGGATGATCAACATGTAACTTGCCTTGGTTCTGGTTCAGAAAGTCACACTCCTGACAATAGCTCGCGTCGCACTCCGGACAATCTACACGTTTCACACAATTCAACAAATCAATCACCGAAACACAAATAGAACCAAAACAAAACCAACAGCAAGAAAACCATTTTAAAAACTCAACAACATAAGCTTAACAGCACCTAAAATGCACTATGGTCACAACGCAAAAAGAATCACTCGATTCCGATAAACGGTTTGAGAGTTATGGCCTCCGGAAGATTTATTTCAAATTCAAACGAATTCAAATTTGAAAAGTGCAAACATGTGCAAAGTCGGTACTGTGATAATGTGCTGATTTTTGTGAGTGCATAGGAAAAAGAATTTTCTAATTTGGACTTATACACTAAAAGATATATAGCTAAAAGAAGTTTAGGTGAAAAACTAAAAATAAAACAAAAAGGAAAACAGAAAACGCCTGAACAGTAATACTATAGCGGCGCTGTAGGAACTCCTGTAGCTATCGCCACGTGGCAGCATCGGATTGGTCGGAGAACACCTGTGCGTGTGCGTCTCACCAGAACAGAGAAATGGCGGCGGCGGTCGGGCGTCGGCGGTGGCGCTCTCCCGGCGACTCTCCGGCGATGGGGAAGTGACGGGCGGATGCGGTGTCAAGCGGCAAAGGTGGTGGTGGTGTTCAACGGCAGCGGGGCGTCCTCTGCGGGCGGCGGTGACGACGTGAACACGGTGTGCTCCGGCGGCGGCGGACGAGCTTGAGTTGCTCGCTCCGGTGGCTCTCTGCCCACGAAAATAAGTCAGCGAGGCGCGGCTTCGAGGGGGAAAGCGAAGGGTGCAGGCGGAGCTGCTGTGGGTGATCTTACGGCGGCGCAAACTTCCGGCGAACGGCAGCAGACTTCGAGCTCCGGGGCGAGATCCGTTTCGCCCTAGCTGAAGCGTGCGGCAGCTTGAGAGATCGGGAAAGGGGTGCGGGGGTTCTTCGGGGTCTTGGGCATGCGCCAGATGGCTCGGGCGTGCACGGGGCAGCTCGGGTGTGCGACCTCGACTTGGGTTCGCCCCGGGTGTGCGTGCGGTGCGTGCGTGTTCGACTCGGGGAAGAAGAAAGTGGCGCGGGGCCCACGGTCAATGGCTGGAGGCGAGGTGGATCGGGCGCGGGTCCGGTGCGAGCGACGCTGCTGCGTACCGCTTCGCGGGAAGTGGGCTGCGGCGGCGGGAGTGGGCCGCGGCGTTGGCTAGCTAGCTGGCTGGCCGGCTGGTGTTTTTTTTAAACAAAAACAACAGCAGCAGAACAAAATAAATAAAATAAAATACACAATATAAATTCTAAATAAAAATACCTAGACACATAGTAAAAATACCCCTACAGCTATAAACTACAGGAACACTAGGTCCAATACTAATGCAATTTTGTAAAATAATTTTGATGCAATAAGCCACTCAAACAGCAATAAAACAATCAAATAAAATATTTTGGAGATTAAGAAAAATACCAGAACATATGAGATGAACTGGAAATAATATTCTGGACATTATGAACATTTTTAAAACAGGGGAGAAGTCATGTTATCTCCACTCCAATAAATTGCCTTTGTTGCATAATGATTCGAATATTTCAGAAAAAGCAAATAATGCAATAAAAATATGATATGCATATGTATGATCTATTAACATCCACATTTAGGAAAATTGGGATGTTACACACCGCTGGGGGAGCTCTGGCCCTAGGCCAAACCCTCCGGCTGGGCGGCTTTACTATGATCGCCCGTTCGGCCATGGAGCCGACGATGACCTCTCGGGCCATCGAAAACCCCCTTTGCATCAACTCCGAGTGCTCCAAGCAGATGGATCCGGCAGAGTTTTCGTTCTTGAACGAACTCCTAGATAGCATCGCCGCTTTGGGAATCGCCACAGATTACGATTGGATCGGGCCTAAAACCGATCAAGGAGAAATCAAAACCCCGCCAGTCACCCACCAGATTGCGGTAGTCGAGGAGCAAGACGACGAGACTTCTTCTATATCGAAGACGGACTATGTTCGGATCGCCGATCAGGAGGAGCCGGATACTCACCCGCGAAAGGATGCGACCAACCCTCCGAACATAGAATCGGACGACGGTCCTAAACAATCAGAAGATATTTTGGAACCCGGACTGTCAAGTCCGAAGGGTCGTCAGACTCCGGATAATCGGTCAGGTCGGGGTTCGGATTTAATTCCACCCACCTGCCCGGACATAGACGCTCTCACGAGCATAAAACAGCAGTCTCAGGAAACGGTCCACCACTTCTGGGCCAGATTCCTCATTGTCAAGGACAAGGTAAAAGATTGCCGTGACGAGGACGCAATATTAGCGTTCTTCAATAATTGCGCAGACGAAGGAATCCTCAACGCCATCAATCGCCGCCGCATATTGAAATTCCTGACTTAACAACCATCGTACAAAAATACAGCGCGATGGAGAGCGCCTGGGAAACTCAGGCAGCTCGCTGGGAACCGTCAGTCCCAACTCAACTCCCCCTACAGGCGAAAAGGGTGCACCCTCGTAGCACGCCCAGTCCAACAGTCAAGAAACACAAAACCTCTATGCGGCACGGCACCGTTCTGGAGGGGTGGCTCGATGGCCCATGCAAAATACATACAACACCAGATACCGTGGCAACCCACAGCCTTAGAGCATGTTGGATACTACGACAGGTAGCCAAGAGCGGCGAGGACATCCTTATCAAGGACGCCCCAGAACAGCATCCCCCAGAAGACGACGCATCAAGAGTATTGACGGTCTTTGAGACATTCGCTTCAAACAACAAGCGCAAAAGGGCACTCCGCGAGCTCACCGAAGTCTGCCAAATTGCTGCAATAAACCCCTGGAACGACACGGCTATAACATTCAATGCCAGTGACGAACCAAAGGACAGAACAGTACGAGCGCCAGCCGCGTTAGTCCTCAATCCCATCGTGGACGGGTTTCGACTCACCAAGGTCCTCATGGACGGCGGCAGCGGACTAAACCTGATTTATGAGGAGGCACTCCATAAAATGGAAACAGACAGGAGCCGCATCAAGCAAAGTAACACAACCTTCCGAGGAATTATTCCTAGCCGGGAGGCGCGGTGCGTGGGCAAAATCACACTTGACGTAGTATTCGGCACGCCGGAGAACTATCGGTCCGAAGAAATAACTTTCCAAGTGGCCCCTTTCAGCAGCGGATACCACGCCCTGTTGGGGCGGGATGCTTTTACATGCTTCCAGGCCATACCCCATTATGGGTATATGAAGCTCAAAATGCCCGGACCAAATGGTATAATCACTCTCGTCAGTGATCCGGACATAGCACTCCGCGCCGAAAACAAAACCGCATCCCTGGCCCTGGAGGCACTATCCGAAGCCCTCGCGACCGAAGAGTTAACCGCACTACGCTCGACTGTGGACAGGGACGACGTGATCTCGACAAACGCCCCAAATCCACATCCTTCAAACCAGCAGAAGAAATAGTCAAATTCCAGGTCCACCCAACGGACCCCAAGAAGACGGCATCTATCGGAGCTCAACTGAACCCAACAGTTGACACCGCACTACGAGAATTCCTGCGCAAAAACTGGGACATATTTGCTTGGCACCCTTCAGATATGCCAAGGATCCCACGCTACCTGGCCGAACATAGCCTTAATATATTAAAGGGATTTAAACCGGTTAAGCAAACACTGCGGCGCTTTTCTGAACCCAAGCGACAAGCCATGGGGGAGGAGCTGGCCAAACTCATCGAGGCCGGATTCATTAGAGAAATCAAACATCCGGACTGGCTGGCAAACCTGGTGATGGTACCAAAGAAGGACAAATCCTGGCGCCTGTGTGTCGATTTCAAAGACCTCAACAAGGCTTGCCCTAAGGATCCCTTCCCCCTCCCCCGCATTGATCAAATCATTGACGCCACCGTAGGACACGACTCACTGTGTTTCCTCGACGCATATTCCGGATACCATCAAATCAAAATGAAGGAGTCCGATCAAGCCGCAACAGCATTTATCACCCCATATGGGCCATTTTGCTTCAACACCATGCCCTTCGGGCTCAAGAACGCCGGCGCCACATACCAACGCATGATTCAAACATGCCTGGAGAAACAGATCGGCAAAACGGTAGAAGCTTACGTCGATGACGTCGTCATCGAAACTAGGCATGTCGAAACACTAATAGATGACTTACGTCTTACATTCGACAACCTCCGGGCATATGACATTAAGCTCAACCCGGAAAAGTGTGTCTTCGGCGTCCCCGCTGGAAAACTGCTGGGCTTCATCGTTTCCAATAGAGGAATCGAAGCAAATCCGGCTAAAATCCAAGCTCTGTCACAGTTGGCTACACCAACAGACCTCAAACAGGTCCAAAAACTAGCGGGATGCGTGGCAGCACTAAGCCGCTTTATCTCCAGATTAGGAGAAAAGGCACTACCACTTTATCGCCTCTTACGGCGCACCGATAACTTTGAATGGACAGACGCGACGACGGCCGGACTAGAGGAAATAAAGGCCCTCCTGGCGAGCAACCCCATCCTGGCCGCACCAAACACTGGCGAGCCCATGTTGTTATACATATCGGCAACACATCAGGTGGTGAGCGCCATGCTCGTCGTCGAGCGAGAACAGGACGGACACAAATTTCCGCTCCAAAAACCAGTATACTACATATCAACTGTCCTCACATCATGCAAATCCCGGTATCCCCACTACCAAAAGATAGCATACGCGGTCTTCATGGCATCCCGCAAGCTATGACACTACTTCCAGGAGTGTTCCATCACGGTGGCTTCTGAGATCCCACTCAATGACATAATAAACAACCGCGACGCCACGGGACGGATCGCCAAATGGGCCATAGAGCTACTTCCATTCGACATAACATAGAAGCCATGACAAGCCATCAAATCCCAAGGCTGGGAGCGGGATCGTGTTAGCATCCCCCACTGGAGACGTCGTCCAGTATGTACTCCAGATATTATACACAGACTCTAACAACGCAGCCGAATATGAGGCCCTACTGCATGGTCTTCGGATGGCCGTATCCATGGGCATACAACTCCTGGAGGTGCGCGAGGACTCGAACCTCGCCATATCTCAAATAAATGGCGACTTTGACGTCAAAGATCCAGAGATGGTAGCCTATCGCAATGCCGTATTGAAAATGTCGGCTCGGTTCGAGGGACTTGAGTTTCATCACGTCGCCCGAGAAAGTAATCAAGCGGCGGACGTCCTTGCTCGCATCGGCGCTAAGCGCGACCCCGTCCCACCTAACATCTTCTTGGAAAGGCTTTTCAAGCCATCCGTGGTGTGGCAAGGGGAGGGCAGCAACAATAGTCCAGATCCGAATACAACTCCAAATCCCGAACACACCGATAGTACCGGGGGCTCAGCCACCGAAATAACACCGTCGGCCAATCTCATTATGGCAGTCATTACTCCATGGACCGAACCTTTCTTGGCCTACATTAATAAGAAGGAGCTCCCGAAGACCAGAATGAGGCTCGCCGCATTGTTCGGCGCTCGAAGGCCTACAAGGTTCACGACGGAGAGCTCTACAAGAAAAGTACTACCGGAGTACTTCAAAGATGTATCTCCGAAGAAGAGGGGCGGCAGCTTCTAGCGGAAATTCACGCAGGTCTCAGTGGACATCACGCCGCAGCTCGGGCTCTTGTTAGCAAGGCCTTCCGTACTGGGTTTTATTGGCCGACGGCCCGAGCAGACGCACAGGACCTTGTCCAACGCTGCGTCGGATGCCAACTCTTCGCCAACCAAAACCATATGCCCCCAACTGCTTTGCAAATTATCCCCATTACTTGGCCTTTTGCGGTCTGGGGACTAGACATGGTTGGACCCCTTAAAGGGGTAAGCCATAAGAAAAAATATCTACTGGTGATGGTGGACAAGTTCACTAAGTGGATAGAGGCTAAGTCGGTCAAAATGGCTGAGTCTGGCCCGGTGATAGAATTCATATCCGGTGTGGTGCACCTTTATAGTATCCCACACAGCATCATCACCGACAACGGCTCTAATTTCACAGCCGACGAGGTAAAAACCTGGTGCTCTAATCTTGGCATTAAACTCGATTACGCCTCTGTCTACCACCCGCAAACCAACGGTCAAGTCGAACGAGCGAATGGTCTTATTATGAGCGGCATCAAACCCAGACTAGTGCGGTCTTTGAAAGAATCAGACAAGCACTAGGTTGAGGAGCTCGACTCCGTACTCTGGGGGCTGCAGGCCACGCCCAACAGTACTACCGGATACACACCTTTCTTCATGGTGTATGGTGCAGAGGTTGTGTTGCCCTGCGATATTATACATGACTCACCTCGAGTGCGTATGTACAAAGAGAAAGAGGCCGAGTTGGATCGGCAGGACAGCCTAGATGCCCTGGAGGAGGAGCGCGACGTCGCCAAAGCCCGTTCAGCATTTTATCAACAGCAGGCTCGAAGATATCAAAGCAGAGAAGTACGGGCCAAGACTTACAACGTTGGCGAACTCGTTCTACGCCCGCCGGAGAAGAAAAAGGACAAACTCAAGCCCAAATGGGATGGTCCCTTCATAATTGACGAAGTTCTCACATGAGGAGCTTACCGTCTTCGCGATGCATCAGACAATCGCCTAGAGCCGAACCCCTGGAACGCGGCCAGACTTCGAAGGTTCTATGCCTAGCGCCGAACTCTTTGTTAGTCTCCTTCTCCTCTATAGTTTCCATTACTTTTTCTCTCTTTTTCACCTTTATTTCTTCGCTTTAAAGCTCTGATACGGCTCGACCGAACACCGCTGGCGTACATATTTTAATATGTGCACGTCCATTATACCTGGGGGCTTCTTGGACAGAAGTTTTTTATTATTATTCCTCGAGCATCAAGCTCTTCACATATGAGTTCTTCCATATGTACCTTTTCTTCGCCACTATATGCATCGATATGACTTAAGTTTTGGCCAAGCTGGGTTGCCTGGCTCCTGTGCTTATGCCCTACCTTCCCGTTAGTTCGGCTAGGGCATAAAGGGAGCACCTCTGCGATTGTTACTGTCGGGTCATCCGGATGTGTACCTCAGACTGGGTGAAGCCGAAAGCTGGCGTTCTTAAGGGAATATTCGGTCGGTGAATTAAAGACGTTTTTGCAATTACTCCATTGCGAACCCCCAGAAGCTACATACACTGTGATTTTTCCATCACAATTCAGACATGTACATTAATACATGCACACCCAGGGAAAGGAACCCTTAATGGAACTATTCTCTCTGGAAGATGTTGCTTATGATCTCAATGTAATATAACATAACTAGCAGAATACAACGTGTCTGTTCAAGCAACTATGACCCCTATGCCTAGTTTTCCAGGCATACCCCGGTCTATTCGGCCGCGAGGGTATCCGGAAACACTCCGCACCCCCGGCTCCGGAGGTTGAAGCGAAAAGGTCTGCCATGACAAATGCTATACAATTCAGCCAGAGTTACATAGGGTAAGGAAAGTACATAGTCACTTGGACTCAAACACTTCCTTCTCTATACCGTCCAACAGGCGGTCCAACTTACAATCCTGTTGGGAATATTTGGCAGCCACCTCTACTTGGTCATATACTAAACTAACGGGAATTTCTTCCCCATTTAACCCTAGCGGTCCAACCCGGGCCATGTGATTAGGATCCAGCTTGGTATATCGCGTTTTCACCATGGCCCAGGCCTCTCGTGCACCCTCTCGGCAGGCCGATATCTTCCATAGTCGGATACGCCGCCGCGCTCCCTTGAACAGCTCTACAAGCTCCTCCATACTTCCTGGAGGGGAGGCGGACGGCCATAAGGCCTTGGCAACACTCCGCATGGCTAGCCGAGCATGCTCGTGCACATGTGACAGCCTTTGTAGCAGGTCACTTGATGATCCGGACACCTCCTCTTCAGGACGGCCCGTCAATATACCTGCAAACATGACTATATCAGTCCCATTTATCTCTGAGCTACTTCAAAAATAGTTCGGACACATACTAAAGATGCCGCCCCGCAGCTTTTTGTTCTCCTTCACGGAATCGGCTAGCTGGGCTCGAACATCTTTCAACTCTTCACCCAATGTAGTGTTGGAATCCTGTAGCTTGTTTTTCTCGTCTCTGATGCGGGTCAGCACACGCTCGCCTGCTGCGTGTTGCCTTTTCGCCTCTTTTTCTCCCTCTTGGGCGATCTTCAACTTCTCTTCAAGTTGATCAGACGACCCTATTATGCGATCAGCAGCAGCATTAGCACAGTTGGTACACAATTATTGTTCCTCGGTGGAGGGGAACATTACCAGAAGACGACTTCTTGACGTTTTCCAATTCGGCAGTAGCGGCATTTAGCTGTGCCCAGCACTGCTCCAGCTCTTGGGCTAGCAAGCCATTCTTTTCTGTAAGGACCTGGTCGTACAACGATCCTTAAATTAGTTGTGCCAACTACTTTCAGTCTCGGGGGCTACGGGCATATGGTTATCCTTTTTTGACAAAGGAAACTTACCTGCACATCCATCAGATATTGCTTCGTGGCACTCCTAAGCCCATCTTGAGCAGCTCGGATGTATGCGTCGCCTGAGCTAAAGGCATTAAAAGCCTCTTCCGAAAACTTGGGGTCTCGTAAAACAGCCCTGCAGCGCCAATGATTCATGGCGCTCTCCACCTCCGAGTTGGTGACAGACATATTTTCCGAACCCTCGGCCGAAGGGCAGTCCGGCGTCGTTCCTACACAAGCCCCCGTCACCCCGACCGGATTTAAATCTTGAGTGTTGGGAGCGCGACTGGCCGGGTCCCCGGACACAGTTCGGCGAACCTTTTTCCGGTAGCCAAACAAACACACAAGTCATAGTCGGATGCGGATGCAGCAGCCGAGAAGCATATTTATCCGTACCTCCTCGACAAAGGTCTGGCTGTGTCTTCACCGATCTTCCTCTTCGAAGGTTTGCCCGGTGCAGGAGCTGATCTCTTCGGGATCGCCGAACGTCTTCCCTGTGGAGCACGATACAGTGCGGTGGGTGAGGCAGAATAAGAGCACTCTTTTAGAAAAAGTGTTTCTTGATTGTTTACATGTGAAGCGGGAAGAAGGCCAGGGTAGTCGGCGGTGATGGCCACTTCTGTGACGTCATAGCTTGTCTGGTAAAACACTCCCTCCGCGAGCACCACGAATATATCCGGATCCTCCTCAAATCCAGGATCAAGCTCCCGGTTGTGATTCTCCGGCTGTGGGGCGGGACAATGAAGTCCTTCGGTGACCTTCCGCCAGTGCTATCATAACAAACAGACTTGAGATTTATCAAAAGTAATCCGGAAGTAGAATGAGTGGGACAGAGGGGTTGAGGCTTACCCAACTAGGTGGATCATACATAGAATACCCATCTCTGCGCTTAATGCGAAGAAACTCCTCTTCCTCCCCTTTAAACAGCTCGGCCAATATTTTGGCCAGAGCGGCGGGGGTATCCGGACCCTTCCGGCCATAGCGGGAGGCGTCATCCTCTCCATTGTAGTGCCACATGGGCAGCCCTCTCTATTGTAGCGGCTGAACCCCTCGCACTATGGAGGTCGCCATTACCACGATTATTGTGAGTCCGGACTGAGCGAGCATCTTTATCTTGCTCATAAGCTGACGAATTTCCGCACTGTCATCCTCTTCAAGGCTCTGGGACGCCAACTGTGGCGTTTCTTCAGCGGAACGCTCGCAAATTCAGGAAGTCCCTTTCGAACTGGGTCAGGAAGCGTGACGTCCTCGATATAGAACCATTTGGAAGACCATTCTTCGGGTGCCTTCCTTGGTGTACCGGACAGATATCCAGTATCGGCGATACGCCATACTTCGGCTCCGCCCACTTCAAATATTGACCCCCCCGTGATTGCGTGGGACAAGACAGAACAACTTCCTCCACAACTCGAAATGAGCCTCGATACCCAGGAATAATTCGCATAAAGCAACGTAACCCGCGATGTGCAGAATGGAGGCACGGGTGAAGTTGTGCAGCTGGAGGCCATAGTATTCCAGAACCCCTCGGAGGAACGGATGAATTGGAAATCCAACGCCCTTAGCAGGTAAGGGACGAGACATACTCGCTCTCCCCCGGACGGATTGGGAAAGTCCTCTACCTGAATCTCACCGTTGAAGGAATCTAGCCCCGCTCGAACAGGAACTAGATCTGCAGGGGGAAGAAACCCCTGCGTCTGCAACTTCATCAATCGGCTGTGGGACACTGAACACCTCTCCCACTCGCCTTTCTTTGGGCCAGAACGGGTGGAGGAGCTAGGGGCGCTAGCCATGCTGGAATGGTTTCTCCTAAGCAGTTTCCGGGGATTTCCTCTGCGTGGCGCCGAATGGATCTAGGATCCAATCTCTCAAATAGGCGCTCTTCCTTGCATGGATGGGGTGTTATCTGCAAAAATGCCCCGACCTTCCACCTTCGCTTAAACACGTGGAAGGCGAAGTTATTTAACACGCAGAAGCCGAGGGGAGCGACATTGAACCGATTGTCGAATACGTCACTTGGAGATCATTAGAGGAGGAACCCGCCTTGCAATGCCGAAGACAATTTGTGTGTCGAACACCTCGCTATTGAAGACCGACTCGGGGGCTACTGAGGGAGTCCTGGACTAAGGGGTCCTCGGGCGTCCGGCCTGTTATCCATGGGCCGGACTGATAGGCTGTGAAGACATGAAGGCCGAAGACCGTACCCGTGTCCGGATTGGACTCTACTTGGCGTGGAAGGCAAGCTTAGCGACCAACTATGAAGATTCCTTCTTATGTAACCGACTATATGTAAACCCTAGATCCCCCCGGTGTCTATATAAACCAGAGGGGTTAGTCCGGAAAGGACACATTACCATAGTCATATAGGCTAGACTTCTAGGGTTTAGCCATTACGATCTCGTGGTAGATCAACTCTTGTAACACTCATATTCATCAAGATAAATCAAGCAGGAAGTAGGGTATTACCTCCATAGGGAGGGCCCGAACCTGGGTAAAACATCGTGTCCCCCGTCTCCTGTTACCATCGATCCTAGACGCACAGTTCGGGACCCCCTACCCGAGATCCGCCAGTTTGACACCGACACCATACTCAAAAGATATAAGTGAAGTGCAAAGAGCATTCTATAAATCAACCAAGGAATATCTCATACCAGCATGGTGCATAAAAGAAAATGAAAACTAAATGCAAAAGACGCTCCAAGATTTGCGCATATCGCATGAATGAAACGAATCCGAAAACATACCGATACTTGTTGAAGAAAGATGGGATGCCTTCCAGGGCATCCCCAAGCTTAGACGCTTGAGTCTCCTTGAATATTTACTTGGGGTGCCTCGGGCATCCCCAAGCTTGAGCTCTTGCCTCTCTTCCTTCTTCTCACATCGACACCTTCTCGATCGTCGAACACTTCATCCACACAAAACTTCAACAGAAAACTCGGTAAGATCCGTTAGTATAATAAAGCAAATCACTACTCTAAGTACTGTTGCAAACCAATTCATATTTTGTTTTGGCATTGTAGCTACTGTAATATAACTTTTTCATGGCTTAATCCACTGATATAAATCGATAGTTTCATCAAAACAAGCAAATTATGCATCAAAAACAGAATCTGTCTAAAACAGAACAGTCTGTAATAATCTGAACATTCACCATACTTCTGATACTTGAAAATTCTGCCAAAATTAGGAAAAATAAATAATTTGTATAGAAATACAGTGCAAAAAGTTTCAGAACCGTTTGACGTTCCAGTAAAAAATTAAAAATCATGCACTACAGCCAAAGTTTCTGTCCTGCACCGTACAAACCAACAAGCATTGTAAACATCCTAAAGGCAAACCTTGGCACATTATTTTTATAATACAATGGAATTGTACAAGGGGATAATTATTTTTGTTGAAAAGTTTCTGTAATCAAGATTCACAAAGTTTCCGTGAGCATGAACAAAGTTAAAGGCTAGCTCCCACTTCAACAATGCTTGTCTCTCTCACTTTCACTTTTCTTTTTGAAAAAGTTTTAGGTTCCCCTCTTTATTTTTTGTGTTTTTAAACTATATAAAAGCACTTAACAGAAATAAATGACTCTCTAAAACTTCCGGGTTGTCTCCCTGGCAGCGCTTTCTTTAAAGCCATTAAGCTAGGCATATAGTGCTCAAGTAGTGAATCCACCAGGATCCCAAGGTATATCAAAGCCAATTCTAATTAGCAATGATTTGGCGTTTAGTAGTGAGCACAAAGCAACATATATCAAGCAATGACGAAGTCTAATCTCTTCCTATGCATCGGCATGTCATAAAAGAACAATCCATGCACACATAGTAAAGGCCAATGCATAGTATAAACAGTTTCTTGCAATTTTATCATATTGGAAACATGGAGAGGCGGAGATGTAATTCCTCTCTCATAATAATTGCAAGTAGGAGCAGCAAGCACATGCATATTACATTCATCAAAATCATCATGTGTAACGGTAGAATGCAACCCATCAACATAATCCTTAATAAGAGCAAACTTCTCCGATATAGTGTAGTTTGGAGAATTCAAAAAGATAATAGGACTATTATTGTGTGGGTGCAATAGCAACAATTTCATGTTTAACATAAGGAACTATAGCAAGTTCATCTCCATAAGCATCATTCATATTGGTATCTTGGCCACAAGCATAGCAAGCATCAAGTTCATCAAAAAGGGGTATTTCAAAAGAATCAACAGGGTCATAACAGTCATCATAGCATTCATCCTTCGGTAAGCACGAAGGGAAATTAAACAATGTATGAGTTGGAGGGTTACTCTCATAAGAAGGTGGGCACGGGTGATCAATCCGCTCTTCCTCCTTTTGTTCTTCGCTCTCCTCCTCATCTTTTTCATCCAATGAGCTCATAATGTCATTAATTTCTTCTTCCATAGTTTCCTGCGAAATATTAGACTCTTCTTGGACAGCGGAGACTTTCTCAATAAATGCATCAATATTGGAATTGTATTCATAATTCTCATAACAATGCTTAAGGATAGCTAAATTTTCAGGTCTATAAACAACATCATAAAGATTTTCACACTCTTTAAATACAGATTCAATTTCATAAGCACCCATAAAAGCAACAAATTCTTCTATTTGTTCAACATCATAGTAATCATATATACCTTTAGCATAAGAAGCCAAGGTTCATTATCATTAAATTTGCATGAAAAGGGAAGGTGTGGAGCCTTCATCCTAGAGCAACAAGTATAATCATATCTCAAGCATAGTTGCCTAGCATACCACTTCAATATATGGATTTGATCCCATAATAGTTTCCCTTTCTGAGTCAAGCGATAATCCCTAAAGTATTCACGTTGATCCAACGTGTCTCCCATTACATAGTTGAATGGGGTTTTCTCAGGATTATCAAAGTAGTACATAATATCTTTCACATAACCAGCATCGAGGGTTTTAGGAGGTTCCCCATCTCCATGAGTAGCAAGTAAACCTAATTTTTTTGGTATTTCGTGTTCTATATACATAACTAGAGATAGAGAACAACTAAGAACAACAAATAAAAATTACTTAGTGATAAAGCAAACAAGCACACACGAGAATATTCACCCCACGCTATGACTCCCCGGCAACGGCGCCAGAAAAAGGTCTTGATAACCCACAAGTATAGGGGATCAATTGTAGCCCTTTCGATAAGTAAGAGTGTCGAACCCAAGGAGGAGCTAAAGGTAGAACAAATATTCCCTCAAGTTCCATCGACCACCGATACAACTCTACGCACGCTTAACGTTCGCTTTACCTAGAACAAGTATTAAACTAGGAGTACTTTGTAGGTGTTTTTGGATAGGTTTGCAAAAATATAAAGAGCACGTAAATAAAAAGTAGGGGCTGTTTAGGTAAAGAAGCAATAAAGTTAGTATAGCGAGTGTGGAAAAGTGGTGGTAAGAGTTGCGAAATTGTCCCTAAGCAATTGACTACTTTACTAGACCGATAGCAAGTTTTATGTGGGAGAGGCCACTGCTAGCATGTCATCCCTGACTTGGAATTCTATGCACTTATGATTGGAACTATTAGCAAGCGTCCGCAACTACTAACGTTCATTAAGGTAAAACCCAACCATAGCATTAAGATATATTAGTCCCCCTTCAATCCCGTATGTATCCATTTCTATGCTAGGTTGAAGCTTCTGTCACTCTTGCCCTCCAATACATAGTCCTATCAACATACAACTAACCCTATGGTGTGATCCAGGCGCACGCTCATATGATGGGCACCAAAGGACAGCAACATAACCACAAGCAAATTAAATCAATCATAGCAATTCATTAACCGCTGATAGGACAACGAAAATCTACTCAGACATCGTAGGATGGCAACACATCATTGGATAATAATATGAAGCATAAAGCACCATGTTCAAGTAGAGGGTACAGCGGGTTGCGGGAGAGTGGACCGCTGTAGATAGAGGGGGGAAGGTGATGGAGATGTTGGTGAAGATGGCGTAGGTGTTGGTGAAGATCGCGGTGATGATGATGGCCCCCGGTGGCACTCCGGCGCCACCGGAAGCGAGGGGGAGAGAGCCCCCCTCCTTCTTCTTCTTCCTTGACCTTCTCCCTAGATGGGAGAAGGGTTTTCCCTCTGGTCCTTGGTCTCCATGGCATGGGAGGGGCGAGAGCCCCTCCGAGATTGGATCCGTCTCTCTGTCTCTCTCTGTTTCTGCGCTCCCCTCTTCAGCCCTTTCACCGTTTCGTATATATATGGAGATCCGTAACTCCGATTGGATTGAAACCTTCGCCCAGATTTTTCTCTGAAATTGGCTTTCTTGCGGCCAAAGAAGAGCAGCAACCGCCTTACAGGGGGCCCACGAGGGGGCAGGCGCGCCCCCTGCCTCGTGGCCACCTCGGGCACCGTCTCGCGTTAATTCTTCTTCCCATATTTTCCAAATATTCCAAAAATATTCTCCGTCCGTTTTTATCCCGTTTGGACTCCGTTTGATATGGGGTTTCTGCGAAACAAAAAACATGCAACAAACAGGAACTGGCACTGGGCACTGGATCAATATATTAGTCCCAAAAATAGTATAAAAAGTTGCCAAAAGTATATGAAAGTCGTATAATGTTGGCATGGAACAATCAAAAATTATAGATATGACGGAGACGTATCAGATAGTGGCACAAAAATTTGATGCAAAATGTTAGCAAGAGTCAATAATGTTGAAAGAGATTCACAAATTTGCAAGTGAAACAAGTAGACCAATAGCAATGAATGGCACACGGAAACACACACACGGATAGATAAATGGGGTCGTGCAAGCAAGGAATGAGCACACAATGTGGAGTCCACGGAAAACGCTCGTGTTGCACAACTCAAGAGAGACGCTAGCACGATTGCTCAATAGGCGGATACGACACTTGTGCACAACCTATACGATGCAAAATCGATAAACTTTCTATCCCCAGTATGCTATGTGTATGATGTTCCCGATGTTTCTCTCAAGATGATCGGATATGACAATCTTATGTGCAATGTGGTATGATGCTATGGCTATTGCTTACAAGCTCTTTGCTCTCTTTTTCTTTGCTTAAAAGCTTATTCTTTTTTTTGTATGGCCACTTTTGCACAATGCACAAACCAAGATAGCAATTGTGTATATGCGGGAACAATCTTTGTGACACAAGAGATGATATGATGGTACCACTATGATATGGTATGTATGCAATAGAAGGTGTAGATCACTAATGTGCACAAGTAACGTTGCCGGCAATACTCAAATGGCTAGTCTCAATAGGCAAGTGACGCAAAGTGGTCTAGGGGTTATCAATGCAATTGCAAGGGAATATACAATGGAGGGATACCACGATACCAAGATGATATGGAGGTTACCGTCTGAGGCGATGATGAGTGGCGGTGTTCTTGATGTAGATACCAAGATGATGGAGACTCGTCCCTAAGTAGCCGAAACACCTTAGGAAACGAAAAAACCGCGAACTCAAAATCTCAACCATCAAATGTCAAATGGTGGTAGCGGGAATGCGGTGGTGATTTTGCGGAAGCTCAATGGGATTACGGAAATGCAATGATGGGGAAGTGGAGGGTGAGGTGGTGGTGAACTATACACGGTGTCGGAGTTGGAAGCACTGTCCCTAAGTAGCCGAAACACCTTAGGAGACACAACTCACAACACAAACAAAATTGGGTTATATGGGGTGGCGGAAGTGTATGGTAGGTAAGCCTATGCGGAAATTATGGTGGTAGTTGATGAAGAAGCAATGGTCCCTAAGTAGCCGAAACACCTTAGGAGACTCGAATCGCAACTCAAACAACCACTAATGCTATAAGGAACAAAATGGGTTAGGTTGCGGAAGTCGGTGGTGGTTATGCGGATGATATGGTGGAAGCCCTAGGCAAAGATGCCAAAGTTAAAAAAAATTGATGGAGTCAAATGGTGTTGAAACCTATCTATAGGGATAGAGGATGTTAATAGCTACTCAACGAGCTAAAGAACGCGAAAATCGGACTCCGGATGTGAAAGTTACGGGCAAAACGGTGAAACACGGGAGGCTGATGCTCCAGGGGTCGGACATCCGGGGTCGGGGCCGGATATCCAGGACCTGATGTCCAGAAACTTGCACGATTTTGCGCTTCAGGAGCCGGATGTCCGGCTTGGGGCCCGGATGTCCGGCCAGATGGCCCGGATGTCCGGCCCGACGATTCCAGATCGGGAATTGGACTTCGAAACTCGATTTGGGGGTTGAAATTGATGATTTCCGGGTCAAAACTGGGGATATTTCATGGACGGAAAGTGGAGAAACTTGGGGAAATGCTAGATCCACTTGAAACCAAGCAAATCCATGGATCAAATCCAACAAACACATCATCAAACCAACAAATCCAAAAAAATTGGGGCTATTTTTGATGGAGATTTTCGAAATTGGGGAAGAACACAAAAAAATCAAGCTAGAAAACAAGGGGTAGGGGCTCCAAATTCGTGATCAACCTTGCTCCGATCCAAGATGATGTAGGGTGGAACCCTATACGGCCGATCTTTCATGAAAGGAGCGGATCCCAACTAAGAACACGAAGAACACGGGGAAGAACGGAGAGAAATCACAAGGGTAAACACTCAAGAACAAGTCCAATCATACATCCACTAGACAATCAAACACACAAGATCCACAAGGTACATGAACAATAAAGGGAAAGATACAAGGTAAGGTTCATCTCCATGAGGAGGTCTTGAAGGGGACCACCCAAGAGGGCGTCTTGAATCCAAGGGGGATCTTCTCCGTAGAGGGGCCGCGGTCTCTCTCGTGGAGTAGATCTGTATGGATGAGCAAAGCTCTATCTCAAATGAGCTAATCCTTTGCTAACCCTAACTAGAGGAAGGGGATGGAGTATATATAGGCTAGTCCACGAAGGGGTAAGTTAGGAGGGGATACATGGGCCTCTGGCCCGGCTGTGCACGCACAGGTGCCGGGTGTCCGGGCAGGGGGCCGGATGTTCGGGGCTTCAGGAGACGCCGGATGTCTGGGGCTCGGGCCGGATGTCCGGGCTGAAGGGGCCAAACTTCGGGTGCGTTCTGCCATCGATGGCAGATTTCCGGGGGAGAGGCCGGATGTCCGGGTGTTGGCGAGGCGCCGAATGTTCGGGGTCACGCCGGAGGTTCGGCCGCTGAAGCTTGTCCGGTCGTCCGTTGGTGCAGCTGTTGGGCGGCTGCACAGGCGCCGGATGTCCTGCCGCTGTAGCTTCAGCAGCTCCGTCTTCTTCCATCGTCTCTTCCAGGCTTTCCTCGCGGATGGTGTAGTTGTTCCTTGGCGCTTGCACTCCTCCTCGTCGTCCGTAGTGTTCCGACAATACCTATGCATGCACACGAGTGGAGTGTCAAGTAGTATACCATCCTCGAAGGTGTCATGATGCGGAGCATCCTACAATCATCCCCATGTATACTCGAGCCTACGCCATTGGACCTAAGGTGAACTCGCTCCTTTCCGAATCTTCCCTTTCCGCATGTAAGACATGGATGCTACTTCAAGCGCGGACCTTGTGCATACTCAGGTACACCCGAGGAGACCATGGAGAGCCCAAGGACCAAGGCCAAGTGTGCGCGGGACCGAAGGAAGGAGAAGGAAGAAGAGCCAGCCGCTACAGGCCCCGGACATTCGGACCAGCCCGGACATCCGGCCCGACCCCCGAAAATCCGGCGCCCATCACAGAACGCACCCGAAGCTGAACCCCGTCAGCCCGGACATCCAGCCAGAGGCCCGGACATCCGGCTCTTCGTGAGCCGCTGGACATCCGCCCCCCAGCCCGGACATCCGGCACCTGCCTGTGCGCAGAGAACGGGCCAAGGGCCCATGTATCCCCCCTTTCCACTTACCCCTTCATGGGCTAACACTATATATAGACCCCCTCCTCCTCCTAGTTAGGGTTATCATTGGTTTAGCTCATTTGTGAGATAGAGCTTTGCTCATCCATTACGGATCTACTGCATGAGAGAGACCGCGGCCCCTCTACGGAGAAGATCCCCTTGGATTCAAGACCTCCTCACGGAGAAGACCCCCATCAAGACCTCCTCACGGAGAAGAACCGGTTACCTTTGTATCGTCCTTTGTTGACTTTGGATCTTGTATCTCCTCTCGTGTTTCGAGGATCTAGCACATGTGTAATCGAATCTTGTTGGTTTGAGTGATTCTCTTGTGTTTTCCCTCGTGTTTCCCCTCGTGTTCTTCGTGTTCTTAGTTGGGATCCGCTCCTTTCGTGAAAGATCGGCCGTATAGGGTTCAACCCTACATCATCTTGGATCAGAGCTAGCTTGCCTCATGATATCTTGGTATCATGAGCCACGTTGATCACAATTTCGGAGCCCCCTCTCTTTGTTTTCTAGCCTAGTTTTGTTGATTTCGTCCTAAATTCGAAAATCCCCACCAAAAAATAGTCCCAATTTTCTTTTGTGATTTGTTGGTGTGATGAAGTTTTGTTGAATTTGATCCATGGATTTGCTTTGTTACTAGTGGATCTAGCTTTCCCCCAATTTTCCCCACTTTCCATCCACGAAATCTCCGCAATTTTGCCCCCGAAATCATCAATTTCCGCCCCCAAAATCGAGTTCCTCGAGTTCATCCTCGGATTTGGAGCCCGGACATCCGGCCCGTAGCCCCGGACATCCGGCCTGTAGCCCGAGCATCCGGCTCCTGGAGCGCAATTTCGCGCGCGGTTCTGGACATCAGGTCCCGGACATCCGGCCCTGACCCCGGATGTCCGACCCCTGGGATTTCAGCCTTCCCCGTTTCATCGTTTTGTGCATAACTAATTCATCCGGAGTCCGTTTTTGAAGTTCTTTAGCTCGTTTTGAAGCCATTGACATTCCCCATCCCACAAAAATACTACCATCACCATTTGAATCCATCAAATTTTTCGAACTTTGGCATCTTTGCCTAGGGCTTCCACCATAACTTTCGCATAACCACCACCGACTTCCGCAACCTAACCAATTTATGATGAATATGATGATGAGCATGTTGAGTTGCCTAGTTGTGATGCTATGCTCCATAGGATATCATGTAAAAATTCTATTGGTCACATCATGTTTGACAATCCATTGAACTTGTCATATGCTATGAGTGAGATCTCCCATATTGCATCATTTCAATCTCAACATAGTAACTATGCATGCCCCATTAAGATAAATCCCATTTGCACTTATGGCATAGATGACGAAATGATGGTCATTGGCTTTTGTTTTTCATGTGATGATATTGCTATGCTTCCTTTACATGATTTGCGCAATTCATCTACTATGCCATGCCATGATCACATTGTTCCAAATATGCATTGTATTGGATGTTGTCAATATTCTCCATGTGATGTTCCTACAAATGCTCATGAGGAGACCCCCATAGTTCCCTCATACATATTAGGAGATTTTGATGCATTCCATACTTTGCATGATTCCCATAATTGCGTGCACCATATGCATTCCATGAATAACAATGCTCTACATATTTCTCATGATGCATTACACAATTTGAGTCTCCATTATGCTATACATAATAACAAACCTCTCATGATGGATGACATGTTTCTTTATCACGCATCGCATTTATTTGAGCATTGGATATTTTGTGCTAACCAACACAAGCACGTATGCATCATGATGGATGATGTGTACATATACCATGCACACACAATTTTTTCTTTGCCTTTGTTTTGTGTAGGTACTCATGTATACTCGTCAACCTCTCAATCCCAAGAGTTGACGAAACGAGCTCTTGAGAGCAACGACGATTTGGGATCCCGTGGACTATCCTTACCACCGTTCTCTTCGCGCAACGACTACGCGCATCTTTTCTACTTGTCTCTCACACGGCTATGGGCTATTTACCACTTGTCACCTTATGCCCATTCTATCATGTTCACTTTGCATGTTATGCTTGCTTCTATGCCTTTGCCATGCGATTGTGACCTTGCTTGCATTTACCCATGATGCACCATTATGATACTCCTATGTGTATTTGCATGCTTGGTGGAGATCCTTGTTGCTATTGCCATGTTTATCATGTGCCTAATGCTATTGTTGATTCGTGTGTTGGGAGAGTCATGATGTCCCATTGCTATTTACATATGGCCTCTCGCCAATACATTGATGATATTTTTCTCATATCTTGCTTTCATGCTTGTGCTATATCATGTGAATTATTCATGCCCACTATTTGCAAACATGACATGCTTGCCATGATTCCTCCTAGTACGTTGCATCTTCGCACTACTAGCTTGCATGACTTGATTCATATGATTACTTGCTATGTTGCATCACCCATGTTCCATCCTTACTCGCTTTCTTGGGTTGATGACATATATGTTCATGCCTCTCACATGATATATCTTGATCATTGTCTCTTATGCCCATTAGTTGCCTCTCTCATATCTACTTGTAGTGAGTGCACCATACTATGCTTATTGATCTTGGAGACTTTGACACCTTACTTGTGATGCATGCTTGTTTTATTGAGCCTATTGTCTTTGGTTGTAGTTGCATCATATGCTTTCATACCATACCACACCTTGTCCTTTCTTATGATAAGAATGATGAGAACACTTGTTGGTTATCTTACCACTCAAATGATAGGTGTTACATTGGACTAACCTCATTTGTTTTTCCGAGTGTTTGTCATGTTCTTTCATTTTGACAGATTCACAAGGCGGTACGATCACGAGTCATTTTGGTTATATGAAGGCATACACGATGTGCGACACCAACATTTTCGACATCCTCATAAAGGTGAACTCCTTCATTTGAGCCATCCTCAAGTACGCATATTGGATGGCTCACTCTTTCATTGTTGTTTCCTTCTTGTTGTCTACATGACACATCTCGTGAACGGAGGAGCGACATTGGAGATTGGTTCTATGGACCTTCACATTGAGGAGCGCTCACACTTATTGGATGCACCTTCGGACTTCCACTCATGCCATGACATCGAGCATTGGTATATCAACACTCCTTTGACACATTGCCCCAACACCTCCATATTTGTTGATTGTGTGTCCACATGTCATGCTCGATGGACATATCATACTCACCACAAGTTTGCACCCCATGCATGGAATGACTCACATTATGCTTGCCTTGTTGCACCTATTTCCATGTCATCCATGATATATGAGCTTGTACACTTCCTTAGCAAATTTGTTGTGATCTTTCTTGATGGCATATTCATACATAATGATCACATTGCCTACCATCAATTGCATGATAACATAATCATATTGAGCATCCATTGCCATATTCATGCTGATAAACCGTCTCACTATGACATCATTTTGCACCATGGTTGCATTGATCATATTCACAACACATTTGTGTGCACAATGAATGCTTTTGCTCCCATGAATGCTTTGCATATCATTCTATATCATCTTACTATGCTTCATGCGTTTTGCCACGGACAATCTTGCTCCACGGACTCATTCTTACATGATGGACACCTTGTGTGCGCTAACCATTGTATTTCCAAGTGTCGTTTGTGTTTGCTCTTTTTGCATGTGTACCACTAGGAGACACCTTGGAGTACTTGGATTGCGCCATGTCTTCCACTTCGTCCATCTACAAGTCCGTCCACGACAACCGTTTCCATGGTGATGAGGATTTCGATCCGAGGTCGGATCTTTCCCAAGGGAGGGGAGATGATGCGGAGCATCCTACGATCATCCCCATGTATACTCGAGCCTACACCATTGGACCTAAGGTGAACTCGCTCCTTTCCGCATGTAAGACATGGATGCTACTTCAAGCGCAGACCTTGTGCATACTCAGGTACACCCGAGGAGACCATGGAGAGCCCAAGGACCAAGGCCAAGTGTGCGCGGGACCGAAGGAAGGAGAAGGAAGAAGAGCCAGCTGCTATAGGCCCCAGACATCCGGACCAGCCCGGACATCCGGCCCGACCCCCGGAATCCGGCGCCCATCACAGAACGCACCCGAAGCTGAACCCCGTCAGCCCGGACATCCGGCCAGAGGCCCAGACATCCGGCTCTTTGTGAGCCACCGGACATCCGGCCCCCTAGCCCGGACATCCGGCACCTGCCTGTGCGCAGAGAACGGGCCAAGGGCCCATGTATCCCCCCTTTCCACTTACCCCTTCGTGGGCTAACACTATATATAGACCCCCTCCTCCTCCTAGTTAGGGTTAGCATTGGTTTAGCTCATTTGTGAGATAGAGCTTTGCTCATCCATTACGGATCTACTCCACGAGAGAGACTGCGACCCCTCTACGGAGAAGATCCCCTTGGATTCAAGACCTCCTCACGGAGAAGACCCCCATTAAGACCTCCTCACGGAGAAGAACCGGTTACCTTTGTACCGTCCTTTGTTGACTTTGGATCTTGTATCTCCTCTCGTGTTTCGAGGATCTAGCACATGTGTAATTGAATCTTGTTGGTTTGAGTGATTCTCTTGTGTTTTCCCTCGTGTTTCCCCTCGTGTTCTTCGTGTTCTTAGTTGGGATCCGCTCCTTTCGTGAAAGATCGGCCGTATAGGGTTTCACCCTACATCATGTCAAGTGAGCACGTGTAAAGGAGATGATTCACCTTTGTGTATGTGAAGTAGATGTCGCACGTGTCACTTGCCGAACGGACTCTTGACATGGTGACGTCCATAGGATGCTCCACATCATTAGGCCTCCTGAATCCTGACTCACACATGGTAAGCACAAGTTGGAGGCATAATAATCCCCTCATTTAAATGGGTTACCACATTCCTTTTATATAAATGCTTTAAATAAGTATGTAAGAACATGAACTAATTTCATTCTTGTAGGGGTGCAGAGTACAATAGAGGCTACAAAAATGAAATATAAAGGGAACACTTAATATATTTTTTGCTGAGACAATTAGCAGACAAAATTTGAAGTAATAAGCAATAAGAATAATCACGCATGCAGTACTTATATATAAAAAAACATTTAGCAAGCTCGGAGGACTCATTCTACTACCCCAATAACAACGAGTTGAGCTAAACCTGACAGGTACGCACATTGTGCATCTCTACTCACATAATTCAATGAAAGCACATTACAAAGCCCATTAAAAGTAAATATCATTATCAAGCTCAAGCATGGAATGAAATTCGACAACTCAACTCATCCTAAGAAGACAATTTATATCCGCGACACCAGTCATATGGGTACCACCACATTCGACAACTCTCCTTAAAAATACACAAATAATTTTAACGATGAGCGTTTTTGTCTATTCTCATAATTTTATAATTTTTAAACCCACATACGATAGGTGCTAACTTCGATCTATAAGAATTATTCTGACTCACCAACAGATCATCACGCTTAGGATCATCATCAGCACAAGAAAAAACAAACAAACAATAGTTTATTAACTGAATAAAGAGTAAATGCTTGTTTATCTTCAAGCGGCGGCATAATGACGCTACCAATCAGAGATGAGTACATATATGAATTTACTTGATCAGAAAATAGTACATATATGAAGTTACTGATCCGGCTGCTGAATGATAGCATGACGATATTCATGTACTGATCAATAGCTAGGAAGTAAAAAATAAACAGATAATAGCTCAAGTTGCGGACTGCAAATTGCATTTTTGGGAGTAATTCATAGAAAAAGGATGGATACTTGCATCTGGTTACCATAGGTGAATGCTGAAACAAAGAACCTGGGAACTGTTTGTATTCAAGGCAGGAGGGTAGAAAACTTCTGCGCACCTTCTTTCATATGGATACCATCCAAGTTGTGATTATCATATGCTTTAACTCTTAGAAATGCCTACAAAGCGGAACCAAGGAGACCATCACGTCACACATGAGTTAATAAACTGAATGTTGTTTTCTTGTTGAGAAAATGTACCTTTAGGTCTGTAGGGAGATAATTATCCACAAACTATTCCAACAACTTGACAGTTACTCATACATCTCTTCACCTACGAAGAAGGAATTATGAATCAAACACTCAAATCTTCCTCGGAGAAATCACTGCAAAATTACTTAGCACACAGTTTCACAAGAACTAATAGGCACGTTTTTGTAAATTTCTCGAGGGGTCATGGTCCTGTCGCTGCAAAAATCTTGCGTGGTTTGCAAAAAAGCAGAATAATCATCGTCGCTCATGTAAGGGTATGCCTACAGTCATGAGGTAATCGAATATCAAGTTAGCAACCACATGCAAACACAAGGAGCAACCATGAGAACTTTTTCAGCACCTTCAGTCTGGAAAGAAAATCCATTAGTTTTTGTAGCAAGGGGTTGACAACAAGGGCTTTGACATCGGCATCTACATTGCCATTGCCTTCGACGGGGCTACGACCTTCAGTAAAGTTCAAGAACTGTAGCCCAGCCCAGGGATAGTTTCAATGCCGCCTCTATGCAGTTTTCAGGGTAGATGTTCCTTTTTTCATCAAGGTCAGCACTGCATTCGGGAATTGTATTAATGTGATCAACAAGGCAACCATACCGACATATGATAGAGACAACTTATTCAGAACATACATACCTATTTTTTCAAATCTCGGTCGTGGTCTTGGTACACGTCGCTGGGAGGTCGTATAGTCTCCAGCAACATTCTTTACCTTTGACAAAAGGGGGCAAAAGAATACAGGTCTTGATGACCATCTGCTTGATGCCCTTGAACGCCTGCGGGAGCAGTGGGAAGAGGTTCCGCCCACGCGTCACCAGGCTTTGCCGTATAGTTGCTGGTTGGCGAGCCGGGACCTCCCGACGGCCTTGTTGGTGTCAGAAATGCTGGAGAAGAACTGCCACCGCCGCCGCCTGCAACTGCAACCACCGCCGCCGCCCTAGATCCGGTCGCCTCCGCATCTTCCCATCACCGACAGAAGTGCCACGTCCTCCCGGGCTACTCCGTGTCGCCTCACTCCGCCGCAAGCTGTCACCGCTGTCGCCTTCAACGGATCCAGCGAGATCCGCCGCCGACACCTGGATCCCCGCATCCCCGACCGCCTCGAGCCACGTGACCCGCACTCTCCCGCATGGCCCAGTAGTTGGGGACTCCGCGCGTAAGGAGAAGCTGGTGTGCATAAGGCGGTGGCCGAGTGGAGGACCGCCGGGCGGCGAGCCGCTCCCAAGGACGGCAACGGGGGCGCCTGATTGTAGCGCCCGCAATTTTTTAGATGATCCACGATGAGGCTTCGTGTGCGTGTGTTTGAGTTTAGAAGCGGCAGGAGGTAGGACATGATGCATAGAAGGAAAATCACTTGCGTGATTTTAGCATCAGGATCATTGCCTTCCGTGATTGTAGGGGACGCGGGATCGCAGCGGGCGCAGCCTCTCCTGGTGCAATACGGTCAGTCATCCAAAATTGCTACGTGCACAGCATAAGAATATTTGATCAATGATGACCGTTAGATTTAAACTTATGAACCTAATCGTGTGGTGTAGATTGGTTCGTGTGGTATTGTGGGACTAATTAGGGAGTACATGTAAAAAGGTTTTTGTTCGATTGTTTAATAGTAGTGGAGATTTGGTGGAGGGGAGCTGGGAGTTGACGGCCGGGGAGAGTTGCCGAAGAAGCCCTCAACTGCCTAATCCCCCGCCCGTCTCCTCGAAGAACGGCACGCTCGGATCAGGGCACCTCCGGCGCCCCGGCAGCCTGCCGCGTCCTCCCGCCCGAGCGCGCCGCCGCCGTGTCGCGACGGTGCTAATGGCTTCAGAGGTTCTCCCCGTGGTGGACCTCCGCGTGCTCGCGCAGTCTGACCTGGACGCCCTCGCCGCCGCGTCCCTCCACGCAGTTGCTCCGCGGAGCTGCCCCGACGCCGACCCGCTCCCGCCGCTCAAGATCGACCGTGCTGTGTTTAACGAGAGCGCGGGGTCCCGTAAGCAGACTTTCTCCCGACTCCGCTTCGCGGCAGCCGCCTCCTCCTCCCTCCCCACCTCCCCTTCCTCCATCACGCCGTCAGCAGGCAACAACCCCGAGAACCACCTCGTCGCCTACCATCTCCGCCGTCTCTTCGCCCGTGAAGACCCCTCCTGCCCGCCCTCGACCCTGCCTCCACCCGAAACCCTAGCCCTGTCGTCTCCCGACCCCGACCGGGAGACTACAAACTCCAAGGGGGTTTCCGTTGATCTTGTGAGGCTCGCTGGGCTCGTCGACCCATACGGCGAAGAGTTACGGAGGCAAACAGCCGGGCTTATGTCGGAGGCGGAGCTAATGGACTTCATCAATTGCCTCGAAGGACAGTGGGTGAGTCAGAGGCGGCGGAGGAAGTTTGTGGACGCAGCCTTCTTTGGGGATCACCTCCCTACCGGGTGGAAGCTGCAGCTCGGGCTCAAGCGGAAGGGGCACCATGCCTGGGTGCATTGCATCCGTTACGTGAGGTTTGCTGCTTTGCCTTGTCAAATTTCCTATAAATGATGATAACTCAGTTGTGGTGGCATCGACAGAGGGAATGCAATCATAACATATATTGTGTAACAATCTGGATTCTTCCTGCAGTGTATATATGATAGCATATGACGATTATATAAGGATGTGCGATGGTTTTGGTTTGTGTGTACATTTTAGGAATGGGTTTTAAATGCTAATACTTAATGTTGTTCACAAGCACCTAGCAAATAAATGGTCCCAAAGGAACACACTGTGATTCTAGTTAAATCATAATCCTCAGTTTTCTTGTTTGCAGAAAACACTGGTGATTTGTCATGGTTTATGAGCATTGAGCAGCATTCACTGATGTTGTTTCAGCTTTCAAAATACAATCACTAACAGTTTAAGCCTATTAAATATGTTCTTTTGATTTGCGCACTTCTTTGATATATCCTTCACCCTTCGATGCATGCATAGTAGCATACTGTGCACGTTGCAGCGGTACCATCTGACTAGTTTGTGTTGATGCTTGTTATGGCAGTAATTTATCACTATATTCTTAGGTAAAGCATAAAGGGGTAATATTCTTTCACATAGTTCTACATATGGTGTTATAAGGGCTTTAACACACAGTTCTATATATGGTACCCCCTCTGTTCCAAAATGTAAGATGTCCACGCATTCCGAGATTTAAATCTGACCAGCAATTGACAAACACAATGCGAATTATGTGACACAAAAGTGATATCATTGGTAAATGCTTTTGAATAAGAATCCATTGACATGATTTTTGTGTCATATTGACATAGCCCACATTTTATTGGTGCCTTAAATTTTGCAACAGAGGGACTACCTTCTATTTGTTGTGCTTCTGGTTGAAGTAACACCGGACACTTGAGCATTCCAATCAGTTAAATATTACCAAGATACTGTGCCATATGTATTCGGATATATACTACCATTCTTTATTCTTAATGATGGTTTTGCTTTATACTATGAAAATTATTCCTCATCATTAAGTTGTTTAATTCTGGAAATCGTCAAGAATTACTTTTCTGTTTAAGGCTATTTGTCCTTTTGTTGGTAGGAATCAATGTCCAATAGCTGCGCTGCTGGCTCTCACATTTTTGATATTTGTTGCCTGGAAGTCTAGTTGAGATAAGAGAATTTCAGCAATATGCTTTGCTTTATCTACCATGCATTGTTAATGCTTTTGCCATTACCGCCTGACCAGGGCAATTGTGCTTTCCATGTATTCTTTCTTGTATATTATTATCCAGTGTAGCTAAGCCTACAAATCATACTTTCCAGCCCAAGAGGACATCAGTTTCGTACTTGTAAAGAAGTTTCTGTGTATCTTATGTCACTTCTTGGGTATCCGGCGGCCGTAACAGTTCCTATTCAGTATAACAGCACCAGACAACATGCCTTGAGTGATGACGATGGTGAAGATGACGTAAGTTTATAAGTGTATGCCATTTTATTTTGTACCTGAATTTTCCTTGTTTAATTTATGTGTTTCACAGGCTGTAGGGTTTCAACATCAAATTGGTTCAAGTGTGGATAACCTAAATGTATTGCCAGTTACTTCTGTCACCTTTTCCAGCCGTTCCTGCAATTCAAAGGATACGGTAGAAGGAAATACAAATCCAGCAAATACTTATAAGTGCCAGAATTGCAATTTAACTTTGCACAATCAAAGTGCCTATGTGCAACACCAGCTGTTATTTCATGAAAAGAAAGCTAAGAGGCGCAGAAAGAGTAGCAAATTTGGTGAACCAAAAGTTGGTAAAGATGGGAAATTTGAATGCCCTGTATGTCACAAGACCTTTCAGGAGCAATCACGGTACTTTGGCCATGTTGGAGCCCATGCAAGGCATGAGGGGCTTACTCCTGAAGCTTTCTTTGATAAGATCTCATCAGGACAGGCAGTTAACAACTTCTTGGGAGAGTTACAATTTACCCCTCAGGAGCTTACTGAACCAACTGAACAAAAGGGCAAGACTGCAGGCGAAGCATGTTCTCAGCATCAGAGTTATTCAAAAGAACAAGGGGGTGATAACTCAAAAGTTATAGATCTTTTTAGCACAAATTGTTCCGGTAGTTTCAATAGGCGTAGTGAAGCTTGGTGTAGACAGGTAGAGGTTCCTCCTGTTACAGATGCTCGAAGTGCATGCAGATACAGAAATGCTATGATGGATTATGCCAATGTAACTGTTCCAAAACCAAAAGTAGCTCCTGAATCCAATGATGAACCAAATGGCAGGCTTAACGGCTTTGCTGAAGTTGATGATTTTAGTGATCAAACGGGAAGTGGCCATGACTTCAGACCTTCTAGCTTCTCAAGTGCTAAACATTATGAGGACCAGATTGTTGATCGTGGCTTTCCTGTTTCAAAGCGTGGCGAGGTCAATAATACTGTGAAAGCAAGAGACGTCAACCTTAATTCATGCCTGGACACAATATCTTTCCCGATTGCTAGTGCAAACAATCAAACTTCTACTGCTGTTGATGAGGCTAATCAATCATCCATTGCTGGAAAATGCTTCATTGGCAGTTTTAATAATAATGATGGTGCATCTACTACATCATCCTGTTCTGGCTCAAATAATAAAGTATCTGGTTCCCTTGGTGGATCTAACGGATCCTCTAATGCTGCCAGATGCATCGGTGGTAGTTATGGTAATGATGCTGCAGCTAACATTTTTGGAAACAAGAACAATACCATGGTGTACCAGCCTAGTTTGAACACATGCCCCATCTCTCATGTTGCAACTAATGTGGATTCTCTTGTTTCCCGTTCAACACATGCAAAGAACAGTGACAAAGAGCGTGCATACAATACCAAGGAACAAATGAATACCACACAGAACAGAGCAAGTAATGAAGCTGTTGAAGGCTATAATAATGATGTCTATACTGGTAGTATCACTGAAAGGAGTCTTGCCCAGTGTAGTAATAACTTGAGTCACCCAAAACCCAACATTCTGAGCCGCTGTGCACTACCGGACTCAAGCACTTTGACAGCCAGTAACTTAACCAAGGGTATTGATGTCAACTGCATGAATGGTTCTTTTGTTTATAGAAATGTTGCCAACGTGGAGGGTCCTTCTGTAAATAGGCCCATGAATAATAATGATTCAATGGGTTCTGTGCATGCCGTGTTGGGAAAGCCAAGTAACGATATGCAAAATCATTACAGTGGTAGTGCTCCTAATTACACCCCGCTTGCTGCAGCTAATATCAACGATCTAATACCTATGCAGAGCAATTTTGATGGCATGTCCACTTTGGTTCATTCTGTTGGTGATGTTCCAAGGAGCAGCACAACCCAGGATCAGGTAAAATTGACATGATTTTGCAGGCTTTCATAACTCTTGCACGATATAGAAGTGGTTTGGTTTTTTTTGGTGGGCATTAATCATAAAATAATGAATCTATATTGATTTGATCGCTACTTAAGTGAGTTGCTTTGTTCCCTTCCATTGAAAACAAGAGAAGCAATATAATTATAGTAGGCAAAGCAAATGGATTTGAAGTTGGCTTTCTCTCCCGGTATGAGTTCGGTTCTGCATGGTTGAGTGAGGATTTTTTTTTGCTTAACCTTTCAGCACAACCCTGGATTGGGTAAAATTTACATGATTTTGCAGGCTTTCATAATTCTTTCAAAACCAAATGTAAGGTCTGATTAGGTCCATCTCGACAAATTAGATAAGATATGCACACCAGATTTATATTACGGGATTAAACCTAGCTGAGCTTGTTTTGAGCTTGGCATTAATTAAAGGGTCCTCCCTCCGTCCTATATTAGTTGTCGCTCGAACAGATGTATCTAGCACTGAAATATGTCTAGATACATCCATTTCAGAGACAACTAATATGGGACGGAGGGAGTATTCAATATCGATCCATGAGAATGGTTAGATTATTAAATACTGTGCTAAAGGAATCAAATCCACAACTTTTACAAGTTTATGTAGGGTGTAAAACTACACCGGCCAATTCGAACGTCTATAAAATTTTACTTTTGGGAATGGGGAATTTCGTAAAGCAATTGCTGTTCTATGCAGAATCATAAATACCACTATTTTTTCATGCTGGTAATACATTAATAAACAATGCCTCTTTGATATTCTAACTTGGGATAACGAATATTAATTGGTGATATGTCGTACGACATGTAGTTGAATCAGGAAACACTCTTTGCATTTTTTTAGTTATTATGATTGTTTATACAACGCCTTTCCAATACAAATAAAACGTAAATAAACTAATACTCGAGCACAAGAAGTGTATGATTCAAAGTGTTTGACGGTTTGATTATTAAATACGAAATGAGCACTCATGAAATTCTTATTATAACATAGAGTACAGTATGCATGTGTCCTAACTCATTCAATATTTTATCGAGATTTAAGAAAGTATATAATCCCTCCGTCCTAGAATAAGTGTCGCTGATTTAGTACAATTATGTACTAAATCAACGACACTTGCTTTGGGACGGAGGGAGTACTACATACATATCACTCCATATTGGTTTTTTGGCGGGGCAAACAAAAAGCCCATGCATGTTTTTATAGTTCTATTTTTGCTGTTTCTTTTTGTTCTCGTTCTCACAACTGTTGCTTAATATGAAAATGCCTTTTGGTTATCTCGGTTGCCTTGTTTCCGTGTTATCAAATTTTGTTGTGCTGGACTTTGTTGGGGCAATGATCTTTCATGCTGAATACCCATGTGATAATTGTTTTTTTTTTTGTAATAATGTAAACAGTGTGCGTTGCAACTTGGATTTGGTGGTCAGAAGCAGCACGTATTTCCTGGTTATGGATGGGCTGCATTTGGATCCCCTCAGCTTGTGGGCTTGGCCAGAAATAATAATTTACCCACTAGATCCTCACAGTTTGGGAGCATGGTCAGACCTAATTCTTCTCCTTCTGGATCCTCTCAGTTAGGGAGTGTGGCAGGTTCTGATTATCTGCGAACTGGATCATCTCAGTTTGGGCGCATGGCTGCACCTTCTATACCTGCTGCCGAATCCTCTCAGTTTAGGCACATGGACGGACCTAATTCTAAACATTCTGCTGAATCCTCTCAGTATTGGCACATGGCTGGAACCAATTGTAGACCTCCTGCTGGATCCTCTCAGTTTGGGAGCGTGGTCAGACCTAATCCTGTACCTTCCACTGAACCCTCTCAGTTTGGGAGCTTGGCCAGGCAGAATTTTGGGAGGACATCCGAGCCAACTTTAGTGTTGGGGAATGTACCACAGACGGGAAGTGGCCCTCCGGCCCAGTCAGGATGGGATCTCAAGGTACCAAGGATGGTTAGTGGAGGGAGCATGCTCGCAGCAGTATGTACATGGTGCAACAGCCAGTTCCACCATTTTGGCCCCGTCGATGGACAGCAGGTTGGTAATTACGGCCTCATTTGCCCATCATGCAAGGATAAGGTGTCTGGTCAACGTAATATGCCCAACAATGGCTTGTGGCAACCCTGAGGTCATCTGAATAGCGTTGGAGAGGTTTTTTTTTATGCTGTATCTGTTAAGGTTGAAAATTACCTGCACCGATCAGTTTGCAGAGTTGAGCGGGCTATCTAGGAATGATGTTTGTATTTGATGTGCTCCATCTTCTCTTAGGAAGTTTATCGATTTCATGACACGAGTGTAGGCGTATTTCGTTAGAACTGAAATAATAGTTTTAGATTTTATTTATTACATTTACCCGGGTATATCTTTTGCAGGAGCTCCTAATTATGTTGCTCAGATAAGATAGTACATCCTCTGTTCCTAAATGTAAGACATTTTGGCAGTTCAATTTAAACTGGCAAAACGTCTTACGTATTTAAAAACAGAGGTAGTAGTATATTCCGGCAGTGATGAAAACTCTTCTACAGCTGTAACAGGCTTCAAGCATCTTTTTTCAGGAAATCATAGGTAGAGGTTTGATGTTCAGAAGAATCTGGTTTACTAAGTTGCGAGGCATAAATCCTATACTACAGGGTTATGCTAGTTTGCTTTTGCCTGTGAACTTAAGCTGCGATAGGTGTGACATTTGTTCAATAACGACCACGGCGGTGACACGTGCTGTTGGAGTTGTATGGGCTTATATATCGGTCATTAATCGGGAATCTTATAGAGCTGACGTCCCCTGAAGCGGGTTTGCGGCGTTGTACTTTTGGTTCCGCATGTCCTGGGTTTTATTTCTGGTTGGTTCGTTTCAAGTCGGTTCAAACATGCAGGAGGTATTTTCCTACCGCGGTGCTCTCCCTCGGCCCTTTTGAAAGGACATTTATCTCCGTGAGTGTTTTGGTGTTATGACAATGCAATTTACAGACTAAGGCTTAGTTTGGCAGCACTGTTTTTGAAAAAACACAGTAATCCAAAACCTCAGCTTTTAAATGCATGGGCAACGAATACTTCGGTTTCTAAAAACCATGGTTTTCCTCAGTTTTCACAATACCACCGATGAGTTTGGCAACTGATGTTTGACTCGCTGTGCCTTGCTCAACTATACCATGGAGCTGATCTGCATGTAGAAACGGCGCCTAATGCATGCAGCATGTCATGCACGTCAAATCCCCTCCTAGCTACCCGGGGCAAAAATAAATAAAAAAATTGTGCGTGTACGTGCGCCTATATGCGGATAGAATCGATTGTGTAGCTAGCTTTAACCTGCTGCATACGGGTGCTCCAACGACCAATCGATATACTCCACGAGCAAGTTTGTTTGAATCCCGCTTTACTCGTGTATTTTGCAGCCAGTGATCGGATAGAAGCTTGCAAGATCACTAGAAGAACGTAACATGCGCGTCGTCTCCGTAGACAAACCAACAAACAAACCGCCAAATAATTAGGAGCACTCTGTTGAAAAGACAATAGATAGATGTAGACGAGCAGGCAACGAATTCGCTCAGTTCGGTTTAGAAAAAAAAGGTCCCGACCTCATTTTTAGATACCGCAAAAAAACCACAGTATGACAGATACCTTGGTATCTCAAACTACAATATTTATTTTATCCAAACACCTCAAAGTATTTAATACCAAAGTATTTTCAAAAACCACAGTATTTTCAAAAAACTGCAAAAATACTTTGATGTAGGGTGGAACCCTAGATGGCCGATCTTTCACGAAAGGAGCGGATCCCAACTAAGAACATGAAGAACACGAGGGGAAACACGAGGGAAGACACAAGAGAATCACTCAAACCAACAAGAACAATCACACATGTGCTAGATCCTCGAAACACAAAGAGAGATACACGATCCACGATCAACAAAGGACGATACAAAGGGTAACCGGTTCTTCTCCGTGAGGAGGTCTTGATGGGGGCCACCCAAGAGGGGGTCTTGAATCCAACGTGGATCGTCTCCGAAGAGGGGCCGCAGTCTCTCTCGAGGAGGAGATCCGTATGGATGAGCAATGCTCTATCTCACATATGAGCTAAACCAATGCTAACCCTAGAAAGATGGAGGAGAAAGAGTATATATAGTCTAGGGAGTCGAAGGGGTACACGGGCCTCGGCCCTTACTGTGCACAGACAGGGGTGGCCGGATGTCCGGGCGACGGGCCGGATGTCCGGGGCTTCAGGAGAGGCCGGATGTCCGGGCTGGGGGCCGGATGTCCGGGCTGGAGGGCAAAACTTCTGGATGTTCTGTAGCGTGGCGCCGGATGTCCGGGCTTTTGGCCGGATTTCCGGGCTTTGGCCGGATGTCCGGGCTGGACGCCGGATGTCCGGGCCCTGTAGGCTTGGGCGTCTGGGCTGCTGCTGTGGATGCTCCAGGGGCCGGATGTCCGGGGTCATGGCCGGATGTCCGGGGCCTGGAAGGTGAACTTGCCCGTTTCCGTTGGTTCTCTTCATCCGTGAACTTGGCGGCTTGTCCGTCTTCACGTGCATCCTCGGGAGGCTCCTCTTGACACCTAATCATGCATAGCATATCGGACTTAGGTAGTAGCCATGTCTCGAGTGGATCATATGTGATATCACTAAGGAAGGAAGTCACCTCGTTCTCGAGAGCTCTAGCTCGTGCTCGTGTCATAGGTCCTCTTGGCTCTTGATGAGACGATGGTAGGTCCATGGGGATGACCGCAGGATGCTCGCATCATCTCCCCTCCCTTGGGAAAGATCCGACCTCGGATCGAAATCCTCATCACCATGGTACGGGGATAGATCTTTGATGTTGAAGATGTCGCTCACGGAGTACTTGTCGCGTGGGATGTCGATCTTGTATGCGTTGTTGTTGTAGCGTGCAAGCACCTTGAAGGGTCCATCCGCTCGGGGTAGTAGCTTGGATTTGCGTTCCTTGGGGAAACGATCCTTGCGAAGGTGTAGCCACACAAGATCTCCAACATTGAACATCATGGGTTGCTTGTTGACGTTGAGCTTGGTCGCGAGTCGTTGTACTTGGCGCTCGATGGTGTTTCTTGTATCTTCGTGCATCTTCTTGAGGAAGTTGACTCGGGCACTCGCGTCCATGTTTGTGCGCTCTTGTAGCGGTAGAGGTAGAATGTCCAATGGAGACAATGGGTTGAAGCCATAGACGACCTCGAAGGGGGACTTGCCGGTAGTCGAATGTCTTGCACGATTGTAGGCGTACTCGGCGATGGGTAGGCACTCCTCCCACTCCTTGATGTTCTTCTTTATCAACACGCGTAGTAGAGTGGAGAGCGTGCGGTTGGTCACCTCCGTTTGGCCGTCGGTTTGTGGATGGTATGCCGAAGAGAACAAAAGCTTGATTCCGAGCTTGGCGCACAATGTCTTCCAAAAGTAACTCAAGAACTTGACGTCGCGGTCCGAGACAATCGTCTTTGGCACTCCATGAAGGCGCAAGATTTCCCTACAAAACAAATTTGCAACATGTGAAGCATCGTCTATCTTGTTGCAAGGAATGAAATGTGCCATTTTGGAGAATCGGTCCACAACAACAAAAACGGAATCCTTGCCATTTCGAGTTCTAGGCAAACCAAGCACAAAGTCCATGCTAATGTCTTCCCATGGGTGATATGGAATTGGAAGTGGCATATAGAGGCCATGAGATTGAGCTTTGGACTTAGCTTTGCGACATGTAGAGCATCGGTTGGTGAAGCGATTGACGTCGCGGAACATCTTGGGCCAAAAGTAGTTCTTGGAGAGCGTAGCAAATGTCTTGTCGCGTCCAAAGTGTCCCATGAGTCCGCCTCCATGAGATTCCTGCAAAAGCAACAAGCGAAGAGAGGACTCGGGGATGCAAAGTTTGTTAGCTCTCATAAGATATCCATCTTTGATGTAGTATCGATCCCAAGAAGTATGCGTCAAACACTTGGCATAAGGAATAGAAAATGTAGGATCATGCTCATACAAGTCTTTTATATGCTCAAAGCCAATGACATTTAACTCAAGTTGATTAACAAGCATGCATATACGGGAAAGTGCATCCGCCACAACATTTTCCTTACCTTTAATATACTTGATGACATAAGGAAACGACTCAATGAACTCACTCCATTTAGCATGACGCTTGTTCAACTTAGTTTGACCCTTAAGGTATTTAAGCGTTTCATGGTCGGTATGGATGATGAACTCATGAGGGCGTAGGTAATGTTCCCATTCATGCAAAACTCGCACCAAAGCATATAGCTCTTTGTCATAGATAGGGTAATTGAGTTGCGCTCCGGAGAGTTTCTCACTAAAATAAGCAATTGGGCGCTTCTCTTGCGTTAACACACCTCCTATGCCATTACCACTAGCATCGCAATGAATTTCGAAAGGTTTGTCAAAGTTGGGTAATGCAAGCACGGGAGCATGAGTAAGCAAATTCTTAAGCTCATTGAAAGCGATATCTTGAGATGTTCCCCAAACAAACGGTGCATTTTTCTTACTCAAAGCATGCAAAGGTGAAGCAATGGTGCTAAAATCCTTCACAAATCTGCGATAGAAACCGGCTAAACCAAGAAAACTACGCACTTGTTGCAAATTGGTTGGTTGGGGCCAAGTTTTAATAGCATTGATCTTAGATTCATCAACATGAACACCCTTAGAAGATACTACGAAACCCAAGAAAACAAGCTTATCAACACCAAATAGGCATTTTTCCATATTAGCATAAAGTTGCTCTTTTCGAAGAGTTTGTAGCACGGTGCGAAGGTGGGTGACATGCTCTTTGAGAGATTTGCTAAACACAAGGATATCATCAAAGTAGACAACAACAAATTCACCAATGTAAGGGCGAAACACGTAATGCATAAGACGCATGAAAGTACCGGGTGCTTCCGATAAACCCATAGGCATGACTAACCACTCATATAGACCAAACTTTGTTTTGAAAGCGGTTTTCCATTCATCACCCTCTTGTATGCGGATTTGATAGTAACCACTTTTAAGATCAATTTTGGAAAAGATAGTGGCACCGCAAAGTTCATCAAGCATATCATCAAGGCGTGGAATGGGATACCTATAACGAACGGTGATAGCATTGATAGGTCTACAATCGGAACACATGCGAAAGCTACCGTCTCGTTTTGGCACAAGAATGACCGGTACGGCACAAGGACTCAAACTTTCACGCACATGTCCATGGTCTATGAGATGCTTTACTTGCCTTTGAATTTCTTTGGTTTCTTCGGGGTTGACGCGGTAGGGCGCTTTGTTTGGAAGCGGCGCTCCGGGGATGAGATCAATTCGGTGCTCAATGCCTCGTAGTGGAGGTAGACCCGGAGGTAGCTCATCGGGGAAAACATCTTGGAATTCCTGCAATAAAGAAGATAACACCAAAGGTAGATCGTGAGAGTTGTTAGTTTTTGGTGCCTCATCCTTGCACAATAGGACATAGTGTAGGACACTTGATGGGTTCTCACACACTTCTCTCATCTCACGTTTGGTGGCAAATAGGACTAAGTTTTTCTTGTCGCTCATCGTGGAGGCACTCAATTTGGGCTTGTGGCGCTCACTCTCTTTTTGGTGGTTCACTCTCTCACTATTCTCTCCACGATGGGTGTTTTGCTTGTCGGCGAGCACTTGGCTTGGAGACATAGGACGTAGCACAAACTCTTTCCCTTTCATCTTGAAGCTATAGTGATTTGTACGCCCATTGTGAATGACACCTCGGTCAAATTGCCATGGCCGTCCAAGAAGGAGGTGGCACACGGTCATCGGAAGGACATCACACTCCAAAGTGTCTTCATAGGCGCCGATCTTGAAAGAGACTTGTACTCTCTGCTCGACTTGTATGGTGCCGGTGTCGCTTAGCCATTGAACCTTGTAGGGGTGCGGGTGCTTCATCTTGACCAATTGGAGTTTGGAGCATAGTTCTTCACTTGCCAAGTTATGGCAACTCCCTCCATCGATGATGACCTTGACGGACCGTCCATTGATGCCGGCCTTTGTGTGGAAGATATGGCATCTTTGATCTTCGTCTTGTTGATGTTGAAGAGTCAAGACCTTGGAGACAACAAGAGCGGGACTTGAGTCTTCGTCACAAAAGATGTGATCATCTTCTTCTTCATTGTTCACTTGTCGGTGCATGGCCACTTGCTCAAGAGCTTCCATTTCTCCTTCACTCATGGAGTCGTAGGTGCCGTCGTCGTTGAGGATCATGGTGCGCTTGTTTGTGCACTCGAAGGACTTGTGGCCTCGGCCTCCGCATGTGAAACATTTGATGGAACTTGTCTTGATGGTCTCATCGGTTGGAGTAGATGATGATGAAGCTTTCGGCTTGAAGTTGCTTGTAGTAGGAGGACGACTTGAGCTTGTCGAAGCTTTCTTGTAACTTGACTTGTCGCCATTGCTCGTGGTGGGAGTCGTCGAAGCTTGATTGTTGGAGAGGCCATAGGACTTGGATGAGAACTTGGCATACTTGAAGTCGTCTTGTACTTGCCGTTCCGCTTTGGTAGCTTGATGCACTAGCTCGATGAGGTTCGAGTATGGTTGGAAGTCGGCAATCTTCTTGATAGGGTGATTGAGTCCATTCAAGAAACGTGCCATAGTTTGCTCATCATCTTCTTTGACATTGGCTCGTATCATGGCAATCTCCATTTCCTTGTAGTACTCTTCAACGCTCTTGGTTCCTTGCTTGAGTTGTTGGAGTTTCTTGAAGAGGTCGCGGTTGTAGTAGTTTGGCACGAATCGTGCTCTCATGACATCCTTCATTTGTGCCCAAGTGGTGATGGGTGGTTCACCTCTTGCCGCATGGCGCTCAATGACTTGTTCCCACCAAATGAGGACGTAGTCTTGGAATTCGAGGGATACCATTGCGATCTTCTTCTCTTCTTCGTAGTTGTGCAAGCGGAAGATTTTGTCAACCTTCAATGCCCATGATATGTACTCTTCGGGGTCATTGCTTCCGGTAAACTTGGGCATGGTGAACTTTAGCTTGCCATATCGTTGCTCTTCATTGTGTTGGGGTCGGGGATGATGACGCCCATGTCGGTGAGGATTGGCAATCTCATGTCGCTCTTGGCGAGGAGGGTTGTCTTCCTCATGTTGATCTTGGTGAGGAGGGTTGTCTTCCTCATGATGCTCTTGGCGAGGAGGGGGTCCATTGTCTTCTTGCTCTCGATGGACTTGACGTTCTTGTCTCGCTTGAGGAGAAACTTGTCTATCTTGACGAGGAGCTTGTCGATCTTGACGAGGGGCTTGACGATGCACACGTGCTTGGTAAATCCTTTCTTGAGCTTCGTCGCGAAGTGCTTCTTGATGTAGTCGAGCTTGTCGGCCTCGATTGGCTACGGCACGACTTGAGTCTTGAAGAGCACGTTGTGCCTCAAGTGCTTGAGCTTCACGTAGTTGTCCTTCTTGACGTTGCGCCTCGGCGTCTTGTGCATCTTGATGTTGTCGCGCTCGCTCCTCTTGTTCTTGTTGTCGTTGGCGTTGCCGTTCTTGTGCTTGTGCGAAAGCAGCTTGGTTGTGACGATGTCGATGCTCTTGAGAGTCGGTGTCGTGTAGAGGATTGCGGTTAGCTTGACGGTCTTGACGCGCGGCACGACGAAGAGTGTTCGATGTCGGTGTTGAACCGGAGATGGTGTCGTCGTAGTGTCGACTTGAGCGGCTCTGTCTTGACGAGGACGAAGTTGTAGAAGAGCGGACCATCATGGTTCGGATATCTTCTTTGAGGGAACTCATGGATGTGTCGAAGTAGTCTCTTGTACGTTGCTCAGATTGTCGTAGATCGGTGGCGAGGTTGTCGATGCGATCGCCCAAAGCAAGTTGTTCTTGATGCAAAGCTCGGTGTGCACCAAATAGTTGAGTCTTGGTGACGTAGGATGACATGTCGTCGTCTTGCTCCAAGAAGAGTGGATTGGTAGAAGTACTTGGCCTATCCATCATTCCAAACAAAGATATGTGAGTGGGAGAAAGAGAAGAACCAATACCAAATGTACCTTGACCGATGTTGAAAATGGATCAAAGATCACTCCAATGTGTAGCAAGGGAATAGCACAATTGGTACCGTTTCTTGTCGGTTCTCACACCTACACAAGTAAAAGCTTATGGTGGAGCTTGGTTAGGATGGTGGCACAAAATTTGATGCAATTGTAAGTGAGACTCAATAATGTTGGAAAAGATTCACAAATTTGCAAATGCAACAAGTAGACCAATAGCAAGATATGGACACGGAAACACACACGCAAATAGATAAGTGGGGTTGGGCAACCAAGGGTGAGCCAAAATGTGGAATCCACCAAGATGCTCTTGTTGCAACACTAGAGAGACGCTAGCACGATTGCACAATAGGCGGATACAAACTTGTGCACAACCTACTAAGAAAAAATGCAACGACTTCTATCCCAAGTATGCTATATGTATGATGTTTCTATGCTTTGATCCAAGATGATTGAGTATGACAATCTTAATGTTGTATGATGCTATGGTTCTTACTTATAAGCTCTTTGCTTATCTTCCCTTTTGCTTAAAAGCTAGTTTGGCTCTTTGTTGTTTGAGCTCTTTTCTCATGCAATGCTTCACGAACCAAGATAGCAATTATGTATGCAAAGACAGCTTTTGTGACACAAGAGATGATACCAAGATATGCAACTCAATGATGGTATGTATGCTATATGAAGTATGAACACTAATGTGCACAAGTCATGTTGCCGGCAATACTCAAAGGCTAGTCTCGATGGGTAAGCTACGCAAAAGTAAGGCCATGGGTTTATCAATGCAAATGCAAGAGAGTATGATGATATCGCTATACCAAGATGATATGAAGGTGAAGGTGATACCAATGTAGCCGTTCGTAGTAGTCCTTGGCGAAGATGAGCGGTGGTGATGTTGTTGCCGAACCGTACCTAGATAGCCGAAACACAATAGGACACGGAAACCACAACTCAAATTCTGAAAACAAAACGGGTCAAAATTGTCGGAGTTGGTAACGGGAAAGGCTATGGTGGTGCTATGCGGAAGTGGTGGTGGTATGCGGAAGTGTATGTGGGCACCGGGACAAAATTTGGTTAGAGTTAGGCGGAAAACGGAGTGGAGGATGGAAGTGATGTTGCCAGGGGCCGGATGTCCGGGCTGATGGCCGGATGTCCGGGCTGGTCGGGCCGGATGTCCGGGCTCGGGATCCGAAGAACACCGCGTGGAGAGGTCAAATCCGGGGCAAAAATTCGGAGGAATTTGTGGATGGAAATTGGGGAAAATACGGGGAAAAGCTAGATCTACCTGCAACACACGAATCCGCAGATCAAATCCAACAAAACTTCATCACACCAACAAATCACAAAAAAAAATTGGGGCTATTTTTGTGGGGCAATTTTCGGGTTAGGATGAAAAACAACAAAATCAAGCTAGAAAACAAAGAGAGGGGGCTCCGAAATCGTGATCAACGTGGCTCATGATACCAAGATGATGTAGGGTGGAACCCTAGATGGCCGATCTTTCACGAAAGGAGCGGATCCCAACTAAGAACATGAAGAACACGAGGGGAAACACGAGGGGAAGACACGAGATAATCACTCAAACCAACAAGAATAATCACACATGTGCTAGATCCTCGAAACACAAAGAGAGATACACAATCCACGATCAACAAAGGACGATACAAAGGGTAACCGGTTCTTCTCCGTGAGGATGTCTTGATGGGGGCCACCCAAGACGGGGTCTTGAATCCAACGTGGATCGTCTCCGAAGAGGGGCCGCAGTCTCTCTCGAGGAGGAGATCCGTATGGATGAGCAATGCTCTATCTCACATATGAGCTAAACCAATGCTAACCCTAGAAAGATGGAGGAGAAAGAGTATATATAGTCTAGGGAGTCGAAGGGGTACACGGGCCTCGGCCCTTACTGTGCGCAGACAGGGGTGGCCGGATGTCCGGGCGACGGGCCGGATGTCCGGGGCTTCAGGAGAGGCCGGATGTCCGGGCTGGGGGCCGGATTTCCGGGCTGGAGGGCAAAACTTCTGGATGTTCTGTAGCGTGGCGCCGGATGTCCGGGCTGGACGCCGGATGTCCGGGCCCTGTAGGCTTGGGCGTCTGGGCTGCTGCTGTTGTGGATGCTCCAGGGGCCGGATGTCCGGGGTCATGGCCGGATGTCCAGGGCCTAGAAGGTGAACTTACCCGTTTCCGTTGGTTCTCTTCATCCGTGAACTTGGCGGCTTGTCCGTCTTCATGTGCATCCTCGGGAGGCTCCTCTTGACACCTAATCATGCATAGCATATCGGACTTAGGTAGTAGCCATGTCTCGAGTGGATCATATGTGATATCACTAAGGAAGTCACCTCGTTCTCGAGAGCTCTAGCTCGTGCTCGTGTCATAGGTCCTCTTGGCTCTTGATGAGACGATGGTAGGTCTATGAGATGACCGTAGGATGCTCCGCATCATACTTTGCATCCAAATGCACCCTAATCGTGTGCTTTGTTAGGAATTAATTAGTAGATTAATTAGCACTGCTTTGTTAGGGATTAATTAGTAGATTAATGAGCACATGTTAATTAATGAACAGTCATTAGCAAAGGGGTGTGTTTAACCCCTAACAGTCATGTCCCTTCTTTTTTTCTATTGCCAACAGACACCTTGTTAGGAATTAATTAGTAGATTAATTAGCACATGCGAATTAATGAATAATCATTAGCAAAGGGGTGTGTTCAACCCTAACAGTCATGTCCCTTCTCTCTTTTTATTGCCAACAGACACCTGTTCTGGAGGATGCTTCTGAACAGACACCTCTTCTTCTCATCTCTTCCAGATGTATATATATATATTTGAGAATTAATGGAAACCAGGACTGATTGTCTTTTCGCTTTCAATTTCGTTTTACTCTAACACGTTATCAGCATGCTCTCTGGCTGAGCGTTTTCACGGCCAGACTCGGCGACGGCGGCCACCACGCAGCGTGACGATGCCCTCCGGCCATGTGTGGCCAAGGAAGTCCAGCGCTCCAGCGCTAGCAAAGGCAACGCACACCTCGACGGCTGAGCGGGACGGCAACTGCGGCCTTAGCCCGGTTCTCAAGGCCCTTGGCCACGACGCTTTTCTCACGGCACCCGGCGCGGCAGCCGCTGGCCGGATCAAGCGCGTCGTCCGTGGCCTTTGGCCTGGATTCACGCGGTGGACACGGATCAGGAGGGGGATGTCGGTTCCCTCCAACCCCGCTGGCGCACCCCCTCCGTCATGACTGTCCTTTGTGGACCTCGACGGCTGCCTGTCTGTCGAAAGCAAGAAGGCCAGAAAAGACGGCGCTTCGTTGCGAAGACGACGACATTGTTCCGCTGGACGGCGAAGCCACGCATCTACCAAAGAATCGCATCTACCAAGAAACTACCACGGGTTGTACTGCTTGCGCTGTCCACTAGAAGAAATATGATCCCCCGCTGATGCGATCAAAACTTCATGCATTGATTGTTCGTTCTTGCTTAGATTAAATATATATACTAATTACAATACTTGTGTCTGCATGCATCAATTTGCAACAAGGAAATTTGGCTAGAAGCAAGAACTGGAGGACGTTCTTCACCGAAGTAGCAGACCGTGGCTCTCGCACATACCGTCGACGGCGGACCACCGACGAGGCGACGACTCCTCTGCACAGCAAGGCAAGCCCACACCCAGCATTGCTACGGCGAACTACGGCATCTCCATCCTCGCCAGGACCGGCGGCGGTGGCCAGCCCCGCACGAACCTCCGCAACGCTCGCGTTCGCGCTTGCGGCGGCATTGGCCATGCCGGCGGCGTCGCACGGCTTGCATCCTTCCGGTGCGCCAGCACCCGCGACCGTGGCCTCCTGACGTGGTACTGCTCCCTGAGCCGCGCTTGGTCTTCACGACCAGCGGCTGGGTGACGCACGCCGCCCGTCACCGGCGCGGCTTCCCGGCGGCCGTCGACCCGAGGCGGCGGTACGATACGACACAGGCGCGATACTGCTGCCGCAGCGGCCGGCTCAGGAGACCACGACCCAGTGCGGCGTGGCGGCCATATCGACGGCCACCTCTCCGTGCGGTAGGGCCCTGTAGCGCGGTTCCATGCGGCGTGGCCCGTCGAAGGCGCAGCGTGCGGCGCTCTGTGCCACCGTGCGGTAACCGCAAAGCAATGGGGACAAGGAAACTTATCTTTTCCCCGTTTTGCATCATGATCCCTGTATTTCAAGAAATTAGCAAAGCATGCTAGAACGGGTCACAATCTGACAGTACTATTGATTTAGTATCCATCGTGATTAGGACCCTGTACCAGTATTTACTTTTCAATACTGTTTCTGTTGAGTTGTATACTCCAGAATAAAGTCGTGATGTAAATAAATTTCCATGTTCACAACATGTTGATATTATTTACCTCTGATTTGCAATGAGATTTTCTTGCAAATAAATATCAGTTCATCTTAATTAAGCCTTAGGCTTAATACGAGTAAAGAATTGATATGCAAAATTCAAAGTGGTTTCTTCAAATTGATGTTTTGGATCACGAGCTAGTGTATAGATCTACTGCATTGCAGATTATCTACCTTTATTGTTTAAGCCTACATTTTGTCATTTTTGACATTATGATTGCCAAAGTGCTCTCCCATACATTTTTATTAAGTCATGAACATAAGGCATTTGAAGTATGAGTATCTACGGATTTCATCGGATTATACTCCTTTAAAGCTGCTAGATCTACTCCCAATTTTTCCTTTGGAGATTATCTACAAAGTGTCATGCTTAACAATTTGAAGTTCACACTAATGATTTCAAGCCAACTTCTTGAAATTTTCATTAATTTTGCAAAGTTCATTACAACATCAACCATGATGGTCCTTAATTTATCATCTGCAAATTAATTATCTCTGGTTTACCCATAAGTAACCGATGGCTAAAGAATTTGAGGCATTCGCCCTTAATGGCCACAACTACGCTATGTGGGTCATGGACATCAAGATCCGTCTTGTCCCGTGGGATAGCGCGAGCAATCCCAAGATGCCAAGGATCCCAAGGAAAAAGGTTTGAATCCAACTTCAACCTTCACCCACACATTGCAAATGGAACTGGTTGTTCGCACGATGTTCCACTCGGACCGAGCAACACCATGACTCTCCATCAGCTAGAGGACCTTGCTCACATGGAGAACATGTTGGTTGAGTATACCTACATCGATATGTTTGGAGACTTCAGTTAGTCTCTCAATCTCCTTAGTGATCTATTTATCTATGTCCATTTCTGATGTTGTAATAAGAACATAAGTATTGTTGTCATCATATATTTGTATCAGCACTTTGGTACAATACATTTGTATGTATTCTATATATATCTGACAATGATTTTCATATTGAGAATCTTCAATTATATATATATAGATTTCTATGGGGGTCAATCCGATGAAAGATAATATGTGTGTTGTGGACTTATGCACCACCAACTCTATACTCAGGGAAGTGAAATGTTTCCATTCTCGTTGAGTGAAAAGGAGATATTTTAAAATTGTTAGACATGATGATATTATTGGCTCAACGTGTATCATATTTACTATCCCTATGGGTAATCAAGCAGAATCAGGGATGCTTTATCGTGTCCGGGTCAACTCGTATCCTACTAAACTATAGAGATATCTGTCAAAATAGTTTCCATAGCGAAACTTATGATGGCAATAAAGAGGAATATCTTCTCTTTACCACATGCAACGAATATGGCAAACACATTATCTATGTATCATCATGATTGCACTACACATACTACAAAAACCGTAGCACGTGTTGCATACAAGATTGTTTTCCAGAATGTCTTTTGCATGACAAACTTGGCATACTCGCCTTGGTCATCGGGACACTGGGTTGAAACAGAAAGTATCATCGATTCCATTGTTTTATGACTATTATGATGCTAAATTCTAGTAATATTTGGATTTTATGTGCACTATATGTGATGCAGGGGAGCTAATTTTAAGGCTCGCGCACCTTAAAGTCTACGCCGAACCACTCAAACTCCTTGAACACATCAAGTCGAGGTAAGTGGCTCTTCCTAACCATTGACTAGACTATTCAGGTATTCCATGGTTCTAAAAGACACATCTATACGATGGTCTCAAGTGTGCTTTATCCACATGAAACCATTGGGTCATTATCCCGAACATCAATTACAATCAAAATTGAATGGACAACGTTGTAGAATTCTCCTTGCGTGCCTTCACTATGGCCCTAGGATTGAAGTTTAGCACTTTGTCCTATATGTCTAGACTCAAACTGGTTTAGTAGAATCCTTTATCCAAAGAATTAAGCTCATTCCATGATCTTAACCTCATAATTGCAACTTACCAACTTTACGTTGGAGTCATGCACTTTTACACGCTCATGACCATACTGCATAATGTTATTCCCCTCTATCTTTGATACGTGGAAACCTACCAAGTATTTCCCATCTGCGGTAATTCGGTTGCATACCGGTATCACCACCCCGACATACATCATTGGCCCCTCAACATATATTTGGGATCTATGTGAGGAATAACTGTATAACCGTCAATACCTCAAGCCCCTCACATGGGTAGTTATTCAAGGTCAGTATGTTGATTCAATGAGAAACATTTCCAGGCATTAGGGGGGATATTTCAAGTACCATACAGAATGCCAGGAAATTAGTGGAATGCTCAACATATTTCTTCCTCAAGTCCACGTACTCAAAGATCTGAACCATGCATTCAGAAGATTTGCAACACATTGCAAATAACCTGCCAGATTCATTTACTGAAAATAAAGGTGTCACATAATCCTACAATCCTGCAAAAATATGCCCGAAAGAGTGGAGGTAGCAACAGGGGGAGAAGTATGGCAATAGTACATCAGGATTCAGCTTCTCGCAAGCAAGGATGTCGAGGCCTCTGAATCAGTAAATGCAAGTCAACTTCACGTTGGCAGACACCTAATGGGTAGTGTACACCCAGTGGATGGGCAACCTCCACCAACCCAGGTCATAGTGCACACAATGACTGGGACATCAGGATACCCGACTCAACCGCATTGGAAATTGCGAACAGTCACCATGGGTAACGATATTTCCATCAAGTGTATATTGATATATAGATTCTGGAGAAACATATAACCGGAAGTCTACAATTGTCGACATACATTTCTCAACTAGATTGAAAAAACCTTCCACATGATTCAGGTCCAAAGACCATGGCCATGGTAAAGTGTGAACAACACTCGGACTGAACTCGAGCAAAGGGTATAATCTAGGTAGAAATAATCTTGCTCAATAAAGGGAAAGGTATTCACATAAGCAATACCTACACCAGTTTTCTTCTGGAAACAGAATTGAGAACAACAAGGTGGTGAAACATAGAGCAAGTATTGTAGCACAAGGATTCACGCAGATACCCAACTCTTCTCCAGAGGTGAAATCTCATTCCGGTAACTTATATCATTGGTAGTACAAAATCATCTATCTATGCAGTTGATAGATGTAGTGATTACATATCCATGTCGATCACTAGATTTAGACACAGATGGTTCCTAATGGAATCTCACATCTGAATCGAAATGGAAAGCGCAACATACATTGTGTAAAAACCAATAAGTCACCATATGACTTATTGTTGTTGGTACATTTTGGTACAACCGATATGGTGAGTTCCTTATACACAAGGATTACTCCTACAATGATGATTACCCATGCATGTCTGTCATACACAGAAATTACTCCTGCAATGACGAAGCACATGATCATATTAATGGCGGGTTTTGAGATGAAGGATTGGGTAAAACCTCGAGCACCTTCACTCATACATTATGGTACACTATGATGTCTATATGCAAAATATATTGGAGAACTTCATTGTGGACAAATCTTATACATCCATAACTCACATGGCTTCATTCTCTAGACGTAGAGAAAGATCCATTAAAACCATGAGTTTATGGGAATGAGATATTGGGACACAAAGTTCCATATTCTTGTGCCATTGGACCCACCAAACACAATTGGTTGGGATTCAAGAATATCTTTCGATATCTCCAAGGCATCAAACATTTTGTCTGAGTCCTTCAGTTTCAGAGAAATCTGGACACCAATATCATTGGATCCAGATCAGATCCCTACTATGCTAGATCATAGACAAGCTTTGTGTTCTAGCTAGGTGTGGTAGCCATCCCATGAAGGTCTTCGAAACAGACCTCGTGACTACATCCACCAACCATTGTCTCGAAGATAATGTTGCTTGTGTTGTCTGGATGCAAACAGGTTACATAGTAAGCAATATCACTATAGTGCTCATCTTGCAAATCAAATCACGTGACAATCTCATTAATTTGTCTATGAAGTCTCTACCAACTTGAACATTTCAGAAACATGTTCATGGAGTTGGTATTTGACGACTTCAGGATTTGCAAGTATCAGGGGGAGTATATTCCTAAATTACTCCTGTTCAAAGCATCATATTATACTCTTTTTCCCTTTATGAGTTTACTTTTACAGGTTCTCATCAAGGTTTTTAATGAGGTAATATCAACATGAGATCATATGTCATACTTCCTGTTTTCCCCACCGGGGTTTTTAGGAAAGTATACACGACATATTTATTGTCCTCTAAACTCTATGGATTTTCTCATATCGAGTTAAAAGAGACAATTATTATGATATTTCATATCATTTTCTTCTTATATTTTTCCCACTGGGTTTTAAAGGAGTTTTCAATGACATATCAGATCGCACTCTTTTTCCTTATGAGCTTTCCCTCAAAGTTTCTCATAAAAGGTTTTAACGAGGTGACATATGCAATACTTTCTATTTTTCTCCACTGGTTTTTTTAAAGGAAAGTATACAAAGCATATTTATTGTTCTCCAAATTCACCAATCAGTTTTCTCCTTTCTTAAAGGTTTTCTCATATGAGTTATCAAGGAGACAATAATTATTATATGTTGCACTTTTTCTCCTTATTGTTTTTCCCATTGGGTTTAAAGGAGTTTTAGCAACATGTCTGCTCTATTCTCCTCATATTTTTCCCACAGGGTTTTTGAGGGAGACTCTCAAGATTATACGGAAGATTTCTCAAGATGGAAGATCAATGTACAAGAAGTTTTCAATGATGAAACATTCAAGGAGCGGTGTTGTACAAGGGGGAGTGTTAGGAATTAATTAGTAGATTAATTAGCACATGCTAATTAATGAATAGTCATTAGCAAAGGGGTGTGTCCAACCCCGAACAGTCATGTCCCTTCTCTCTTTCTATTGCCAACAGGCACCTGTTCTGGAGGGATGCCTTTGAACAGACACCTCTTCTTCCCACCTCTTCCAGATGTATATATACTTGAGAATCAATGGAAACTAGGACTGATTGTCCTTTCGCTTTCAATCTCGTTTACTCTAACATGCTTGAACTGCACAGACAATGATTAGATACCCATTTGAAAGGAAAAGATCGAAAACAACATTTCTGATGTTTTATTTCTTTGGTCAGTAAATCCGTACTGTTTGCAGGGGGTCTACGGTGGAAGGTACGGGTGGAATCAAAACGCATGCACAAAAGTGATCCAACCTTTGGTTGGATTGTTAGGAGAACATTGTATTCCCAGCCCACCAGGGTTCAAGTCCTAGTGCTAGCATTATTATGGATTTCTTTTCCGTATTTTAGGCGATGCGCGAGAGTGTGATCTTCTCGTCGACTATGAGGCGTCTGTGGAGACTTCGTCAATCTCTAGATAATATATCGGCTCAGTCTCTCGGAGGTGCTCATAGGGGTAGGATGTTTGTATGTTTATATGGGTGAGTGTACGTGTGTATATATGAGCGCATGCATCTGTACCGTGGCCTGAAAACATCGCGTACACAAAATCTTTATTGCACCCACTACACCTTCCTACAAGTTTTGAGGAGAGAACCAAAACTCTACCAAGTGCTGAAAGTGTTCACCCGGTGGTCCCGTCAGTGCTAAATCCGATATATCTTGAGGTAGGGGTCCTAAGCTAGGTGTCTTAGCGATGGTAATATGGACACATGATTTTAACCAGGATCGGGCTCTCTTGAAGAGATAATACCCTATGTCATGCTATTGATTGTATTGATATGGGGTATAGTACATAGTACATGTATCTACCATGAGATTGTTGTAATGAATATGAAATGATCTATTGACTAGCCTAACCTCGGGTTATATAATGCACCGGAGACCTAGGGTTTAGAAGAGTCCTTATTTTGTGTGTCAAGTCTTGTAGAATCTTTCTTGTATGCGTCATGGGCTGCTCGAAGTAGCCCATTAGTGAACTGTCATGGGGGTCCTCGGCCCGGCCCACCTGATCGGGAGACTATGTGGTGAGTACCCTCTAGTCTAGGACACCAACAATAGCCCCCTGAACTGGTCTTCAAGTTGGGGATGCTCCTTGGTTCTTCCTAACTGTTCTTCGTCTTTGCTGTCGAACTTGAAAGCTAGTTCAATAATTTTCTCATCTTCGATCTCGAGGATCGCTGAGGTGTATCCGAAGAATTTACACGTCGGGCATCCGAGGAACCCCTTTAAGTTCTCGGCCTTTACAGATGCCTTGTTATTTTTACGCCACACCTCGGGTTCGAAGGTTTTCCCGTGCGGCAGTGTCCCCTTGCAACCGAGCTCCAATGCCGGCCTGCATCCGAGGTGTCTTTTTGTAGCCGAGCTCCAATGCTGACCTGCATCCGAGGAGTCATTGATCACCTCGGCCTTGAAAAAGGTTGAAGGAGCTCAGTCGAGCTTAATGCCAGAAAAGTCCTCTGTGGAGCCAGCTACTCATGTATGAGCTTTATCTCGGACTGCTCCCGAGGTGGCGCACCACCTCGGCCTTGGGCTGTTTCTACATTCTTTTTCAATTGGTGCAATTTATTCTTTGTCGAGATGTATAGCCAGTAGCCCTCTGATACATCCATTTTGCATAATGTTATGTTGATATTTATTGCATTATGGAATGTTATTATGGTATAATACTTATGCCTTTTCCCAAAACCTCAGATTGGTACTTGTGGGTTGCTAGTAGTGTTGATTACTCCTTGTAGTTGATGCTAGTTGGTTTATTTGGTGGAAGATCATATGTTCAGATCCTTAAGGATATTCAATACCCCTCTGATCTTGAACATGAGCATGCTTTGTGAGTAGTTACGTTTGTTCCCGAGGACATGGGAGAAGTCTTGTTATAAGTAATCATGTGAATTTGGTATTCGTTCGACATTTCGATGAGATGTATGTTGTCTTTCCTCTAGTGGTGTTATGTGAATGTCGACTACATGACACTTCACCATGATTTGGGCCTAGGGGAAGGCATTGGGAAGTAATAAGTAGATGATGGTTTGCTAGAGTGACAGAAAGCTTAAACCATAGTTTATGCGTTGCTTCATAAGGGACTGATTTGGATCCACATGTTTCATGCTATGGTTAGATTTATCTTAATTCTTATTTCGTAGTTGCGGATGCTTGCAAGAGGGGATAATCATAAGTGGGAGTCTTGTCCAAGTAAGGACAACACCCAAGCACCGGTCCACCCACATATCAAATTATCAAAGTAACGAACGCGAATCATATGAGCATGATGAAAACTAGCTTGACAATAATTCCCATGTGTCCTCGGGAGCGCTTTGCTTTATATAAGAGTTCGTCTAGGCTTATCCATTGCTATAAAAAGGATTGGGCCACCTTGCTGCACCCTTGCTACACTTGTTACTTGTTACCCATTATGAATTATTCTACTACCAAATTATCTGTTACCGATAATTTCAGTGACTACAAAAAATACCTTGCTGAAAACCGCTTGTCATTTCCTTCTGCTCATCGTTGGGTTCGACACTCTTACTTATCGAAAGGACTAAGATTGATCCCATATACTTGTGGGTTATCAAGACTCTTTTTTGGCACCATTGCCGAGGAGTGAAACGCCTTTGGTGAGTGGAATTTGGTAAGGAAAGATTTATATTACGTGCTGAAATTTACTGTTACTTGTCACTATGGAAAATCATCCTTGGAGGGGCTTGTTCGGGGTATCTTCACCCCGACCGGAAAAACAAAGAGTTTCTCCTCAACCTACTACACCTATAGAAAATATTTATTATGAAATTCCTTCGGGTATGATAGATAAACTACTAGCTAATCCTTATGCAGGATTACATCATGATATGCATCTAATCTATGTGGATGAAGTTTGTGGATTATTTAAGCTTGCACGTTGATGTTGGCTAGGACTACGTCGGTATTTCCCCAAAGAGGAAGGGATGATGCAGCACATCGACGGTAGGTATTTCCCTCAGTGATGAAACCAAGGTTACCGAACCAGTAGGAGAACCAAGCAACACAACATAAACAGCCCCTCCACACAAATAACAACCACTCGCAACCCGACGTGTTAAAGGGTTTGTAAATCCCTCTCAGGTAACGACGCCAGAAATTGGTGCGTGGACGGGAGAAAGTTGTAATAGATTGAATAAATAGATCGCAAATAAAATAAAGTGTAGCAAAGTATTTTTGGTTTAATAGATCTGAATATAAATGCAAAGGAAAAATAGATCGCAAAGGCAAATATATGAGAAAGAGACCCGGGGGTCGTAGGTTCCACTAGTGGCTTTCTCGAGAAAAATAGCAAACGGTGGGTAACAAATTACTGTTGGGCAATTGATAGAACTTCAAACAATCATGACGATATCCAGGCAATGATTATTATATAGGCATCACGTCCAAGATTAGTAGACCGACTCCTGCCTGCATCTACTACTATTACTCCACACATTGACCGCTATCTAGCATGCATCTAGTGTATTAAGTTCATGGAGAAACGGGGTAATGCAATAAGAATGATGACATGATGTAGACAAGATCTATCTATCCTTAGTAGCAACGATACATACATGTTGGTTCCCCTTCTCTCACTGGGATCAAGCACCGTAAGATCGAACCCACTACAAAGCACCTCTTCGCGTTGCAAGATAAATAGATCAAGTTGGACAAACAAAACCCAAATATCGGAGAAGAATACGAGGCTATAAGAGATAATGCATAAAAGAGATCAAAGAAACTCAAATATTTTCATTGATATAAAAAGATATAACTGATCATAAACTCAAAGTTCATCAGATCCCAACAAACACACCGCAAAAAGAGTTACATCATATGGATCTCCAAGAGACCATTTTATTGAGAATTCAGCGAGAGAGAGGAAGCCATCTAGCTACTAACTACGGACCCGAAGGTCTACAAAGAACTACTCATGAATCATCGGAGAGGCATCAATTGAGGTGGTGAACCCCATCCGAGATGGTGTCTAGATTGGATCTGGTGGTTCTGGACTCTGCGGTGGCTGGATCAATATTTTGTCGACTCCCCTAGGGTTTTGGGAATATTGGGGTATTTATAGAGCAAAGAGGCGGTCCGGGGGGCACCCGAGGTGGGCACAACCCACCAGGGCACGCCTGGGCCTCCTGGTGCGCCCTGGTGGGTTGTGCTCTCCTCGAGCACCCCTAGGCACAACCAGGGCCCGTTAGGTGTCTTCTGGTCCAAAAAGAATTTCTCCGTGAAGTTTTGTTGCATTTGGACTCCGTTTGGTATTGATTTCCCGCGGTGTAAAAAACATGCAGAAAGCAGCAACTGGCACTTGGCACTATGTCAATAGGTTAGTACCTAAAAATGATATAAAATGACTATAAAATGATTATAAAACATCCAAGATTGATAATATAACAGCATGGAACAATAAAAAATTATAGATACGTTGGAGACGTATCAGCATCCCCAAGCTTAACTCCTACTCTTCCTCGAGTAGGTAAGTGATAAAAACTGAATTTTTGATGTGAAATGGTGCCTATCATGTCATATCATAATCTTTTCTTTATAGCATGGACATTTGGAATTTTATGTGATTCAAAGCAATAGTCTAGTTTTGACATGATAATTTAAATACTCAAGCATATCAACAAGCAACCATGTCTTTCAAAATATCAACACTAAAATAAGTTATCCCTAGCCCATCATGCTCAACCATTGATCCATTCATGAAAGACACTCGCATATTAACTACACCCAATACTCAAGTACGATCATATTACCTCCTAGTTGGTGCTTTTATAAGAGAAGATGGATACTCAAATTCAAAAATAAAAATTGCATAAAGTAAAAGAAAGTCCCTTCGCAGAGGGAAGTAGGGATTTGTAGAGGTGCCAGAGCTCAAAGCGAAAAAATTTAGAGATAAAAACATTTTGGGAGGTGTATCCTTCCCACCAATGAAAATGACTTAGAGTTCCCAACACTTTCCATGCTAGATATATCATAGGCGGTTCCCAAACAGAAAATAAAGTTTATTCCTTTTTCAACCATACTTTCACTTTCCATGGCTAGCCGTATCCACGGTTGCCCTCCATACCAACACTTTCCAAGGAATTTATTATTTGACAACATAAAGTAAATTCATTTTTCATTTCAGGACTGGGCATCCCTAATACCTTTGCCTTACTCTCGTGCAATGACAAGTTAATAAACACTCATCGTGAGAATAACACATCTAGCATGGAAAATATTAGCCACCCCTCACCGCTCCGCCAGCGGAACGAACACACAAAAGAGAAGTTTATTTTGAAAATTAGAGATGGCACATACAAATTTGCTTAGAGCGGCAGAGAATACCGCATCTAGGTAGATATAGTGGACTCATGTGGCAAAACTGGTTTGAAGGTTTTTGGATGCACAAGTAGAGATCATACTTCGTGCAAAATGAAGGCTAGCAAAAGATTGAGAAGCGACCAACCAAGAAACGAATAATCTCATAAGCGAGCATTAAGCATAATTAACACTGAATAATGCACCACAAGTAGGATATAATTTCATTGCATAATTATTGACTTTCGTGCTTGCATAGGGAGTCACAAACCTTAACACCAATATTCTTACTAAAGCATAATTACTCATCAACATAACTCACATATCACATCATCATATCTCAAAACTATTACTAGGAATCAAGTTTATTTTGTCCAATGATCTTCATGAAAGTTTTTATTATATCCTTCTTGGATATCTATCACTTTGGAACTAATTTTCATACGTTGCTTTTGACAAGCTCAAACAAATATAAGTGAAGATCATGAGCATAATTTTTCTTTCTCTCAAAATAATTTAAGTGAAGCAAAAGAGAATTTCTTGAAAATTTTATTAACTCTCAAATAAATCTAAGTGAAGAAAGAGAGCATTTATTCAAAAATACTAAAGCACACCATGCTCAAAAAGATATAAGTGAAGCACTAGAGCAAGTCCATAGCTCAAAAAAGATTTAAGTGAAGCATAGAGAGCAATTCTAACAAGTTATGACATAATTTTGGCTCTCTCAAATAGGTGTGTCCAACAAGGGATCAAGACTTAAAACAAAAAATAAAACAAGCAAAGACTCATATCATACAAGACGCTCCAAGAAAAACACATAGTATGTGACGAATAAAGATATAGCTTCGAGTGAAATACCGATGGTCGTTAGAAGAAAGAGGGGATGCCACTCGGGGCATCCCCAAGCTTAGTTGCTTGCTCTCTTTTGGATAATAGCTTGGGATGCCGGGGCATCCCCAAGCTTAGGCTCTTCTTACTCCTTATTCCTTCATCCATCGTAAGATAACCCAAAACTTGAAAACTTCAATCACACAAAACTCAACAAAACCTTCGTGAGATCCGTTAGTATAAGAATAAATCACTACTATAAGTACTATAGCAAAGCAATTCATATTTTGTTCTTGCATTATATCTATTGTATTCCAACTTTTCTATGGCAAAAAATCATCAAAGAAAACCATAGAGCCATCAAAACAAGCACACAATGCAAAGAAAACAGAATATGTCAAATACATAACAGTGTGTAGCAATCTGGATATTTCGAATACTTCTGAAATTCCAAAAATTCTGAAAAATTAGAAAGACCTGAGCAATTTGTATATTAATCTTCTTCAAAAAGAATTGGTATTTTATCACGCTCTGGTAAAAAATGAGAATTGTTTTCGTGAGTGCAAAAGTTTCTGTTTTTCAGCAAGATCAAACAACTATCACCCAAGAAGATCCTAAAGGCTTTACTTGGCACAAACACTAATTAAAACACAAAAAACACAATCATAACAGTAGCATAATTGTGCAAACACTCAAGAACAGAAAGCAAAAAGCAAAAATAATTTTTTTTCATTGTGTTGCCTCCCAACAAGCGCTATAGTTTCACGCCCTTAGCTAGGCATAAGATTTCAACGATGCTCACACGAAAGATAATAATTGAAACACAAAGAGAGCATCATCTAGCATATAACAAACACATTTAAGTCTAACATACTTCCTATGCATAGGAATTTTATAAGCAAACAAATTATCATCACAAGAAATATCTAATATATGCAAAGGAAAGGAATAAAACATTGACAATCTCAACATAACCTGAGGAAATTTAGTAACATGAAAATTTCTACAACCATATTTTCCTCTCTCATAATAATTCCATGTGGGATCATAATCAAATTCAACAATATAACCATCACATAAAATATTCTCTTCATGATCCAAATGCATGCAAATTTGACACTCTTCCAAAATAGTGGGATTATCATCAAATAAAGTCATGACCCCTCCAAGCCCACTTTTATCAGAAATTTCACAAGATTGAACACTCTCCAAATATGTGGGATTATTTTCACCTAAAGTTGACGCTCTTCCAAACCCACTTTCAACACTATTGCAAACATTATTATCAATAACATATTCATCATGAGGCTCAAATAAATTTCCAAAACTTCATAGAGATAATCAAGTGCACTCAACTCACTAGAAATTTGTTCAACATAATTGGATCTTTTGAAAAGATTAGCAAGTGGATGAGGATCCATATCAATAGATTTTTAGCAAGCGAAGATGCAAGCAAATAAGAGACACATGGCAACACAAGCAAACATGAGATCTGACGAGAAAACGGCGAACGAAAAAGAGGGCGAATAAAACGACAAATTTTTGTGAAGTGGGGGAGAGGAAAACGAGAGGCAAATGGCAAATAATGTAAATTGCGAGGAGATGAGACTTGTGATTAGGAACCTGGTATATGTTGAAGATCCTCACCGGCAACGGTGCCATAAATTCTTCTCAGATTCAGAATTAAAAAGAGCTATGCTAGAGCATACTGTTTTTGGCTGGATAATCTTGTCCTGTAATCCTAGTTTCTTAGTTGTTAGTGTTTTTTCTTTCCTCTTTCTTTTGTCTTCCTACTTGGCTTATCTCAAGCCTTTTGTACTTTGGTTCCTTTCTGGGACTTTACTTTTTTTAGATTAATATAAACAAAAAATTGCAGTGGGGTTTTGCCCTACTGTGTATAGTAAAAAAAAACGGTGCCATAAATTCCTTTTGATGTCGGCTAGGACTGCATCGGTATTTCCCCAAAGAGGAAGGGATGATGCAGCATAGCGACGACAGGTATTTCCCTCAGTGATGAAACCAAGGTTATCAAACCAGTAGGAGAACCAAGCAACACAACGTAAACAGCCCCTGCACACAAATAACAACCACTCGCAACCCGACGTGTTAAAGGGGTTGTCAATCCCTTTCGGGTAACGGCGCCAGAAATTGGTGCGTGGACGGGAGAAAGTTGTAATAGATTGAATAAATAGATCGCAAATAAAATAAAGTGAAGCAAAGTATTTTTGTATTTTTGGTTTAATAGATATGAAAATAAATGCAAAGGAAAAAATAGATCGCAAAGGCAAATATATGAGAAAGAGACCCGGGGGCCGTAGGTTTCACTAGTGGCTTCTCTCGAGAAAAATAGCAAACGATGGGTAAACAAATTACTGTTGGGCAATTGATAGAACTTCAAATAATCATGATGATATCTAGGCAATGATCATTATATAGGCATCATGTCCAAGATTAGTAGACCAACTCCTGCATGCATCTACTACTATTACTCCACACATCGACCGCTATCCAGCATGCATCTAGTGTATTAAGTTCATGGGGAAACAGAGTAATGCAATAAGAACGATGACATGATGTAGACAAGATCTATCTATGTAGAGATAGACCCCATCGTTTTATCCTTAGTAGCAACGATAGATACGTGTCGGTCCCCCTTCTGTCACTGGGATCAAGCACCATAAGATCGAACCCACTACAAAGCACCTCTTCCCATTGCAAGATAAATAGATCAAGTTGGCCAAACAAAACCCAAATATCAAAGAATAAATACGAGGCTATAAGAGATCATGCATAAAAGAGATCAAAGAAACTCAAATACTTCCATGGATATAAAAAAATATAACTGATCATAAACTCAAAGTTCATCAGATCCCAACAAACACACCGCAAAAAGAGTTACATCATATGGATCTCCAAGAGACCATTGTATTGAGAATTCAGCGAGAAAGAGAGGAAGCCATCTAGCTACTAACTACGGACCCGAAGGTCTACAAAGAACTACTCACGCATCATCGGAGAGGCATCAATTGAGGTGGTGAACCCCATCCGAGATGGTGTCTAGATTGGATCTGGTGGTTCTGGACTCTGCGGTGGCTGGATCAATATTTTGTCGACTCCCCTAGGGTTTTGGGAATATTGGGGTATTTATAGAGCAAAGAGGCGGTCCGGGGGGCACCCGAGGTGGGCACAACCCACCAGGGCGCGCTTGGGCCTCCTAGCGCCCCCTGGTGGGTTGTGCTCTCCTTGGAGCACCCCCCAGGCACAGCCAGGGCCCATTAGGTGTCTTCTGGTTAAAAAATAATTCTCCGTGAAGTTTAGTTGCATTTGGACTCCGTTTGGTATTGATTTCCTGCGATGTAAAAAACATGCAGAAAACAACAACCGGCACTTGGCACTATGTTAATAGGTTAGTACCAAAAAATGATATAAAATTATTATAAAACATCCAAGATTGATAATATAACAGCACGGAACAATCAAAAATTATAGATACGTTGGAGACGTATCACAGGTTTACCCGAGGATGAAATCAAGAAGAAGGTCTTCCCTTTATCTTTGAAGGGAAAGGCACATTGACATAGTATAGGCTATGTGATGATATTGAAGCTTGGAATTATAACCGACTGAAATTGGAATTTAATGAGAAGTTTTATCCTATGCATCTGGTTCACCGTGATCGGCATTATATATATATAATTTTTGGCCTCGTGAAGGATAAATTATCGCTCAAGCTTGGCGGAGGCTTAAGTCAATGTTATATTCATGCCCCAATCATGAGCTCTCAAGAGATATTTTTATTCAGAATTTTTATGCTCGGCTTTCTCGTAATAATCAATCCATGCTCGATACTTCTTGTACTGTTTCTTTTATGAAGAAGACTATTGCATTCAGATGGGATCTCTTGGAAATAATTAAATGCAACTCTAAAGATTGGGAGCTCGACGAAGGTAAGGAGTCAGGTTAAACCTTGAGTTTGATTGTGTTAAATCTTTGGGTTTTATGGATACCGACACTTTTCATGAATTTAGCACTAAATATGGACTTGACTCTGAGATAGTAGCTTCTTTCTGTGAATCATTTTCTACTCATGTTGATCTCCCCAAGGAGAATTGGTCTAAATAGCATCCCCCTATTGAAGTAAAAGTAGAAGAACCTACTAAAGCTAAAGAATAAATTATTACTTATAGTGTCAATCCAGTTATTCCTACTGCTTATATTGAGAAACCACCTTCTCGTGTTAGGATAAAAGAACATGCTAAAGCTTCACCTGTAGTGCGTAAGAGTTATACAATAACACCTACACTCCTTGAACAAATTAAAGCTGAACCTAATGTTGCTATGGTTAAAGATCTCCTGGGTGAAAATATTGATGGACATGTTATTTATTTCTGTGATGAAGCTACTAGAATTGCTAAACCCGATGAAAAAGATAAACATAGACCTATAGTTGGCATGCCTGTTATCTCTGTTAAAATAGGAGATCATTGTTATCGTGGCTTATGTGATTTGGGTGCTAGTGTGAGTACAATCCATTTTACTTTATATCAAGAAATTATGAATGACATTCCACCTGCTGAAATAGAAGATATTGATGTTACTATTAAGCTTGCTAATAGAGATACTATAACACCACTTGGGATTGTTAGAGATGTTGAAGTCTTGTGTGGAAAAATAAAATACCCTACTATTTTCCTAGTTCTTGGTTCCCCACAAGATGATTTTTGTCCCATTATATTTGGTAGACCTTTCTCGAGCACCGTTAATGCTAAGACCGATTGTGAGAAAGAAACTGTTAGTGTAAGTTTTGGGGATGTGTCTCATGAGTTTAATTTCTCCAAATTCCGTAGACAAGCTCATGATAAAGAATTGCCTAGTAAAGATGAAATTATTGGTCTTGCTTCTATTGTTGTGCCACCTACCGATCCTTTAGAACAATACTTGCTAGACCATGAGAATGATATGTTTATGAATGAAAGAAATGAAATAGATGAGATATTCTATAAACAAATGCATGTTTGGAAACACAATTTGCCTGTTGAGACTCTTGGAGATCCTCTTGCTCCCAAAAGTGATCCCGTGTTTGATCTTAAACAATTACATGACACTCTGTAATATGCTTATCTTGATGAGAAGAAGATATATCCTGTTATTATCAGTGCTAACCTTTCAGAGCATGAAGAAAAGAGATTATTGAAAACTCTAAGGAAGCACCGTGCCGCTATTGGATATACTCTTGATGATCTTAAGGGCATTATATAGTCCCACTCTATGTCAGCATAAAATTAATATGGAACATGATGCTAAACCCATTGTTGATCACCAAAGACGATTAAATCCTAAGATGAAGGAAGTGGTAAGAAATGAAATATTAAAGCTTTTAGAAGCAGGTATACTTTATCCTATAACTGATTGTAGATGGGTAAGTCCTGTTCATTCTGTCCCTAAGAAGGGAGGTATTACCGTTGTTCCTAATGATAAAAATGAATTGATCCCACAAAGAATTATCATAGTTTACAGAATGGTAATTGATTTGAGAAAATTAAATAAATATACTAGGAAAGATCATTATCCTCTACAATTCATTGATCAAATGCTAGAAAGACTATCAAAACATACACATTTTTGTTTTTAGATGGATATTTTGGTTTCTCCTAAATACCTGTGTCACAAGAGGATCAAGAAAAAACTACTTTTACATGCCCTTTTGGTACCTTTGTATAGAGTATGCCTTTTGGTTTATGTAATGCACCTTCTACCTTTCAAAGATGTATGACTGCTATATTCTTTGACTTTTGTGAAAAGATTGTTGAGGTTTTCATGGGTGATTTTTCCGTATACGGAACTTCTAAGCAACCTTGATCGAGTTTTGCAGAGATGTGAAGAAACTAATCTTGTCTTGAATTGAGTGAAGTGCCACTTTATTGTTAATGAAGGTATGTTCTTGGGGCATAAAATATCCGAACGGGGTATTGAAGTTGATAAAGCTAAAGTTGACGCTAATGAAAAAATGTTGTGTCCTAAAGATATCAAAGGTATAAGAAGTTTCCTTGGTCACGCTGGTTTCTATAGGAGATTTATTAAAGACTTCTCTACAATTTCTAGGCCTCTTACTAATCTTTTGCAAAAAGATGTTCCATTCGTTTTTGATGATGATTGTTTAGAAGCCTTTGAAATACTTAAGAAAGCCTTAATTTCTGCACCTATTGTTCAACCACCTGATTGGAAACTACCCTTTGAAATTATGTGTGATGCTAGTGTTGGGCAACGTAGTAATTTCAAAAAAATTCCTACGCACACGCAAGATCATGGTGATGCATAGCAACGAGAGGGGAGGTCTACGTACCCTCGTAGACTGTAAGCGGAAGCGTTATGACAACGCGGTTGATGTAGTCGTACGTCTTCACGATCGACCGATCCTCAGTACCGAACGTACGGCACCTCCGTGTTCTACACACGTTCAGCTCGGAGACGTCCCGCGAACTCATGATCCAGTAGGGCTTCACCGGAGAGTTTTGTCAGCACGACAGCGTGATGACGGTGATGATGATGCTACCGACGCAGGGCTTCGCCTAAGCACCGCTACGATATTACCGAGGTGGATTATGGTGGAGGGGGGCACCGCACACGGCTAAGAGATCAATCATCAATTGTTGTGTCTCCAAGGGGTGCCCCCCTCCCCGTATATAAAGGAGTGGAGGAGGGGGAGGAGGCCAGCCTCCTATGGTGCGCCCCATGAGGAGTCCTACTCCCACCGGGCTCCCTTCCAAGTAGGAGTAGGAGAGGAGAAGGAAGGGAGAGAAGGAGAGAAGGAAAGGGGGGCGCCGCCCCCCTCCTTGTCCAATTCGGACTAGAGGGGGAGGGGACGCGCGGCTGCCCTGGCCGCCTCTCCTCTTCTCCCACTAGGGCCCATTAGGCCCAATATACTCCCCAGGGGGTTCCGGTAACCCCCCCCGGTACTCCAGTATATGTCCGAAACCTCCCGAAACACTTCCGGTGTCCGAACATAGTCGTCCAATATATCGATCTTTACGTCTCGACCATTTCGAGACTCCTCGTCATGTCCGTGATCATATCCGGGACTCCGAACTACCTTCGGTACATCAAAACACAAAAACTCATAATACCGATCGTCACCAAACTTTAAGCGTGTGGACCCTACGGGTTCGAGAACTATGTAGACATGACCGAGACACGTCTCCGGTCAATAACCAATAGCGGAACCTGGATGCTCATATTGGCTCCCACATATTCTACGAAGATCTTTATCGGTCAAAACGCATAACAACATACGTTGTTCCCTTTGTCATCGGTACGTTACTTGCCCGAGATTCGATCGTCGGTATCTCAATACCTAGTTCAATCTCGTTACCGGCAAGTCTCTTTACTCGTTCCGTAATGCATCATCCCGCAACTAACTCATTAGTTACATTGCTTGCAAGGCTTATAGTGATGTGCATTACCGAGAGGGCCCAGAGATACCTCTCCGACTATCGGAGTGACAAATCCTAATCTCGATCTATGCCAACTCAACAAGTACCATCGGAGACACCTGTAGAGCACCTTTATAATCACCCAGTTACGTTGTGACATTTGGTAGCACACAAAGTGTTCCTCTGGTATTCGGGAGTTGCATAATCTCATAGTCATAGGAACATGTATAAGTCATGAAGAAAGCAATAGCAACATACTAAAAGATCAAGTGCTAAGCCAACGGAATGGGTCAAGTCAATCACATCATTCTCTAATGATGTGATCCCGTTAATCAAATGACAACTCATGTCTATGGCTAGGAAACTTAACCATCTTTGATTCAACGAGCTAGTCAAGTTGAGGCATACTAGTGACACTCTGTTTGTCTATGTATTCACACATGTACTAAGTTTCCGGTTAATACAATTCTATTATTGCCTCTAGGGCATATTTCCTTCAGTCTCCCACTTGCACTAGAGTCAATAATCTAGTTCACATAGCCATGTGATTTAACACCAATAGTTCACATCACCATGTGATTAATATCCATAGAGTACTAAGGTGTGATCATGTTTTGCTTGTGAGAGAAGTTTAGTCAACGGGTCTGCCAAATTCAGATCCGTATGTATTTTGCAAATTTCTATGTCTACAATGCTCTGCACGGAGCTACTTTAGCTAATTGCTCCCAGTTTCAATATGTATCCATATTGAGACTTAGAGTCATCTGAGTGTCAAAACTTGCATCGACGTAACCCTTTACGATGAACCTTTTGTCACCTCCATAATCGAGAAACATATCCTTATTCCACTAAGGATAATTTTTGTCCGCTGTTCAGTGATCTACTCCTAGATCACTATTGTTCTCCCTTGCCAGACTCAGTGTAGGGTATACAATAGATCTGGTTCATAGCGTGGCATACTTTATAGAACCTATGGCTGAGGCATAGGGAATGACTTTCATTCTCTTTCTATCTTCTGCCGTGGTCGGGCTTTGAGTCTTACTCAATTTCACACCTTGTAACATAGGCAAGAACTCTTTCTTTGACTGTTCCATTTTGAACTACTTCAAAATCTTGTCAAGGTATGTACTCATTGAAAAAACTTATCAAGCGTCTTGATCTATCTCTATAGATCTTGATGCTCAATATGTAAGCAGCTTCTCCGAGGTCTTTCATTGAAAAACTCTTATTTAAGTATCCTTTTATGCTATCCAGAAATTCTATATCATTTCCAATCAACAATATGTCATCCACATATAATATTAGAAATGCTTGAGCTCCCACTCACTTTCTTGTAAATACAGGCTTCTCCAAAAGTCTGTATAAAACCATATGCTTTGATCACACTATCAAAACGTTTATTCCAACTCCGAGAGGCTTGCACCAGTCCATAAATGGATCGCTGGAGCTTGCACACTTTGTTAGCACCCTTTGGATCGACAAAACCTTCTGGTTGCATCATATACAATTCTTCTTCCAGAAATCCATTCAGGAATGCAGTTTTGACATCCATTTGCCAAATTTCATAATCATAAAATGCGGCAATTGCTAACATGATTCGGACAGACTTAAGCATCGCTACGAGTGAGAAAGTCTCATCGTAGTCAACCCCTTGAACTTGTCGAAAACCTTTCGCAACAAGTCGAGCTTTGTAGACAGTAACATTACCGTCAGCGTCAGTCTTCTTCTTGAAGATCCATTATTCTCGATGGCTTGCCGATCATCGGGCAAGTCAACCAAAGTCCACACTTTGTTCTCATACATGGATCCCATCTCAGATTTCATGGCCTCAAGCCATTTTGCGGAATCTAGGCTCATCATCGCTTCCTCATAGTTCGTAGGTTCGTCATGTTCAAGTAACATGACCTCCAGAACAGGATTACCGTACCACTCTGGTGCGGATCTTACTCCGGTTGACCTACGAGGTTCAGTAGTAACTTGATCTGAAGTTTCATGATCATCATCATTAGCTTCCTCACTAATTGGTGTAGGTGTCACAGGAACCGGTTTCTGCGATGAACTACTTTCCAATAAGGGAGCAGGTACAGTTACCTCATCAAGTTCTACTTTCCTCCCACTCACTTCTTTCGAGAGAAACTCCTTCTCTAGAAAGGATCCATTCTTGGCAACAAATGTCTTACCTTCGGATTTGTGATAGAAGGTGTACCCAATAGTTTCCTTTGGGTATCTTATGAAGACACATTTCTCCAATTTGGGTTCAAGCTTACCAGGTTGAAGTTTTTCACATAAGCATCGCAACCCCAAACTTTAAGAAACGACAACTCTGGTTTCTTGCCAAACCACAGTTCATAAGGTGTCGTCTCAACGAATTTTGATGGTGCCCTATTTAACGTGAATGCAGCCGTCTCTAAAGCATAACCCCAAAACGATAGCGGTAAATCAGTAAGAGACATCATAGATCACAGCATATCTAGTAAAGTACGATTACGACGTTCGGACACACCATTATGCTGTGGTGTTCCAGGTGGTGTGAGTTGCGAAACTATTCCGCATTGTTTCAAATGAAGACCAAACTCGTAACTCAAATATTCTCCTCCACGATCAGATCATAGAAACTTTATTTTCTTGTTACGATGAGTTTCCACTTCACTCTGAAATTATATGAACTTTTCAAATGTTTCAGACTTATGTTTCATCAAGTAGATATACCTATATCTGCTCAAATAATCTGTGAAGGTCAGAAAATAACGATACCCGCCGCGAGCCTCAACACTCATCGGATTGCATACATCAGTATGTATTATTTCCAATAAGTCAGTTGCTCGCTCCATTGTTCCGGAGAATGGAGTCTTAGTCATCTTTGCCCATAAGGCATGGTTCACAAGCATCAAGTGATTCATAATCAAGTGATTCCAAAATCCCATCAGCATGGAGCTTCTTCATGCGCTTTACACCAATATGACCTAAACGGCAGTGCCACAAATAAGTTGCACTATCATTATTAACTTTGCATCTTTTGGCTTCAATATTATGAATATGTGTATCACTACGATCGAGATCCAACAAACCATTTTCATTGGGTGTATGACCATAGAAGGTTTTATTCATGTAAACAGAACAACAATTATTCTCTAACTTAAATGAATAACCGTATTGCAATAAACATGATCAAATCATATTCATGCTATGCAAACACCAAATAACACTTATTTAGGTTCAACACTAATCCCGAAAGTATAGGGAGTGTGCGATGATGATCATATCAATCTTGGAACTACTTCCAACACACATCGTCACCTCGCCCTTAACTAGTTTCTGTTCATTCCGCAACTCCCTTTTCGAGTTACTACTCTTAGCAACTGAACCAGTATCAAATGCCGAGGGGTTGCTATAAACACTAGTAAAGTACACATCAATAACATGTATATCCAATATACCTTTGTTCACTTTGCCATCCTTCTTATCCGCCAAATACTTGGGGTTGTTCCGCTTCCAGTGACCAGTTCCTTTGTAGTAGAAGCACTTAGTCTCAGGCTTAGGTCCAGACTTGGGCTTCTTCACTTGAGCAGCAACTTGCTTGCCATTCTTTTTGAAGTTCCCCTTCTTCCCTTTGCCCTTTTCTTGAAAGTAGTGGTCTTGTCAACCATCAACGCGTGATATTTTTCTTGATTTCTACCTTCGTCGATTTTAGCATCACGAAGAGCTTGGGAATCGTTTTCGTTATCCCTTGCATATTATAGTTCATCACGAAGTTCTAGCAACTTGGTGATAGTGACTAGAAAACTCTGTCAATCACTATCTTATCTGGAAGATTAACTCCCACTTGATTCAAGTGATTGTAGTACTCAGACATTCTGAGCACATGCTCACTAGCTGAGATATTCTCCTCCATTTTGTAGGCAAAGTACTTGTCAAAGGTCTCATACCTTTCGACATGGGCATGAGTCTGAAATACTAATTTCAACTCTTGGAACATCTCATATGTTCCGTGGCATTTCAAAAACGTCTTTGAAGCCCCGATTCTAAGCCATAAAGCATGGTGCACTAAACTATCAAGTAGTCATCATATCGAGCTTGCCAAACGTTCATAACGTCTGCATTTGCTCCTGCAATCGGTCTGTCACCTCGCGGTGCATCAAGGACATAATTCTTCTGTGCAACAATGAGGATAATCCTCAGATCACGGATCCAATCCGCATCATTGCTACTAACATCTTTGAACTCAGTTTTCTCTAGGAACATATCAAAATAAAACAGGGGAGCTAAACGCGAGCCATTGATCTATAACATAGATATGCTAATACTACCAGGACTAAGTTCATGATAAATTAAAGTTCAATTAATCATATTACTTAAGAACTCCCACTTAGATAGACATCCCTCTAATCATCTAAGTGATCACGTGATCCATATCAACTAAACCATGTCCGATCATCACATGAGATGGAGTAGTTTCAATGGTGAACATCACTATGTTGATCATATCTACTATATGATTCACGCTCGACCTTTCGGTCTCAGTTTTCCGAGGCCATATCTGCATATGCTAGGCTCGTCAAGTTTAACCCGAGTATTCTGCGTGTGCAAACCTGGCTTGCACCCGTTGTGCAAGAACGTTGAGCTTATCACACCCGATCATCACGTGGTGTCTCGGCACGACGAACTTTGGCAACGGTGCATACTCAGGGAGAACACTTGTACCTTGAAATTTTTAGTGAGAGATCATCTTATAATGCTACCGTCGAACTAAGCAAAATAAGATGCATAAAGGATAAACATCACATGCAATCAATATAAGTGATATGATATGGCCATCATCATCTTGTGCCTTTGATCTCCATCTCCAAAGCACCGTCATGATCACCATCGTCACCAGCGTGAAACCTTGATCTCCATCGTAGCATCATTGTCGTCTCGCCAACTATTGCTTCTACGACTATCGCTACCGCTTAGTGATAAAGTAAAGCAATTACATGGCGATTGCATTTCATACAATAAAGCGACAACCATATGGCTCCTGCCAGTTGCCGATAACTCGGTTACAAAATATGATCATCTCATACAATAAAATTTTAGCATCATGTCTTGACCATATCACATCACAGTATGCCTTGCAAAAACAAGTTAGACGTCCTCTACTTTGTTGTTGCAAGTTTTACGTGGCTGCTATGGGCTGAGCAAGAACCATTCTTACCTACGCATAAAAAACACAATGATATTTCGTCAAGTTAGTGCTGTTTTAACCTTCACAAGGACCGGGCGTAGCCACACTCGATTCGACTAAAGTTGGAGAAACTGACACCCGCAAGCCACCTGTGTGCGAAGCACGTCGGTAGATCCAGTCTCGCGTAAGCGTACGCGTAATGTCGGTCCGGGCCGCTTCATCCAACAATACCACCGAATCAAAGTATGACATGCTGGTAAGCAGTATGACTTGTATCGCCCACAACTCACTTGTGTTCTACTCATGCATATATCATCTTCGCATAAACCTGGCTCGGATACCACTGTTGGGGAACGTAGTAATTTCAAAAAATTTCCTACGCACACGCAAGATCATGGTGATGCATAGCAACGAGAGGGGAGAGTGTCGTCTACGTACCCTCGTAGACCGTAAGGGGAAGCGTTATGACAACGCGGTTGATGTAGTCGTACGTCTTCACGATCGACCGATCCTCAGTGCCGAACGTATGGCACCTCCGTGTTCTGCACACGTTCAACTCAGAGACGTCCCACGAACTCACAATCCAGTAGAGCTCCGCCAGAGAGTTTCGTCAGCACGATGGCGTGATGACGGTGATGATGATGCTACCGACGCAGGGCTTCGCCTAAGCGCCGCTACGATATTACCGAGGTGGATTATGGTGGAGGGGGGCACCGCACACGGCTAAGAGATCAATCATCAATTGTTGTGTCTCCAAGGGGTGCCCCCTCCCCGTATATAAAGGAGTGGAGTAGGGGGACGGGGCCGGCCTCCTATGGCGCGCCCCATGAGGAGTCCTACTCCCACTGAGAGTAGGACTCCCCCTTCCAAGTAGGAGTAGGAGAGGAGAAGGAAGGGAGAGAAGGAGAGAAGGAAAGGGGGGCGCCGCCCCCTCCTTGTCCAATTCGGACTAGAGGGGGAGGGGCGCGCGGCGGCCTTGGCCGCCTCTCCTCTTCTCCCACTAGGGCCCATTAGGCCCAATATACTCCCCGGGGGGTTCCGGTAACCCCCCGGTACTCCGGTATACGTCCGAAACCTCCTGAAACACTTCCGGTGTCCGAACATAGTTGTCCAATATATCGTTCTTTACGTCTCGACCATTTCGAGACTCCTCGTCATGTCCGTGATCATATCTGGGACTCCGAACTACCTTCGGTACATCAAAACACAAAAACTCATAATACTGATCGTCACCGAACTTTAAGCATGCGGACCCTACGGGTTCGAGAACTATGTAGACATGACCGAGACACGTCTCCAGTCAATAACCAATAGTGGAACCTGGATGCTCATATTGGCTCCCACATATTCTACGAAGATCTTTATCGGTCAAACCGCATAACAACATACATTGTTCCCTTTGTCATCGGTACGTTACTTGCCCGAGATTCGATCGTCGGTATCTCAATACCTAGTTCAATCTCGTTACCAGCAAGTTTGTTTACTCGTTCTGTAATGCATCATCCCGCAACTAACTCATTAGTTACATTGCTTGCAAGGCTTATAGTGATGTGCATGACCGAGAGGGCCCAGAGATACCTCTCCGACAATCGGAGTGACAAATCCTAATCTCGATCTATGCCAACTCAGCAAGTACCATCGGAGACACCTGTAGAGCACCTTTATAATCACCCAGTTACATTGTGACGTTTGGTAGCACACAAAGTGTTCCTCCGGTATTCGGGAGTTGCATAATCTCATAGTCATGGGAACATGTATAAGTCATGAAGAAAGCAATAGCAACATACTAAAAGATCAAGTGCTAAGCTAACGGAATGGGTCAAGTCAATCACATCATTCTCTAATGATGTGATCCCATTAATCAAATGACAACTCATGTCTATGGCTAGGAAACTTAACCATCTTTGATTCAACGAGCTAGTCAAGTAGAGGCATACTAGTGACACTCTGTTTGTCTATGTATTCACACATGTACTAAGTTTCCGGTTAATACAATTCTAGCATGAATAATAAACATTTATCATGATATAAGGAAATATAAATAACAACTTTATTATTGCCTCTAGGGCATATTTCCTTCAGCTAGTGATTATGCTGTTCGTGCTGTTCTAGGACAAAGAGTTGATAAGAAATTAAATGTTATCCATTATGCTAGTAAAACTCTAGATAGTGCTCAACGAAACTATGCTACTATTGAAAAAAGAAATTTTTAGCAGTTGTGTTTGCTTGTGATAAATTCAGATCTTACATTGTTGATTCAAAGTAATTGTTCACACCGATCATGCCGCTATTAAATACCTTATGGGAAATAAAGATGCTGAACCTAGACTTATTAGGAGGGTTCTCTTGTTACAAGAATTTGACTTACATATTATTGATAGAAAGGGAGCTGAGAACCACGTAGCTGACAACTTGTCTAGGTTAGAAAATATTCTTGATGACCCACTACCTATTGATGATAGCTTTCTTGATGAACAATTAGTTCTTATAAATGCTTCTCGTAGTACTACATGGTATGCAGACTATGCTAATTTTATTGTTGCTAAATTTATACCACCTAGTTTCACATACCAACAAAAGAAAAAGTTTTTCCTATGATTTAAGACATTAATTCTGGGATGACGCACACCTTTATAAAGAAGGAGTAGATGGTGTTATCAAACGTTGTGTACCTGAGCATGAACAGGAAGAAATCCTACGCAAGTGTCACTCCGAGGCATACAGAGGACACCATGCGGGAGACAAAACTACACACAAGGTATTACAATATGGTTTTTATTGACCTACTCTTTTCAAAGATGCTCGTAAGTTTGTCTTGTCTTGTGATGAAAGCCAAGGAATTGGTAATATTAGTAGACACCAGGAAATGCCTAAGAATTATTCACTTGTTATTGAACCATTTGATGTTTGGGGATTTGATTATATGAGTCATCTTCCTTCCCTAATGGGTATGCACATATTTTGGTTGCTGTTGATTATGTTACTAAGTGGGTAGAAGCTATTCCAACTAGTAGTGCTGATCATAACACATCCATAAAATGCTTAAAGAAGTTATTTTTCCGAGGTTTGGAGTCCCTAGATATTTAATGACTGATGGTGGTTCACACTTTATTCATGGTGCATTCCGTAAATTGCTTGCTAAGTATGATGTTAATCATAGAATTGCATCTCCTTATCATCCTCAGTCTAGTGGTCAAGTAGAATTAAGTAATAGAGAAATAAAATTGATCCTGCAAAAGACTGTTAATAGATCTAGGAAGAATTGGTCTAAGAAACTTGATGATGCATTATGGGCTTACAGAACTGCTTATCTACCCTAATAATAAATGGGCTATTGCTTCTGTTCGTCCTTCATAAAATTGCCCCCGAAGATGCCCTAAATTACCCACCATGCCACCTATAAGTGAAAAAATGATTCATAAAAAAACACCACCAGATTTGGTTCTTATATAAGCGATACACTCACATATCACGAACAGACAAGTAGCATGGTGGTTGCGGCCATAGTCTTCCAGGCGCGAGACCGCGGTTCAACTCCTGGTTTCAATCGTTTTTCTTTCCTTTTCTGCGTGCCTCCTACTTCCTGCTAGTAGTAATGGGCTGGCCCATTTGCCGGTCATGACAACTCTGCTTTTTATTATTTCTTTTTTCTTTTTTCTTTATCATTTTTGTATTTGTATTTCCTTCTTTAAATTAATTCAAGTTTCACAAAAAATCCAAATTTCAAAAAGTTGTGAGTTTTGAAAAAATATATCGAGAAATCATAAAAAGTTCATGAATTCAAAATACTGTTCGCATATTATAAAAAAATCATGTTTTATTTTTTTAGAGAAATAGAACTGTTCATGATTTTGAAAAAAGTATCGTGTATTCAATTTTTTTGGTAATTTGAAAAAAATGCTCATGGAATTTTTGAAAATGTTCAAAGAAAATAATGCAGATCCGTAAATAATGAACAAAACAAACGCTCGCTTACGTAGAGGTTTTATTAGGGGATTTGTAGAGGTAGTTTTATGATTTTATTTAGTCCCTCGCGTGTCGGGTAAGAAAAAGGTTTTCGTGTTCTGTACAACGCTGAGCCCCTAAAAATTGACACAACTTCCTATCGGTTCGTTTTTGTAAGCTATATGACGAAATGTTTATTTTGCCTCCATACACAACTATGTTTATTCTGGTGCCACCGTTTTTACTGGTTATGGAAAACACCTCTACGCTAGGTCAAGGCGAGAGACATCATTCATCAGTCTAACTTAGGCATGGTCCATCAATGCAGTTTGCTCAGCCAAAAAATATTTTTTTGTCGCGCCTTACGAAATCAAGTTGTTATCCGACCATCACATTTTTAGTTTTTAAAATTACCTTTTAAAAGTCCCTTATATCATCATGACATCATTTAGAGATAGTTTGTGAAATGACATTTTAAAAGTCCTTATCTCATCCTAACATTTGATTCAGGCTTTTTTTATCTCTACCACATGTGCATAATCTAATTGTTTTTCTCCTGTGCATAATCTAATTGTTTTTCTCCCGTTGCAATGCACAGGCATATTTGCTAGTAAAAATCCTATGGGTACGTATCCATATAAAATGGTTTATGAAAAAGCATGTCACTTACCTCTTGAATTAGAACATAAAGCTTATTGGGCAATTAAAGAACTCAATTATGATTTCAAACTTGCCGATGAGAAGAGGTTGTTTGACATTAGTTCACTTGATGAATGGAGAACCCAAGCCTATGAAAATGCCAAGTTGTTTAAAGAAAAGGTTAAAAGATGGCATGACAAAAGAATACAAATGCGAGAATTTAATCTAGGTGACCAAGTCTTGCTATACAATTCTTGTTTAAGATTTTTTGCAGGAAAACTTCTTTCCAAATGGGAAGGCCCTTTCATTATCGAAGAAGTTTATCGTTCCGGTGGCATCAAGATCAACAACGCTGAAGGCAACAACCCGAAGGTGGTGAATGGGCAAAGAATCAAACATTATATCTCATGTACACCCATAAATCTTGAAACTAACAATATTCATACCATAACACCGGAGGAGTACATAAATGAAACTTTCTAGAACACTCCAGAACCCTGACAAGGAATAGGTATGTGATATGTAAGTAAACCAACTCCAAAAGTTTTTCAGAGGCAATTTTACTCTGTTTTGGAATATTTAAAAAATAGAAAAATAAGTAGTAGTCCGGATAGTGCGCGAGGAGGCAACAAGCCTTGGGGGCGCGCCTCCGAAGCTTGTGTCCACCTCGTATGCCCTCTGGACTCTGTTTTCTCCTAAAATACTTGTTTTGGACGATAAAAATTCGTTATATAATCCCCCGAAGGTTTTGACCACCGTATCATGGCAATATCCCATGTTCTTGTTTCGAGCTATTTCTGACAGATCTAGATCGTCATGACGTCTCCAAGCACCCCCAAGGAAAAGTTCTAAGAGAAGGTCATTGAAAGGATCGATATAGTTAACTAAAGGGGGGGGGGGTGAATAGGCAACTAACAATTTTTAGCTTTTCTTTACCAATTTAAACTTTGCAACAAAGTAGGTTGTCTAGATATGCAACTAGGTGAACAACCTATATGATGCAACAACAACAAGCTCACAAGAAAGCAAGGGAAACAACACAACATAAGCTTGCACAAGTAAAGGTAAGAAATAACCAAGAGTGGAACCGGTGGAGACGAGGATGTGTTACCGAAGTTCCTTCCCTTTGAGAGGAAGTATGTCTCCGTTGGATCAGTGTGGAGGCACAATGCTCCCCAAGAAGCCACTAGGGCCACCGTATTCTCCTCACGCCCTCACACAATGCGAGATGCCGTGATTCCACTATTGGTGCCCTTGGAGGCGGCGACCGAACCTTTACAAACAAGGTTGGGGCAATCTCCACAACTTAATTGGAGGCTCCCAACGAAACCACAGAGCTTCACCACAATGGAATGTGGCTCCGAGGTGACCTCAACCGTCTAGGTTGCTCAAACACCCAAGAGTAACAAAATCCACACATGAAAGTATGGGGGAATCAAATATCCTTTGGTGAAAGTGTCGATCTAGGTCTCCTCCTTCAATCCCTAGCAAATCAACAAGTTTGAGTGGCTAGAGAGGGAGATCAGACAAGAAAGCTTGAAGGGCATTAATGGTGGTGAGAGAGAGGCAAGAGGTCCATGTGGTAGGTGGAAGAACCTCCCTTATATAGCAAACCCTAAAATCCAACCGTTACTGCGAAAACAGCACTACAACGGTACAACCGCTCCTCGTCACGGTACAATCGGGACTCACGGGTATACTGCAGAAACCCTACCAGGTGGTACAACCGAACAGACAAGCGGTAGTACCGGTTGTGAAGAACAACCACTCAGCCACCGCTCAACCAGCGCTTTGAAACAGTAGGGAGTCACCCTTGTGAGCGGTGAACGAGCGGTACTGCGCCGGTGCAGCCGCCTGGCCCTGGTACCCTGGGCGGCTAAGTCCTAAGCAGTAGAACCGCTTAGGGCACCGGTGGTGCCGGTGTTCGGAGCACAACCGGAACAACCGGGCCACCACCGCCCGAGTACCGCATCAAAACAGAAACCGGACCGGTTGTTGAGCGGTACCTGGCTGGTACAACCGCCAATGACACACCACAGTCATTTTTAAGCAAGGTGGCGGTACCACCGCCCGGGGGCAGCGGTACAACTGCTTGGTCATGAACTGGGATGTTCAACCCCAGGGCATAACCCCTGGGGTGGTGGTTGGGTCGGTGCCAAGAGCCAGCGGTACAACTGCTCGATCGAGCGGTACAACCGCTGAGAGTACAGAAAAACAGTTGCAAAGAAGGGGAGCTCTCTCTCTAACACGAAACGGAAGGTAAAGGTGGGTGAGGAAAAGTGTACGGGCAATGATTCACCCAACTCCTTCCGATGTGGATTCCCTCTTAATAGTACGGGTTTCCTACGACCAAAGGGATAAACACATAGATAAACACCGTCTTCGATCTTTTCCTTCCAGAGAGAATACCTAATCGATGCAAGCCTAATCACCGAGAACCTGAAGCACTTAGCACAAGATTAGACCAACAAAGGGTTGTCATCATCATCCAAAACACAAAGTAGGGAAATGACCTTACAATCTCCCCCGTTTTGGTGGATGATGACAACAACACAATTTGCAAGAGAGAGGTCTAGAAAATATAGACGGGACTCCCCCTAGATGTATGCACTAATTTGAATTTGCTTTTGGAATGCAAAGGCAAACATTAGGAGCAAGACTCCCCCTAGATTTTATAGTCCCACCACTCCTACTAGACATGCGAAACTAAACAATAAGCGCATAATAAAAGAGTAAAGACTTAAACGGATAAACAACATTAACGACATTAATGATAAATAGAGGAGCGCATGTCTCACACCATGCAAGTCGAGATAAGCAACAAGGTCCACAAACTAAAGTTCAACACGAAGCACGAAAGAACAAACACAAACCCAAGCAAATCCCATGCAAATCCCGAGACCTAATAGAACTCTCTCCCCCTTTGGCATCAAGACACCAAAAAGGAAAAGAGCGAAGCTAGCGCCCCAGAGCTCAGTAGTCCTCCTCTGACTCCTCGGTCACATTTGGATCCTCATCATCATCAGACTCCTCATCATCGTCCTTATCAGCGTCCTCCATGATATCATCATCAGCAGCAAAGGAGGTAGAAGGCTGGTGAGGAGCCTCATCATCACACCATGTGCTGTGCGCAGAGATCCACCGTTCCTCAGGGGTGATGCTCTTCTCAGAACCACTCTGGACAGGCATGTTGAGATGCTTCATCATAGCAATTTGACGACGCATGGCAAGCTTCTCATTGACATGGGCCTCATACATCCTCTTCTGAATGTCAGTCTGGAGGTAGAAAGTCTTCTTCACTTTAGCAGTGAGCTTGGTCACCTAAGAGGGCTTGGCCCCTGGATCCAGCTCAAAGTCCTCATCATCTGAAGTGGCATAGACATCCTCGGGATCATTAGCAGGAAAGCGAGGCTCGACATGCTTCTTCTTCTTGAGTTGCTTGACCTCATGCACGGTGAGGTTGTCTTGAGAAGTGAGAAGCTCTCCAGGGCGGCGAACAACCCAAACTGAGTTTAGAAAGCACATGAGAAAAGGAGCGTAAATGGGGACCTTCCTGTAGATGACCATGTTGTACATCTCGTGCCACATCCAGTTGGACACATCAAAAGTAGCACCAGAGCCCACCTTGGTCTTCATAGCAACAAGCAAGTCAACAAGGTACCCATAGACTTCATCCTGATTTCCAACCTTGGGCAAAAGCACATTGCGGAACACCCGATGCATGATATCATAGACCTTCTGAAGATCCTTGGATTCTCCAATAATGCCTCGTCCATGAATGTATAGAGGAGCAAATTTCTCCTTAGGCATAGAATGGGGATGGTCATGAGGACGGATCCCACTATTCCCTTTGAGGCCGGTATCCTCATACCCAATGGCATTGCAGAAAGCCCTCCAGGGCACTTGAAAGAGCTCATCACAGCACATGAACGAGAGAGTGCGAGCGTCACCTTCTCCAAAGTGAACAGTGGCATAAAACTGATGAATGAGCTGAACATCAAAGTCACAGTTGACAGACATGAGCTTGACCAAATCAAACTCCTCACAAAAAGCCAAGGCCTCACCAAAATACTCCATGTTGCTCCTCCAATGATCAAGATCAATGGTCCACTGCTTGGCATACCTATTCTTGTTGTGCTCAAAAAGTTCATGAACAATCCTCACTTGCATCTCATTCCAGAACTGAACGGTGGTCCAACGAGGCGCAATGGGAACCTCATATGGATTTTTTGTTCGGAAGGCTTCCCAATCCTTGGCTTTCCACCGGTGCAAGGGCATATCCACACGTTGCTTGGCAGCAGCAGACTTCTCACGGCATTGGGTTTGGTGGGAATCACAACCTCTTCTTCTTCATGAGTCTCAACCAGGCGCTTGCATCTCCTAGCCCTCTTCTTGTTCTTGCTACGAGGAGCAAAGCGAGAACCAGAGCCTCCTGCACACACACGGGAAGAGCACAAGAAACCCAGGAAAGATGAGAGGATTGCACACACGAGCATAGGAATAGATTAATTGCAAAACAGAGAAGACCGAGCAGTGCTACGTGGTTCAGAGATCGCGGTTGTACCGGGTCTACAACCGGTAGTACTGCTCCAGCGGTTGTACTGCCCCTGGAGGCGGTAGAACCGCCGCGAGAGCAGCACTACCAGTTGTAGAAATACTATCCACGAGATTTGAATCAAACTAACAATATTCTAACTTCTAAGAAATGCAAACAAAGTAGGAGGCATATATAGATCTCTTCCACCCAATAGTTTTAACAATAAACGCGGAATGTCAAGTAGTGCCCTAGAAGAAGGGAAAGAAACCCTAGAGAGAAGAAAACGGGGCATTACCGGCATCCATGGGAAGAGATCGGAAAGGAGGGGGCCTCCACGGAGCGGATCCACGAAGAGCCCACGGATCCAGAGCGCGACGTGCACTCCGGGGTAGAGGCAATGGCGACTGGCGGCTCGGGCAGGAGATGGAGGAGGAAAGGGGATGAAGGGAAAAGAAAACCCTTCGGCCCCGACCCTATTTATATGCCCGCAGACGCGAAGCGGTTGTACCACTCCAAGGAGCGGTTGTACCACTTCCTGGTACGTACCAGTGGTTGCAGGCGGTACTTCCGTTGCCTGGAAGGCAGCGGTAGTACCGCCTGTAACCGATCAGTAGTACCGGCCAGGAGCACATCCTGGGTTCGAGCGGTGGAACCGCTCAGACACCCCTGGGAGTCCTCCTGGGACGGTACAAACCAAGTGCACCAGCGGTTGAACCGCTTGGGCCACCGGTTGTGCCGCCTAGTCAGCATTACCCGAACCAAGATCAATGTGTCTGCAATTGGATTGGATGTTTTTAAGAGATGGAGAAAGGCTTGGGATGGAGCACGACACTGAAATATGGTGTGATGATCTCCAAGAGAGCAAGAAGCAACCAACGAGAAAAACCCCAACTTGGAGAACACAACACCTAGGACCTAACACAAGACTAAGCAAGAGCTAAAAAGACCCAAGGAAACCAACTCCAACTCCCCTTCAAAAGAAAGGGCGGTGGCCGAGGCTACCTATGTTTGAGTGTAAAGGTATGGCACCGCGAAGATTTTAACCTTGGGCCCATGACCAAAACTCATCTTTAAAGCACAAGTACCATAAAAAATGGCTAATGTGAAAGACTTGATCAATTTATGCATAATGGGGGGAGGAAGAGTTCATTGAGAGAACAATACTCCCCCTATGTCCATGCCTACACCTAGAACAAGACATCACGATGAGTATGGTGGGGTGTGCAAGGGTTCAAGCCACATTGCTTGAATCAATGATATTTAGCTCATGCCTTAACTCGCGAAATCTTGCTTCATCCAATGGCTTCGTGAAGATATCTGCAAGGTTATCATGAGTGTTGACATAGTTGAGCTCGATCTCCCCTCGCCTAATATGATCACAGATGAAATGATACCGAATCTCAATATGCTTCGTCTAGAAGTGTTCACGGGGTTGAGAGAAATCTTGATTGCACTTTCATTGTCACACCAAAGAGGCACTTTGTCACAAATGACACCGTAATCCTTTAAAGTTTGCCTCATCCATAGAAGTTGTGCTCAACAACTACCGGCGGCCACATACTCCGCTTCGGTGGACGAGAGAGACACACAACTTTGCTTCTTAGGAGACCAACCTACGAAAGAGCAACCAAGAAATTGGCACCCTCCGGAAGTTGACTTCCTATCCACTTTGTCTCCCGCCCAATCTGAGTCCGAAAAGCCCACAAGGTTGAAGTTTGCTCCTCTTGGGTACCATAAGCCAAAGTTTGGGGGTATGAGTCAAATATCGAAAGATTCGCTTGACCGCCACATAATGGCTTTCCTTAGGTGCGGCTTGAAACCATGCACAAATTCCCACACTCAGCATGATATCCGGTCTAGATGCAGAAAGGTAAAGCAGGGAGCCAATCATGGAGCGATATACCTTTTGATCCACCGCTTTACCATTGGGATCTATGTCAAGTTGGCATTTGACGGGCATTGGAGTGGAGGCCGGCTTGACATCACTTAGCTTGAATCTCTTGAGCATGTCTTGAGTGTATTTGGCCTAGTTGATGAAGGTTACTTCTCTTCTTTTCTTGATTTCGAACCCAAGAAAGAGCCTCAACTCCCCATCATGGACATCTTGAACTTTGAGGTCATGAGAGCGGCAAATTCCTCATTGAAATCTTTGTTAGGGGAACCAAAGATAATATCATCAACATATAGTTGGCATACAAACAACTCCCCTTTGACCTTCTTAGTAAAAAGAGTGGGGTCGATTTTCCCAATTTCAAACCCACGATCTTGCAACAACTCGGTAAGGTGCTCATACCACGCACGAGGGGCTTGTTTAAGGCCATATAGTGCCTTATTGAGTTGGTACACATGATTGGGGAAATAGGGATCCTCGAACCCCGGGGGTTGTTTAACATACACCAACTCATTAATAGGGCCATTAAGAAAAGCACTCTTCATATCCATTTGTTGCGACTTGAAGTTATGATGAGAAGCATAAGCAATCAACAAACAAATAGATTCAAGGCGAGCAACGGGAGAAAAGGTTTCACCGTACTCGATACCCTCGACTTGGGAGTAGCCTTGTGCTACCAAACGAGCCTTGTTGCGGACGATAATTCCATGAGCATCTTGCTTGTTATTGAATACCCACTTGGTTCCAATGACATTATGGTTCCCCGTTGGCCTTGGCACCAATCTCCACACCTTGTTGTGCTCGAAGTTATTGAGTTCTTCATGCATGGCATTAAGCCAATCCGGATCCTCGAGCACCTCATATACTTTTTGGGGTTCAACACAAGAAACAAACGCGTGATGTTCACAATAGTTTGCTAATTGTCTACGAGTGCTTACCCCCTTTCTTAAGCTTCCAAGCACATTCGTCATGAGATGATCTTTGGTAGTGATATTGGATGCAATCTTGGCGGCACGATACTCCAATTCCTCCTCAGGAGTGAGTTGAGGAGCGGAAACTTGATCATCTTGAGCGTCGTCTTGAGCTTGTTCTTGATCTTGAGCTTGCTCTTGATCTTGAACTTGCTCGGTGGTCAGAACTTGATCTTGGGCATTACTTGGTGGTTCACCACCATCTTGAGGTTGATCTTGCCCTTGATCTTGGTCATTTGGTTGAGGGCCTTCACTTTGTTCTTCGGAAGCGTGTGGGTCTTGGGTTGGTGATGGTTCCACTTGAGTGGAACATTGTCCTTCTCCTTCGGCCACAAGGGGTTCCTCAATGGGTAGGATAAGACCAACACCCATTCTTCTTATGGCTTGGGGAGGAATTTCAGCACCTACATCACAAGTACCACTTTGCTCCACTTAGGAGCCGTTATTCTCATCAAACTCCACGTTACACGTCTCCTCAATAAGTCCCGTGCCGTGGACTTATTGAGGACATGGTAAGCATGAGATTTTGTAGCATAACCAACAAATATGCCCTCATGAGCTCTAGCCTCAAATTTAGACAAGCGAATACCTTTCTTGAGAATGAAACACTTACACCCGAACACCCGGAAGTACTTGAGATTGGGCTTGTTACCGGTGAGTATCTCATATGGAGTCTTGTTCAAGCCTTTGCGGAGATAGGGCCGATTGGATGCATGACAAGCGGTGTTGATGGCTTCGGCCCAAAATTTGTATGGAGACTTGAACTCCGCCATCATGGTCCTTGCCGGATCCATCAACGTCCGCTTCTTCCTCTCCGCTACACCATTTTGTTGAGGGGTGTAAGGTGCGGAATATTGATGCTTGATCCCCTCATCACTAAGAAACTCATCCAAGGTGTAGTTCTTGAACTTGGTGCCGGTGTCACTTCTTATCTTCAAGCTCTTTGCATTGTGTTGGCGTTGAGCTTCATTTGCAAAGTCGATGACGGTTTGTTGGGTCTCACTCTTCCTCTTGAAGAAATATACCCAAGTGTATCTTGAATAAATCATACACAATCACCAAGCAATACTTTCTACCCCCAAGACTATCAAAGGATGGAGGTCCAAAAAGATCCAAGTGAAGGATCTCCAAGGGCCTCTTCGAGTAGATGATAGTCGTGGGAGGGTGAGCCTTCTCATGTAGCTTTTCTTCGATACAAGCACTGCAGGCACGATCTTTGGCAAAACTAACGGTTGTTAGTCCACGGACTTGGTCCCCCTTGAGAAGACTTTGCAAAATCTCATATTGACATGGGCTAAACGGCGATGCCAAAGCCATCCACGTCAACTTTAGCCATTAGGCATGTCGCGGTCTTAGTGGGTCGCTCAGAGAAGTTAATCACATAAAGACCGTTCTCAACATGCCCAACAAAGGCTACTTTAAGAGTCTTGCTCCACAAGAGGGCCACGGTATCAATATCAAAGAAAGTGGCAAAGCCCATGAGTGCAAGTTGACGAACGAAAAGTAAATTGTATGCAAGCGACTCAACAAGCATGACTTTCTCGATCGTGAGATCATGAGAAATGACAACCTTGCCAAGACCCAATACCTTAGAAGACGAGGCATCACCCCACTCGACATTGGTGGGCATAGATGAAACTTGTGCATGTCCACCACCAAGTCCTTGCTTCCGGTCATATGATTTGTGGCTCCACTATCGAGCAACCATGACCCCCCACCGGAAGCAAACACCTACAAGAGATCAATGATTGGTTTTAGGTACCCATTTTGTAATGGGTCCTTTGATGTTAGCAACAAGGGTCTTAGGAACCCAAATAGACCATTCAATGCACTCATATGGAGAACCAACAAATTTGGTATAAACATGGCCATCACTAGCACGACATAACACATAAGAAGGGTTAAAGTTGCCAGCTTTATTGGAAGGAGTGGCATTGCCCTTCTTGACATCACCACCCTTCTCATTCTTCTTCTTCTCCTTAGAAGCTCCCTCTCCCTCCTTCGCAAAAGTTTGCTTGAGAGGAGGAGGTCGTTTGGCCTTGTCATTCTTCTTCTTGTTCTTGGACTTGGGTGCAAACCCAATTCCCTCCTTGCTCACAACTTCCTTTTGATTGATCAAAAGGTCGTTGAGGTTCTTCTCACCTTGTATGCAAGACACAAGGCCTTTCTCAAGTTGCTCCTTCAACTTTTCATTCTCCTACACAAGATGCACATGCTCACAACACGGGTTAGTACCATTTGCATTATCAATTAAAACCATATGAGGAAAAGTGGCTTTTTCCTTAGTTAGCTTCACTTGGAGTTGATCATGAGACTCTTTGAGGCTAGCATGAGCACCCTTCAAGGCTTTGTGAGCCTTGTTAAGTATATGAAACTCCTCCTTGAGTCTAGCAAGATCAATCCCTAGTTTGGCCATCTCGGAATTGAGCACACGAGATACAACAAGAGCATGATCAAGATCTTTCTTTAATTTAGAATGATCATCGTTGTGTGACTCCTCAGGAGCCAAACGATGACCACGCTCTTCCTCAAGAGCATTAGAGAGATCCGATATCTCATCGGCATAGTCACGACTATACCCCTCCATCTTGGAGATGGTGTCTTCGTGAGCCTCGATCATGTCATTGGCTTCACCAAGTTGTTCCAAGAGAGCAACAAAATGCTTCTTGGATTTACCTTTGAGCTTACTCATAAAAGACTCAAGTTCATTTTCTTCCTCATTGGACCCCTCACTTTCATCAATGCAATCCGTCAAAGAGGGACTAATTGAAGGAAATATGCCCTAGAGGCAATAATAAAGTTATTATTTATTTCCTTATATCATGATAAATGTTTATTATTCATGCTAGAATTGTATTAACCGGAAACATAATACTTGTGTGAATACATAGACAAACAGAGTGTCACTAGTATGCCTCTACTTGACTAGCTCGTTGATCAAAGATGGTTATGTTTCCTAGCCATTGACATGAGTTGTCATTTGATTAACGGGATCACATCATTAGGAGAATGATATGATTGACTTGACCCATTCCGTTAGCTTAGCACTCGATCGTTTAGTATGTTGCTATTGCTTTCTTCATGACTTATACATGTTCCTATGACTATGAGATTATGCAACTCCCGTTTACCGGAGGAACACTTTGTGTGCTACCAAATGTCACAACGTAACTGGGTGATTATAAAGGTGCTCTACAGGTGTCTCCGAAGGTACTTGTTGGGTTGGCGTATTTCGAGATTAGGATTTGTCACTCCGATTGTCGGAGAGATATCTCTGGGCCCACTTGGTAATGCACATCACTTAAGCCTTGCAAGCATTGCAACTAATGAGTTAGTTGCGGGATGATGTATTACAGAACGAGTAAAGAGACTTGCCGGTAACGAGATTGAACTAGGTATTGAGATACCGACGATCGAATCTCGGGCAAGTAACATATCGATGACAAAGGAAACAACGTATGTTGTTATGCGGTCTGACCGATAAAGATTTTCGTAGAATATGTGGGAGCCAATATGAGCATCCAGGTTCCGCTATTGGTTATTGACCGGAGACGTGTCTCGTTCATGTCTGCATAGTTCTCGAACCCGTAGGGTCCGCACGCTTAAAGTTTCGATGACGGTTATATTATGAGTTTATGTGTTTTGATGTACCGAAGGTAGTTCGGAGTCCCGGATGTGATCACGGACATGACGAGGAGTCTCGAAATGGTCGAGACATGAAGATTGATATATTGGACGACTATATTCGGACACCGGAATGGTTCCGGGGGTTATCGGATATATACCGGAGTACCGGGGGTTACCGGACCCCCCCGGGGGTTTAATGGGCCTACATGGGCCTTAGTGGAGAAGAGGAGGGGCGGCCAGGGCAGGCCGCACACCCCCTCCCCCTCTAGTCCGAATTGGACAAGGAGGGGGGGGGCGCCCCCCTTTCCTTCTTCTCCTCCTCCTCCTTCCCCCCTTCTCCTAATCCAACAAGGAAGGGAGGGAGTCCTACTCCCGGTGGGAGTAGGACTCCTCCTGGCGCGCCTCCTCCTGGCCGGCCGCCTCTCCCCCCTTGCTCCTTTATATACGGGGGCAGGGGGCACCCCAGAGACACAACAATTGATCATTGATCTTTTAGCCGTGTGCGGTGCCCCCCTCCACCATAGTCCACCTCGATAATATCGTAGCGGTGCTTAGGCGAAGCCCTGCGTCGGTAGAACAACATCATCGTCACCACGCCATCGTGCTGACGGAACTCTCCCTCAAAGCTCGGCTGGATCGGAGTTAGAGGGACGTCATCGAGCTGAACTTGTGCTGAACTCGGAGGTGCCGTACGTTCGGTACTTGATCGGTCGGATCGTGAAGACGTACGACTACATCAACCGCGTTATGCTAACGCTTCCGCTTTCAGTCTACGAGGGTACGTGGACAACACTCTCCCCTCTCGTTGCTATGCATCACCATGATCTTGTGTGTGCGTAGGAATTTTTTTGAAATTACTATGTTCCCTAACATTAATCGTGATGGTGGTTTTGATGTTGGGGGTTACCTTGTTGGTGGCTTTGGCCATGAGGCACTTGGCGGTGATGTTCTCGTTGGGTGAGTCGAAGAGGGACACCCGAGGAGTTGTTGCAATGGAAACGGAGGCCATGGCAACCGTCTCACCGTCTTCATAATCATAATCATCCTCATTGTACTCTTCTTGTGCCACCAACCCCTTGGGAGGAGTCTTCTTGGTGAAGTTGTTCTTATTGGGGAAGGACTTGGCCTTGTCTTTTCGGATAAGCTTGCCACCATTGTCTTCCCTCTTCACATATGGGCACTCCGCAACAAAGTGTCTCACATTGCCACAATTATAGCATGTCCTCACACATTGCTTGCCCTTGGTGCCACTCGAGTTGTTCTTGTTGAAGTTGGGCCTTGAGTTCTTCTGGCTCCAAAATTGCCTTGAAGCGAGAGCCATGTGCTCATGATAAGCATATTTTGTATCTTCTGGGTTACTCTCCTGTTCTTCCTCTTCACCCTCTTCTTACACACTAGCCTTGGCCTTCAAGGCAAGGTTGGGCTTCTTTGTGCGTTGAGAACGCAACACCGCATTGTCGGCGGTCTTGTCCAAGATCCTCATTGCCACAAACTCATCCAACACTTCACTTGAGGACAAGGTGTGGAAGTCCGGCCTTTGACGGATGATGGAGGACATGGCCTTATGGTAAGGCATCATGGCCTTGAGAAACTTGTGCTTGATCCAATTGTCATCTGTATCCTTGCTCCCATGATCTCAGAGTGAGACCGCGAGAGTGGTTAATCTCCGGTAAAGCTCACGAGGTTCTTCATCTTCATTCATTGCAAACTCATCGGCTTCATCTTGAACCGCTTCATAGTTGGAGCGTTGAATACTTGCGCTTCCCTTGTAAATGGAAACAACATGTTGCCATGCTTCCTTGGCCACGGTGAAAGGTCGGAGATGCGCAATATCTTCGGGAGTGATGGCCTCTTGGAGAATGCAAAGAGCAGACTCATTGAATTGATGATCCACGGCTTCTCTAGGAGTGAAGTTGCTTGGGTCATGTGGGTATAAACCTTGCTCAATACTTCTCCGAAGGTTAGTAGAACTATGATTTAAATGACGTTTAAAGCGATAGACCCAAGAGGCAAAATCCTCATTTTTCACAAGCTTAGGAGGAGGACCAACATGATTCAAATGAGTGGAGGGAACCGGTCCCCCATAAGTAAGTGGGGGTTCAACATGGGCAAAGATGCCATTTCCACTTCTATCACAAGATAAATGAACTTTGTCACTAGTAGCTTCCCCCTTGTCGGAGTTAGCATCCGTCACCTTGTTAGCGGGATCACCCACTTTCATTGGTGCGGTGGATAATTTAAGGCCTTCTAAGAACTTGTTAAACATGCTTTCAACCTCGGTCGTCATGGAGGTTTTCAATGTGTCCAAAGCCGCATTGAACTCCTCACGAGAGATCGAGGTTCCCCCATCGGCCGTAGACGAGAACGGATTCACACCGGAGTGCTCCTCCCACCATCTACGGTGTCAACCATACTCTTCGAACGACAAAGTCCTTAATAAAGAGACGAGGCAATAATACCAATTGAAAGGATCGATATAGTTGACTAGAGGAGGGGGGGGTGAATAGGCAACTAACAATTTTTAGCTTTTATTTACCAATTTAAACTTTGCATCAAAGTAGGTTGTCTAGATATACAACTAGGTGAACAACCTATATGATGCAACAAGGACAAGCTCACAAGCAAGCAAGGGAAACAACACAATATAAGCTTGCACAAGTAAAGGTAAGAAATAACCAAGAGTGGAACCGGTGGAGACGAGGATGTGTTACCAAAGTTCTTTCCCTTTGAGATGAAGTACGTCTCCGTTGGAGTGGTGTGGAGGCACAATGCTCCCCAAGAAGCCACTAGGGCCACCGTATTCTCCTCACGCCCTCACACAATGCGAGATGTCGTGATTCCACTATTGGTGCCCTTGGAGGCGGCGACCGAACCTTTACAAACAAGGTTGGGGCAATCTCCACAACTTAATGGAAGCTCCCAATGAAACCACGGAGCTTCACCACAATGGAATGTGGCTCCGAGGTGACCTCAACCATCTAGGGTGCTCAAACACGCAAGTGTAACAAAATCCACACATGAAAGTATGGGGGAATAAAATATCCTTTGGTGGAAGTGTAGATCTAGGTCTCCTCCTTCAATCCCTAGCAAATCAACAAGTTTGAGTGGCTAGAGAGAGAGAGATCGGGCAAGAGAGCTTGAAGGGCATTAATGGTGGTGAGAGAGAGGCAAGAGGTCCATGTGGTAGGTGGAAGAACCTCCCTTATATAGCGAACCCTAAAATCCAACCGTTACTGCGAAAACAGCACTGCAGCGGTACAACCGCTCCTCGTCCCGGTACAACCGGGACTCACGGGTATACTGCAGAAACCCTACCAGGCGGTACAACCAGACATACAAGCGGTAGTACCGGTTGTGAAGAACAATCGGAACAACCGCTCAGCCACCGCTCAACCACCGCTCAACCACCGCTTTGAAACAGTAGGGAGTCACCCCTGTGAGCAGTAAACGAGCGGTACTGCGCCGGTCCAACCGCCTGGCCCTTGTACCCTGGGTGGCTAAGTCCTAAGCGGGAGGGCACCGGTGGTACCGGTGTGCGGAGCACAACCGGAACAACCAGGCCACCACCGCCCGAGTACCGCATCAAAACAGAAACCAGACCGGTTGTTGAGCGGTACCTGGCCGGTACAACCGCCAATGACACACTACCGTCATTTTTAAGCAAGGTGGCGGTACCACCGCCCGGGGGCAGCGGTACAACCGCTTGTTCATGAACTAGGATGTTCAACCCCAGGGTATCACCCCTGGGGTGGTGGTTGGGTCGGTGCCAAGAGCCAGCGGTAAAACCGCTCGATCGAGCGGTACAACCGCTGAGAGTACACAACAACTATTGAAAAGAAGCACGGAATGGAAGGCAAAGGAGGGTGAGGAAAAGTGTACGTGCAATTGGATTCTCTCTTAATAGTACGGGTCTCCTACGACCAAAGGGATAAACACGTAGATAAACACCGTCTTCGATCTTTTCCTTCCAGAGAGAATAACTAATCAATGCAAGCCTAATCACCGAGAACCTGAAGCACTTAGCACAAGATTAGACCAACAAAGGGTTGTCATCATCATCCAAAACACATAGTAGGGAAATGACCTTACAGTCATCGACCCCTATCTTCTGGAGGTGATGAAACACCCTCAAATCATTGAGATGCAAGAAGGGGTGCTTCACATCTGTGATGTTCAAGGGCCAAGGAGGACCAGGAGCGTGGAGGCTAGGCTCGAAGCGGTGGAGCAGGAGGTATTCAAGTGCCAAGGGATGGTGGAACGCGGACTCAACGCCAAGTACTCCATGATAACATAATTCACCCGTGTCCATAAGCTGGACAACAATGATATTGGAGAGGCCATCTTCAAGCTTCATGAGAAAATCGAGCATCTCCAAACCCAAATCTATGACGTGCAAAACCAAAACTGTGAGTATGAATACAGATTTAAGCGGATGAGTTTGGCTGCAGATTTGAGGATCCCGGAGACTCGTTCATCCTTCTACGATGGTGAGCCTATGCCTAGGAAGACGGAGGACAAGCCCCCCCACACCATCAGCTTCACCACCATCACCACCTCCGAAGAAGGAAACTTGAGTACATGGGTATAGGCACTCCCCTTGGCTTGTGGCAAGCTTGGGGGAGGTGTCCCGGTACGTATCACCATCACATCTTTATCTTTACCATTTATCTTAGTTCGATCCTTTTGGTTATATCTTAATTTAGTAGAATAAAAGTTTTTAGTATGATCTAGTCTCCAAGTTTTGCTTTGTGATCTATCTTTGTAATCGAGTGCGAGAGTTATATAATAAATATTAGTTTTGAGTTGAGGGCTTTGCTTTCTTGCCTTGATCTTGGAAAAAAGAAAAAGAATAAAAGAAATAAAAATATTATATAATAATCTTATGAAGAGTGATGACTTCACATATAAGGAGTATGCTAAATAAAATTTGTTGAGAGTTGACAAACATAGTATTGGTCATTGTTGCAATTAATAGGAAGTAATAAAGAAAGAGAAGCTTCATATATAAATATACTATCTTGGACATCTTTTGTGATTGTGAGCACTCATTAAAATACTATATGCTAATAAGTTGATGTTGGACAAGGAAGACAACATAATGTGTTATGTTCCTTTATATCTGAATAGAAGTTATATTGTCATGGATCCTCCAACATGTTGGGATTGCTTCTCATACTATGCTAGCCAAATCTTTTGCACCAAGTAGAGATACTACTTGTGCATCCAAAATCCATTAACCCAGTTTGCCATGAGAGTCCACTATATCTACCTATGGATTGAGTATGATCCTTTAAGTAAGTTGTTATCGGTGCAAGCAATAAAAATCGCTCTCTAAATATGTATGATCTTTTAGTGTGAGGAAAATAAGCTTTATATGAACTTGTGATATGGAAGAAATAAAAGCGACGAACTACATAATAAAGTTCTTTATCACAAGCGGCAATATAAATTTACATTCTTTTGCATGAAGATTTCGTGCATCCAACCATAAAAGTGCATGACAACCTCTGCTTCCCTCTATGAAGGGCCTATCTTTTATTTTTATCTCTTACCTTTATACAAGAGTCATGGTGATCTCCACCCTTCCTTTTTCCCTTTTTCTTTTAGGAAAGTGCTATGTGTTTGGGAATGATCTAGACATACATATCCACTCGGATGTAGGTGATCATAATTTATTATTGTTGACATTAACCTTGAGGTAAAACGTTGGGAGGTGAAACTATAAGGCCCTATCTTTCTCTGTTTCTGATTGAGGCTTTGATCTCATGGATATCATGTGAGTGTTAGCAATTATGAAAGACTAAAAGATGGTTGAGTATGTGGAATTGCTACATAAAAGCTCTTACATTGACTCTTTCTGATATTATGATAAATTGCAATTGCTTCAATGACTGAGATCATAGTTTGTTAGTTCTCAATAAAGTTTTTGGTTCATACTTTACCTCGTGAACGAATAATCGCTGTAGCATGAGAAGTTATATGACAATATGTTACTGTTCTAAATATGATCATGACACCCTCATGTCCATATTTATTTTATTGACACCTCTATCTCTAAACATGTGGACATGATTATCGATTTCGGCTTTCGCTTGAGGACAAGCGAGGTCTAAGCTTGGGGGAGTTCATACGTCCATTTTGCATCATGTTTTTATGTTGATATTTATTGCATTATGGACTGTTATTTCACATTATGGTATAATACTTATGCCTTTTCTCTCTTATTTAGAAGATTTACATGAAGAGGGAGAATGCCGACAACTGGAATTCTAGACCGGAAAGGAGCAAATCTGAGAGACCTATTCTGCAAAACTCCAAATGTCCTGAAACTTTACAGAGAATTATTTTGGATTATATGAAAAATAATGGGCAAAGAAATAACAGAGGGGGACCCGCGAGGTGGCCACAAGCTTGGGGGGCGCGCCCTACCCCCCAGGGCGCCCCCTGATCTTGTGGGCCCCCTGGCAGGTCCCCGGTGCCAATCTTCTGCTATATGGAGGGTTTTGACCTAGAAAAAATCACAAGGAAGCTTTTGTGACAAAGCGCTGCCGTCTCGAGGCAGAACCTGGGCATAAGCAATCTAGGGCTCCGACGGAGCTATTCTACCGGGGAACTTCCCTCTGGGAGGGGAAAATCGAAGCCATGATCATCACCAATGATCCTCTCATCGAAGGAGGGTCAATCTTCATCAACATCTTGACCAACACCATCTCCTCTCAAACCCTAGTTCATCTCTTGTATTCATTCTTTGTCCCAAAACCTCATATTGGTACCTGTGGGTTGTTAGTAGTGTTGATTATTCCTTGTAGTTGACGCTAGTTGGTTTATTTGGTGGAAGATCATATATTCATATCCTTAATGATATTCAATACCCCTCTCATCTTGAACATCATCATGCTTTGTGAGTAGTTACATTTGTTCCTGAGGACATGGGAGAAGTCTTGTTATAAGTAATCACTAGTAAATGTGCCCGTGTGTTGCACCGGAAAAATAAATCATCACATGCCTCAAGCGACCCATCTGTGTTGCCACTTTTCCTGCTTGCCATCATCGCTGATGATGGGATTATTTTATTTGTGTCAGCTGTCACAAATGAGATATATAGCCAACGGGTATAAAACGCCTCATACGTCATTGTAGATAACTCACCACATCAAAGATACATCGTAAGAAACAATGTTCACCTCTTGATGTTTCATTAAAAATTTCATTCTAATTGTATCTTACATAGTATATGCAGACTAATGACACACTATATAGTACCACAGAAAGACACACCATCAATCTTAATGTTACTGGTTACACCATGGTGTATGCTGAAATAATATTCTTTCAAAGAGGGTTTAGTCAAAGGGGTTGTTCCAATTCAAATACAGTGGAACGGAATCATTAAAACTCATATGGAAAACAGTGCAACAAATCAAACAACTCCAACGGGAAAAATTCTAACAATTTCAATCATGCAAATTTCAATGAAATATTTTTTAAAGATAGTCTACATGTATTATTATTATTATTGTACACTGACAAGAAAATCTAAATCAAGGTCACAACGATCCTCCAAACACTTCTGAACCGCATGACTTGTTTTATTAGTAAATAATGATAATTAGGGCCATGAATGAAACATTAAGATAAACTTCTAAAGTATATACATATTTCACAAAAATATATAGAGGACGGAATTACTTTTAGCTAACTTGAAATTTCTCAGAAGCTTTGACACTATATGTGTTACAGTACTACGATGAATCGGTAGTTGCCCGTCAGGTTGAGAAACCGTATGGAGTTTCACCTGCCATGTCTTTGAAAGGTAATGGCATGTTGATAATGAAGGAAGAATGGTGATATGCTGACATTGACACCTTCAAACTTACACAATCCATGCTGTAATGCCCAAACAATTTGTAGCTTCAATATTAATGTCACCCAAGGATGAGTACTCAACTATCCCTGCAACTACAAACTGTAATCAGTCTGTCCCAAAGATAGTGCAACCATTCATGGAAGCTTGGACATGATGTGCTTATTAGATAGCGCGACATGCTATAATTTGATTGTTCAAAATACAATAACATGAAGAAAGTGATTGAGGCCAGTCTTCATAGCATTCCAGTGTCTTCATGATCTCACAATATATATATATATATATATATATATATATATATATATATTTGAGAGTGATAGAAGTATAGAACCAAAGCAATTCATCCGATTTGATTTCCAAGCAACACGCCCTGAACGGCTGGACGTGGCGGGGAATACGGATTCACCTCTCGTCTTGTCTGCTAGCTTTTGCGGGCCACGCGTCTTTGCCCGGATCGGAACACCTGCAGGCCTGTAGTTGCTGCGTGTCGCAAGCTAGCGTACTTCAGTGTACGCGTGTAGGTTGGCCGGGCAAGCCTTCATAGCAGCTGGGCTACGCGTTCGGAGTATACACTACACAGCCGCTGCACTGTCGCCCCCGTGCTGGACGTCGAAAACAGTGGCAAGGCGCTGCTCGCGTTGGGCATGTCACAATAGATTCTCTTTCCCGGCCAGCGGCATTGTTTTTTTGCGGCTAGCGCGCGTTCTCTCTGTCCTGCTAGCTAGCTGGTTCCCACCGCCGCCGCTGCAGCCGCCCTTCGGAGATAAATTCGTGTGTACTCGTGAGTGCGCTAGTTCACGGTCTTCTCTGGTGACTCCGTGATGGATCGGGATCGGAGGCGACAATGGGGGTCGTTCGCTCGGTGCTGCTCCTGCCGGCGCAGCTCGTGGTCGCCTCAACGCAGTCGCGGGCACCCAAGACAACACCGTCTCTTCCCGCCACGCCGCGGCTGGTTCCTAGGCTGTTGTCTCCAGCCGTGCCGATGCCCAAGCCATCTTCTTCCCCTGCTGCATCGCCAGCGCCGTAGAAGACACCTAGCACTTGGCTTGGCCAGTGCCGAAGCCACCCACGCGCGCTAGCGCTGGCACCAAAGCTGCCGTCTCTAGCTGCACCCGCGGCGTCACCGGTTCCAAAGCCATCCACTCCTCGTGCGCGGGCAGCATCACCGGGGCCAAAGCCTCCATCCCCACCGCTTCCAAAGCCGTCACCTCCACCCCCAGCGCCACGGAGGCCAAAGCCGTCACCTGTGGCCCCAGCTCCTGATCAAAAGTTGTCTCCTCCTACGACGACTCCACCACCACCACCACAAAGACCATCTTCACCTCCCACTCCACGTCTCCACCACTGGCTCCGACACAGCCTCCGGCGAACTCATCCCCGCCAACGCCTTCGTTGGCTCCGTCCTCCATCTTCTACGCCGCTTCCTGCCCGAGTGTGGAGCTAGCGGTGAGCCATGTCGTCAGGTGGGCCTCCACCTTGGACCCTAGCATGCTCGGCAAGCCTCTCAGGATGGTCTTCCTCTTCTATGACTGCTTCATAGAGGACCTTCTCAACTTATTCACAGGTATCTCGCACTGCAAGCTTCTTCAATCTACTACCACTATCCAATATCCATGCAATATGTAGGCTGCAGCAATAAGGTTGAAGAAACGCATCGAATTAAGGATGGAAAGAAAGAAAAAACTATGGCTTAGATGGAGTCGCATGAATCTGGCATCATCATGGTAGGTAGCCTGAGTCCGGCAGAATTATCAAATCCCTACCAGCCAGGTTCAGCCTTCCACTTCCAAGATCTTGCTGTAATTGGAAACATATGGGAGTTCTTTAGGCCCTATCTTGTCCATGCAGGAGAGGGCGCAAGATGCATGGCATTTCATCTGGAGGGCCCTCGTCGGCGTGCTAGTCGTCTTGGCATTAGCACCAAAGGATTTTGCACTATAGGAGGTTCATGGTGTGGCTGTGTCGGCTTCGCTGCTGCCTCGGTGCATCTCTTCTCCACGCGAGATATCGGGCCTAGGGAGGAGAGTAAGTAACGTCATGGGATGTCCCCCTGTCAGCCTTGGCGTGACTTTCTCCATGGCAGGCACGACAACACGCTTTTGTGCTTGCCCTGCTTCGACTTTCCTCATCGGCGGCATATTTATACGGGAGGACGAACGAAGAGTCTGACTATAAGGTATGCGGAGTTCGGCTTCGACTTCTCGTGACTATGGAACGTGTGTGCGAGCCAAGGCTAACATGCGTTTGTGAGGGGTTGGGAGATACAGATATAGATGGGGCCCATGACTTATGGAGAAATATGAAATTTTGATAGATGCCCCCTCCCCATGACTTATGGTAGGCGAGCTGAGAGGATCCGGGCAACAAATAGGCTGGGGGTTCTTCCGTTATGTTGACCTACTTTTAAATCTCGGCCGTCAATCTTGATATTTAACATAAATCAATGAATATAAAAGGGATGACGGAAGGAGAACCATGAAAGTCTCCGTCCTTTATTATTAGGTAAAGATGTGAAGTTGGTATTCGTTCGATATTTTGATGAGATGTATCTTGTCTTTCCTCTAGTGGTCTTATGTGATCATCGACTACATGACACTTCACCATGATTTGGGTCTAGGGGAAGGCATTTGGAAGTAATAAGTAGATTATGGGTTGCTAGAGTGACAGAAGCTTAAACCCTAGTATATGCGTTGCTCCGTAAGGGGCTGATTTGGATCCACATGTTTCATGCTATGGTTAGATTTATCTTAATTCTTTTTTTGTAGTTGCGGATGCTTGCGAGAGGGGTTAATCATAAGTGGGAGGCTTGTCCAAGTAAGGATAGCACCCAAGCACCGGTCCACCCACATATCAACTTATCAAAGTAACGAACACGAATCATATGAGCATGATGAAAACTAGCTTGACAATAATTCCCATGTGTCCTCGGGAGCGCTTTGCTTTATATAAGAGTTCGTATAGGCTTAACCTTTGCTATAAAAAGGATTGGGCCACCTTGTTGCACCTTTGCTACACTTGTGACTTGTTACCCGTTACGAATTATCCTACTACCAAATTATCTGTTACCGATAATTTCAGTGCCTGCAGAAAATACCTTGCTGAAAACCGCTTATCATTCCCTTCTGCTCCTCGTTGGGTTCGACACTCTTACTTATCAAAAGGACTATGATTGACCCCCTATACTTGTGGCTCATCAACCTCATGGTGTCTGTCGTTCGAAAATCCAAGATGCACCTGAAGCATGACATAAAACTGCCAATCCCAATAGACCCTAAGACTCAGGTCGATTCATGAAATCGAACTAAGGATCAAGTCCTTGCTCAGCATCATAATTTAGGAATGGCAACACGGTGCACAATAGCTCTCGAGACTTAGGTTGGGTGCGGCCGACCAACCTGAAGATCGTAATCTTCCTGAAAACTATTTTGCACTTTGAATCTCTGCTTTGAATCACCAAAGCAATAGCCGCTGAGACTTGGGTTGGGCCACATGGCCGACCTAGGATTGTATCTCCTCGGGAACTTGTTTGGTCGGCATCTGAGTATCACCATCACCGAGGTGCAGCTCGGCAGGGAAGATGCCGAACAGTGGCTTGAAAAAGATCTTTATTGAACCGAAGTACCACTCGGTACAACCCAGGCCGGTTCCGCAGGACTCGTTGGTTGAACTACAAGACATAGGCGTGGAAATAATTTAGCCGTCAATGAAGTGGATTTTTCTTGCTGTAACAGCTCCTCGATCGGCTCTGAGGGACCTGTCGGTCGACCTACAAGATGCCGTCATGGAAAATTTTGCTTTCATAGCTTCGAGGGACCCGTCTGTCAACCTGCAAGATGCTGGCAAGGAATTTTTTTCTTTCATAGCTAAATTATGACTTTATGTATCTATGTACTTGGTTGTTTTTATGCTCATATACATAGATGATATACTCCATTAACCAGCCATCAGCTTCTACCTCCTTGGCCAGAGGTCGAGAAATGTTCCCCAACATTAGCCTGATTCCCCGAGTGACATTTGTTTTGGAACGAGGCAATCAAGCCATAGGGTCAAAACGTAAGTCTTACAGAGAGTTATGCTATTTTTTTAATGCAAGTCACATCTTCGGCAAAAAATAGTTCCTCTAGCAGTTCCTTTTCCCGGGGTGTCACGTTAATCACGACGAATTAGCCAGTACCCCAATATACTTGCTCGAAGGCCTCGGCTCAGGAATATCCTCGGCATAATAAGTAGGCTCTACAACCTACGTATAGTGCCCTTTAAAAAGGCCTTGATTTTCACTTCCTCCGTTACCGACCAATTGTATTCTTGTGACCGCTAGCTTTCGGCTTCACCCGTCTGGGGTACCCAGGTTGACCCGGAAGTAACAATCGTAGAGGTACTCCCCCTTAGCCGAATTCATAGGAAATGTAAGGGGTAAGCACAGGAGCCGGGCAACCCAGCTTGGCAAAAAATCTCAAGTCAAGTTCATGCATATTGTGGCTTTATAACGTTTGTGGGAAGGCAGCGCTCGTATAACAAATACAAATGCTGAGGATATGTTGGGCTCTCTAGGAGTCCCGAGGTAACCATGCCAAGGTGCCTCAAAGAGCCCCCGATATAGTTTATTGGACTGTTTTATAGGTCTGAAGTATTTTATACCAAGAAATCTAGGTAAGTATTGCATAATTTTTTTAAAGACGTACAAACTTCTTTTCTATTAGCGACCTTAGAAAAGCCAAGCACCTTTATGAAAGCAAGCTTTGTGACTTATCACAAAGTCCTTTGTTTTACACAAGCAACCTTTGAGGTTAATATTTCCGATCGGCTGATCAAATTTGCACATGTTTGTGAGAGACAACTTTTAAGCTGTATTTTGCAGCTTTATGCTATATGTTATTTTGACTCGACCATGGCTTCTTAAGATGTGTAGTTGGCCAGTCGTCGGCTTCCACCCCTTAGTAGAAACTACTTAGGGTGTTTCCTTTCTGATTGCAACTCTTAGCCGACGTTTCAGTGCCCGGAGGCGGTTGTATCGGTACAAACAAGGCAATCAGACCTTAGGGCTAAAACATACACTTAGTCTTAGGAGCGTTCGTTTGGGGCAACATAATAGACCCTGGTATATGTGGAATCCTCGGATCGTCCAAGGTCAAACCACCTACACTTTAGCTTTTACCAAAAATAAAAGCCCTTCGTTTTACACAAATAGCCTCTATCGGCTATATAGATTTTAATACTGCATGCGGTTTGCCGATAGATTTACGCGTATTGTGACAGGCAGCTTTCGGCTTTATCCATCTGAGGTACTTGACCGGTTGAACCAGAAGTAACAAACGCAGTGGTTCTCCCTTTACCCCCTAGCCGAACAAAGCGGAAACGTAAGGGGTAAGCACAGGAGCTGGGCAATCTAGCTATTGACCAAAGACACAAATCAAAATCAATGCATGTAAGTGCAAAATACCGAGGACGTTTTGCCGATGACTCCATGGAGTACATTGGCTTTTGGTGGGGTCGGCTCTAGCCACAACCCCTCGTTAACATTACCGATGCTTTAAAGGCGTCTAGCATCGTATTGTGAGAGTTATGCTCATAAAACCAAAAAACTTACGTAATTTTTTTACGTCTTAGTTAAATCAAGACTTTTAATGCCAATCTAAAATTGGTCTTAAAATTAATTTGTGCTTCCGTCGTGCTTTAACATGACACATCCGATCTGTAGACTCCAAGTGGGTCGGCCTTTGGCTTCAACCTCCTTTTCCGAAGGTGGAGTGCTTCTCAAGCCAGTTTAGCAAACCAAACTCGAGCGACTTTAGAGAGAAACTAGGCGATCCAGATATTTGACCACACACTCGAGTCGAAAAAGGAGTAGTAGAAAAAGACTTTGCAATGACTAAGAAGAAAACATTTGTTATAAAATAACACATATGAATTTAGGCACCCAGTTAACATGGGAAAAAGAAGTGTTTCTAACAAACAACGTTTTTAACACACTAAGTTTTTAATAAACAACTTTTTTGTTTAAGATAAATATAACGCTTGGTTGAGCCGATTTTTTTTGAACTAAGAAAATTTGAGCATGAAAGCTAAAAGGATCGATATGGTTGACTAGAGGGGGAGGGGGGGTGAATAGGCAACTACCAATTTTTAGCTTTTCTTAACAAAATAGATTTAACAACAAATAGGTTGTCTAGAAGTGCAACTAGGTGGGCAACCTATATGATGCTAACAACAACAACAAGAGCAAGCAAAGGATACAACACAATAATAGCTTGGACAAAGTAAAGGTAAGATATAACCTTGGAGATGAGGATGTGTTACCGAAGCTCCTTCCCTTTGAGGGGAAGTACGTCTCCGTTGGAGCGGTGTGGAGGCACAATGCTCCCCAAGAAGCCACTAGTGCCACCGTATTCTCCTCACGCCTTCACACAATGTGAGATGTCGTGATTCCACTAGTGGTGCCCTTGGAGGCGGCAACTGGACCTTTACAAACAAGGTTGGGGCTCTCTCCACAACCAAATTGGAGGCTCCCAACACCACCACGAAGCTTCACCACAATGCAATGTGGCTCCGAGGTGACCCCAACTGTCTAGGGTGCTCAAACACCCAAGAGTAACAAGATCTGCAAGGGATTAGTGGGGGGAATCAAGTTTCTTTTGGTGGAAGTGTAGATCGGGGCCTTCTCACCAATCCCTAGAAAATCAACAAGTTTTATTGGATAGGGAGAGAGATCGGGCGAAAATGAGCTTTTGGAGCAACAATGGAGTTAGGGTAGGAAGAGGTGAGTCTTCTTGAGGAAGCAGACCCCCTTTATATAGTGGGGAACAAATCCAACCGTTATGCAGTCCTCAGCCGCAAACAAGCGGTACTACCGCTCCAGGAGAGGTACTACCACCCAAGCGGTAGACACCAGTAGTAAGTGTAATGGCACTAGGCTAGGAGCCAGTAGTGCCGCCGGAGCGGTACTACCGCTCTTCCCAATAGTACTACCGCTGGGGTTGCAATGCTACAGGGCGTAGGTGAAGAAGCTGTGGTAGAACGACCACAGCGGTACTACCGCCCAAGGGGGTGGTACTACCGCTTGAAGCCGGAACTACTGCTTCCTACAGCCGCTGAGGAAAATAGAGACCCGAGGGGAGAACAGAGCACCGAGTGGTAGTGGCCATACTACCGCCTCTACTGCCGCTCCTACTTCCGCTTGTCCTGCTGGGTCTAACGGGGTTTCACGGAAGTGACCCATAGGTACTACCGTCAAACCCGACACGAAAAGTCAAGACCAGAGCAGACAGAGGTGGTACAAGCAGAACCAACAATGGTAATACCGCTGATAACACTACAAAAAAATACACTTCCGGGATGATACGTGTTTGTCATAGTAGGTCACATTTTTTGTCCTGCATGTACATCCATGGCGGTTTTATGATAGAGTCAAGATAGTCATACCTATGCTGTCGTAGAAGTGTTCCATGACAATACCAAAATTATTATCACGGAAGTGTTCACTTCCATGACGATAAATGACACGTCATGAAAGTGCTTTCGTCAAGGGTAACTGACACGTGGCATCCACCGTAACGGGTCGCCGTTTATCTATTGGGTCCAGTTTTGGATCCAACAACCCGTTAACAGCAACGACCAATGGCGATTTTCCACGTGTAAAATTCTCATTGGACGGAGGAAACACATGTCAGCTCGTCATTGGGTCAGATACACGCCTATGATATGTCGACACGTGCGGCGGCCCAACACTGGCTCATTTAGCTTACAAAGGCCGACCTGTTTTACTTGGTCAAAAGATAGCAGGCCGGCCCATGAAAGCCTGTTAACGGTCTGTTCACATATAGCCCATTTTACGGTCCCGTAACTCACGACTCGTTATGGCGTTCCCAAAATTGGCCCAACAGCGTCATGTGCGCCATCCAGTATAATACCAGCCCGTTTCATTTTTGTCCCATGTATGGCCCACGATGTCATTTGCCCCACATGAGGCCTTTCATATCTTTGGGCCCTTTAATGGGCCGTGGTGACTCTGGCCCATAATAAACAGTACATTTCTTTATGCCCAGGAACGACCCATGAAATAAGGTCGTTATGTAATATAATGCTTGTGACTCTTAAAATTTTACCTCCTGTGCGGCCGTTTATGAAATCTGAGGGTTAACCAGTCGTCGCCTTCTGCCCCCACGTAGATACTACGTGGGTGTTCGGGATAAATCTAAACACTCTTTACTCCACATTCTAGTCCTTAAAGGAGGTGTTTAGCGCAACGAACAAGGCAATCAGACTATACGGCTTTTATCACCCTCACTTAGCCATAGGAGTTTGACAATAAGAATTTTGGCGAAGCCCCTGGTATTCAGAAGACCGAGCTAGGGGCGCTATACATGCCTGATCGGATAAAAACTGATTCCTCGCATAAAGCGGAAAAAATCTCTAAGGATTTGAAACCTCTCGAAGAGTTGACCAGCTCTCGCTCCATCATGACAGCCAGTTTTTGGCTTTCTCTACTGAGGTGCTCGTCCGGAAGAACCGGGACACAATCGCAGTAGTTCTCCCTTTACTACCCTAGCCGATATAGCGGAATATAAGGTAGTAAGCACAGGAGCCGGGCAACCCAACTATTGACCAAAGACATGATTCAGAGCCGATGCATATAATGCTATAAGTTTGGGGTGCCGAACTGTACTATAAAAAGTGTTCGGACTTTATTGTCGTGCTGCGGGGCGTGATGAAGCCCCTGGCGAAGTAATACGTACCAGAGTGTACGGGAGTGATGAGTAATAAATACAAAGGCAAGGAGAAAAACAAGTAATAAGCTGACCCTATCAATTATTTTCCATGGTAAATTGATTAATACGTCGAGGCGTACTTGTGCAAGTAATGTGATAAGCAAGTAAGGCTATTTAACATGCCATGACCAAGAGCGAGCTGCGTGCAGGTATGTAAAACAGGTATAGCAATCATTAGGAGAGACCACATGGGGCCTCCCTTGTACGTCAAAGCTCCTTGCTTCCTTGGTGTATTTCATCCTTTGACAGGGCCAGTAATCCCGCCGTCGAAGAAGGCGTATGTAAAAGAAAATCTGCAAAAGGAGAAGGGAAATAGTAGAAGTATACGTGTGTCCGGGATCAGTCGAGCCGAACTATGGATCACAAACTAGCTGTGACTCCGTCGATGCCCATGGAATTTCGAGTGCATAATTATGTATGCGTGGTGCAAATGCCACTACTTGATCGGGGCTGGGACGGAGGCCGAATTGCTAATCGAGCTCTTGACGAGCCGAGACGTCCTGTTGCAGCATAGTCCGGACTCTTTTAACGGTGTCCACGGGCTCGGCAGCCGGATTACGGTTCTGCTTGAAAAGGCCGCTCTGTACTTGTACTGCTAGGGCGGTGGTGTGCTCCTCTATACGGAGGGAGCGTTCCGTGTTTCCGTTGACCGCTATAACGCCGTGAGGACCGGGCATCTTGAGCTTAAGATAAGCATAGTGAGGTACCGCATTGAATCGAGCAAATGTGCTTCGTCCAAGCAGTGCGTGTTAGCCGCTGCGAAAGGGGACGATATCGAAGATTAATTCCTCGCTTCGGAAGTTGTCTGGAGATCCGAAGACTACCTCTAGTGTGATTGAGCCCGTACATCGGGCCTCTACATCTGGTATGACTCCTTTAAAGGTAGTCCTTGTGGGCTTGATCCGTGATGGGTTAATGCCCATTTTGCGCACTGTATCCTGATAGAGCAGATTGAGGCTGCCGCCACCGTCCATGAGGACTCGTGTTAGGTGGAATCCATCAATGACTGGGTCCAGGACTAGTGCGGCTGATCTGCCATGCCGGATACTGGTCGGATGATCCGGACGATCAAAAGTGATCGGGCACGATGACCATGGGTTGAATTTTGGGGCGACTGGCTCAATCGCATAAACGTCCCTTTGTGTGCGCTTGCGCTCCCTTTTGGGGATGTGTATAGCATATATCATGTTCACTGTTTTGACCCGAGGGGGAAACTTCTTCCGCCCCCCTGTGTTTGTCTACTGGGGTTCCTCGTCATCGTCCTCGCTCTGCGATCCCTTTTCCTTGGTCTCGGCATTTAACTTGCCGGCTTGCTTAAAAACCCAGCAATCTTTGTTGGTATGGTTGGATGGTTTGTCTGGGTGCCATGGATTTGGCACGGATGGTCGAGTATGCATTCCAAGCCGGATGGTCCCTGGTTGTTCCTTATATACGGCTTTTTCCGCTGACTGGACTTGGAGCCGCTGAATCCGGTGTTGACAGCAGTGTCATCGGTGTTGTCGCCATTGCTTCGGCGTTTGTGTCTGCTGCGTCGGAGCTTGCCGTTGTTGTTCTTGACCTCAGAGGGGCCTGCCTCGCTGGCTATGTTTTTGCTACGAGCCAGCCAACTATCCTCACCCGCGCAAAAGCGGGTCATGAGTGCCGTGAGGGCTGCCATAGATTTCGGCTTTTCTTGGCCGAGGTGGCGGGCGAGCCATTCGTCACGGATGCTATGTTTAAAGGCCGCTAGGGCTTCGGCATCCGGACAGTCGATGATCTGGTTCTTTTTAGTTAGGAATCTAGTCCAGAATTTCCTGGCTGACTCCCCAGGCTGTTGGACTATGTGACTTAAGTCATCGGCGTCTGGTGGCCGGACATATGTTCCTTGAAAGTTGTCAAGAAAGACTTCCTCCAAGTCCTCCCAGCTGCCGACAGAATTTTCAGGCAGGCTGTTTAACCAGTGCCGAGCTGGCCCTTTGAGCTTTGGTGGGAGGTATTTGAAAGCATGGAGGTCATCTCTGCGGGCCATGTGGATGTGGAGAATAAAATCCTCGATCCATACCGCGGGATCGGTTGTTCCGTCGTATGATTCAATATTGACGGGTTTGAACCCTTCGGGGAATTCATGGTCCATTACTTCATTATTGAAGCAAAGAGGGTGTGCGACACCTCTATATCGAGCCGCGTCGCGACGTAGCTCCGATGGAGTCCGTCTATGGGCGTGACTAGGTTTGTCACGTCCGAATAGGTAGCCGTTGTCGCGTGTCAAGGCACGTCCTCGCGATCCGTAGATCGATCTTGTATGTCCTGCTCTACTGTCAAGGTCTTGACGAAGGTCATATGTATAGCCCCGAGCTATCTTATACCTGCCTTTACGGCAAGGTGGAACGATCTGTTTTTCGGCTCGGGTTGCCGTTTTATCCTGGCCGCGCGATGGCCGATCAACCGCATTGCGTGATGCTGGTGCGGGCTCTGGCGCCTCATCATCGAATTGAGGTAGCAATTTGCGCTTCGGGTAACTTTTGGCTGGGCGTATTCCTCTACTGCCAGGACATCGGTCCATCTGTCATTGAGCAGGTCTTGATCAGCTTGAAGCTGCTGCTACTTCTTTTTCAGGCTCCTCGCGGTGGCTATTAACTGGAGCTTAAAGCGCTCCTGCTCTAGAGGCTCCTCAGGCATGATGAAGTCTTCGTTGCCGAGGCTCACCTCCTCCTTGGAGGGCAGACGGTAACTACTGTCCTCCGAGTCTTCTTCTATGGCCTGTTCGTCAGGGCTGACATGCCCTGATTCCCGATTGACTTGTTCGGCAGTTTGTTCATCGGGTTCTTCTGTGTCTTCGGCACCATCCGGAGTGTTGTCGTCTCTTGTGCCGGTGTTGCTGTCCCTGCTGCAGCGGGATTTAGAGCGGCGCCGCTGACGCCGGCGCTTTGGTTGTGTTTTAGGAGGGTCCTCCTTTGCTGGGTTTCCCTTGTCATCGCCGCTATTATTTTTCGGCGTATCTACCATGTATACGTCATATGAGGAAGTGGCCGTCCATCGTCCGGTGAACGACGGGTTTTGGGCCTCCTCGTCTCCGGCATCGTCGTCCATACCGTCGATGTCTTCGGAGTCATAGTCAAGCGTGTTGGTTAAGTCTTCGAAAGTGGCTATGAAGTGGGTGGAGGGTGGGAAGCGAAATTCTCCCCCATCATCAGCCTCCAGCTCGAACCGGACATAATTCAGCTGTGAATCCCCCGCCAAGGACAGATTTCTTAAAGAATTTAGCACATCGCCCTAGGGCGAATGCTGGAAGATGTTTGCGGCGCTAAACTCAAAGATCGAGAAGCGATCAAGTTCGGCGTCCGCGGATGCACATGGCTCGGAATTTATGACCAGAGACGAGTCCAGAGTTCCGGTGACAAAGACGTCGTGTGACTTTAGGTATATGTTCGGCTCCAACGCCATGGAATCTGTGGCCTCCGCGGTGGGGTTGAGTCTCCCGTCCTTGGATGGCGCAGTGTGCTCCGGATCTAGGGCCAGAGCAGTTACAGGAGCTATCTCCTGGATGCGGTCTGAAGACAGATTTAGGTCATGTTCATCAAGGTGACCAGGAGCGGTTGCCATGGTTTCGAATCCGGCGAAGATCAAATCTCCACGGATGTCTGTGACGTAGTTTAAGCTCCCAAATCTGACCTGATGACCAGGGGCGTAGCTATCGATCTGCTCCAAGTGGCCAAACGAGTTGGCCCGCAGCGCGAAGCCGCCAAACACGAAGATCTATCTGGGGAGGAAGGTTTCTCCTTGGACAGCGTCATTGTTAACGATTGAAGGGGCCATCGAACCTTTTGAGGACCGCACAGTGGAACTCTCAATGAAAGCACCAATGTCGGTGTCAAAACCGGTGGATCTCGGGTAGGGGGTCCCGAACTATGCGTCTAAGGTCGATGGTAACAGGAGATAGGGGACACAATGTTCACCCAGGTTCGGACCCTCTCTATGGAGGTAAAACCCTACTTCCTGCTTGATTGATCTTGATGAATATGAGTATTACAGGAGTTGATCTACCACGAGATCGTATGGCTAAACCCTAGAGGTCTAGCTTGTATGACTATGATAATGGGTCTCTCTCCTCCGGACTAAGCCCTCCGGTTTATATAGACACCGGGAGGGTCTAGGGTTACACAAGGTCGGTTACATAGGAAAGGAATCTACATATTTGGTTGCCAAGCTTGCCTTCCACGCCAAGGAGAGTCCTATCCGGACACTGGTGCAGTCTTCGGTCTTCGTATCTCCAGAGCCCATCAGCCCGGCCCATGGCTAACAGGCCGGACGCCCGAGGACCCCTTAGTCCAGGACTCCCTCAATGCCTGTGACAGAATTAAGCCTTTACTATCTTCTGGCCTGTTAACGGCCCATTACCGTGCTGGACCGATACCAATTACGCCCGTTTACGACCCATGTGGGCCCATTTCTCTGACGGCCCGAGGCGCACTGAATCTACGGCCTGTAGGAGGCCATTTATCCGACGGCTCGTAGGAGGCCCATGGGTCCTACGACCCGTAGTAGGCTCAAGGTTACCACGGTCCGTATATGGCCCATGGTTGTTGCGGCCACTAGCAAACCAAGGAAAAAGAAGACTAGGGAAATAAATACGCCAGAAACTAACACTATGCTATTAAGGCGATTGCACAGATTACATCCACTGGGCATCAAAGTTCGCCACCAGTGCAAATATAGGGAACACCCTACACTATACAAAACTGGCTTGCTGTTTTCTTCAGCCGGTCGCTGCACGTTAAGAACAAATTTTGTATCGCAACAAAACAAATTACAACCATAAAACAAAAGGAAGGTTGGCATAAAAGTTAACAGTCTGGCAGATAAATGCACCCCCAAAAGTTCAGAAGCTCAGTTCATTTGACCTGACTGTTACGTTTTCATGTTGTACTGTCCGATGGAGCACCATAACCTTCGCCTTCATTTCTCCTAGGCTCCTGAACAACATAGCAAATGTCTGAAAGTCTGGTTTCAAAACCATGCATATCTTGACGAGATCGAACAATGGTTGTCCTTGTTTCACAAAGGATCTCTGTTAGGGAATGGACTTGTGTCTAGAGCACAGATATAACATTGTTTTGAGCTTGCATATCTTGATCATGAGGTAGTTTGGATGAGATTGCGTTAACAACCAACCCAGTATTACGCAGGAACATGCTTTGGCACTATTAATGGACATGTATTGACCCACTGCAGCAAGAGGTGACATTGCGGTTATAGTTGCCTCGTCACCTTCAGAAGGTGGCGGTTCCACCATTTGTTCCATAGCTTGCTGAAAAGTTGAGTTTTTACATTAGTAGTACAAGAACAGAAGATATTAAGGAGGCAGCAAAACCAAACAAAATAGATTTGGTCTATATATAGAACTTATTCTGGTGAACCTATGTAAAATATTAGTTGTATTTTACTGCAAAGTACATAATAAAACCAGGTTCCAAACATATGACCATGTACCATGGCTAATGTATTGTCTATTTCTTCACATTGTATTGACAGCTAAGGATAAAGTGACAAAGTTTATAATACGGTAAGCATAGTATGACATCATTCATATCACAAAACAACTGAGAACAGACAAACAAGCAATTGTAACATTGTGTAGACAAGTCCAGCACGGAACTACATTACAGATCAAGATCAAAGGAACATCACTCCTCTCTTTTAAACTTTGTAAGGTGCAATGATACGCTAAGACAATTGTGTATAAAATTGAAAAAGTGTAATAGACATTGGCTGCAAACCGTGCAGTTCATTCACAAGTCAGAGTAAGTAGTAGTTAAAAGGCATGAGGATTAAGGACTTACAACAGCGGCTTTGACTGGTGTAGTCATCCCCTTCGTCTTGCTGGTGTGACAGTCCTTGAACATTTCCACATCATTTGGTTCAGGTACTTTTTGGTCCTTGCGGGCTTTCATCTGCATTTGGAACAAGTCAATATAGATATGATAATATGGAACAACGAAAAGAGTGAAACAACAGCTAATTACAAGAGCCTTGTAGTGTGCAATATAGCTACGAGATCCTGTCGTATGTTGGAATTTCACTTTCGTACGGTTGGCCTTGTTCTTTGAATCGTTCACCTACAAGAGCATAGATTTGTGAGGCACATGCGTAAATAGGAGTTCAACATGTGATCTGATCACATATATGTAACATACTTGATAGTTTGGATCAGACCAGTGTTTAACGAGGCCTCTCCAGTCTTCATCTGGTGTATTTTCCACTTGAGATGTGTGGGCAAGTTCACTGTTAGCCTTGCCATCAAAGTGAGTTTCCTCAAGTTATACCGATACTGTCGCAGAGCAGACTTGAAAACATGGGTGCATGCTTGTGTGGTTGCATCATCTTGGCTATCCAACTTGAACCACATCTATTGAAAATTATGGGAGTCTCATTACCAGCAACATAGAAAGTATGAGACAAACCACGACGATATTACTAATTTCCATACATAACCATACTTACAGATAAATGGTCGAGCAAGGTGTTGAACTGGATTTCGTCTTTGTCATTCCTGTACTAAATCCCTGTTGGGAGGATACGTGCATGGCACCTAACGGCAACCGCTGCCTCTGATACTAACTTGACTGACTCTGTAGCATCACGTGGCCTTTTCAGACCTGCCTCAAAACGATCTCCATTCTTCCTGCTCTAGATTTAGTTAACCTATCGAGCATTATCCCTGATGTCTATTTCCTCTTGCGCCTAGGTGCTAGTCCAACAACGAACATAGGAAGTGTTAGTGTACATCAAACTTTGAGACTACATATAAAGAAGCATGCGACTGTAAGTTAACTCCAGCAACTACCTTCTTGTTGTTGAAGCTCACAAGGGTCATCTGATCTTGCCAACTCGTCTTGTGTCAAGAGTGTTTCAGAAGTAGTGTCAGGTGGCAAGGGAGCTTGGGAACATGCTGCTAGCTGAGTTGACAAACGAGTAACTCGTGCAGCTGGTGGTACTGTGGAAGGTGTTGCAACAACTAGGGCTATCACTGCTTGTTTGGTGGTAGCTATTAGTTATTTTTTGGATTTTTTTGCAGCTGGTGTAGCACGGGATACCGTGTTTGTGCAATTTTCTGGTGGACTTTGACCTTCTATTGCACCATCAATACGAGCAGAATCAACATAATTCTTCCGCTTCCGTTTCCGTGCGTCCTGAGTATTAACACCATCCCCTGCCATTCTGTGTTCCTTCCTCTTTCTCTATGCCATGTCAAGTCAAGCTGACAAGAAAAAGGAATAAAAATTTAGTTCTTTAGAACAAATTGATGCGTGATACAGACGAACTGAACTTTCATGTTAGACAACCGCATGATAGGAGGATGTAATATGTACGAAAAACATGACGACATGAGATAATCAGAACTATGGTGTGTAAACTAAGCAGAAGGCATTTCAATAAATTAGAAGAAATGCAATGGAAGGTAGAAACCATATGAAAGACGCTACAAATATCGCTCTGCCAAGTTAACAGTGCCTCGTCATAACTGGCATTTAAACAAATGTGAAGCAGTACAAGAAATACATCATATGCAAGATGCAAACAACATCACACTACCAAGTTAAAGGTCTCTCCTCATTAGTGCCATTGCATATTCACAACTATTATGTCTAAACTAAGCAAAAGTAATTTAATCAAATTAAAAGCAATACAAGCTAGACACCATATGCAACATGCAAGACAATATCACACTGCCAAGCTAGAGAAAGCACCTGGGATGCCGGTTTCGCCGAAAGACCGCCATCAGTCCCTGCCTTAATTTTTTCCTTCCTCTTTCTTAGTTTTATTTCCTTGTCAAGTCAAAGCCACAAGAAAAATGAATAAAAAATCGCTTTTCAGAACTCATTGATGCAGGATGTTGACGAGCACTACTTTAATGTAAGGCGACCGCATGATAGGACGATTGAATGTGTAAGAAAAAAGGACAACATTGCATATTCATAGCTATGATGTGTAAGCTAAGCAGAACACATTTCAACAAATTAGAAGCAATGAAAGCTAGACACCATATGAAAGATGCAACGAATATCACTCTACCAAGTTAAAACTGTCTCGTCATAAGTGCCATTTCAACAAATTAGAAGTAGTACAAGCTAGAAAAGAATGTGAGATGTAACCTATATCACACTCCCAAGTTAAACGTGTCTTATGATAAGTGATTGTTGCAGGTTACACAACAATAGTACTTTGATGTAAGAACATGGTGTGATAGACAGATATTGTATGTTCTAGAAACATGAACTCGTGTCTTATTGACAAGTATAATGTGTAAAGTAAGTAGATGGAATTCAACAAAATTAGAAGCAATACAAGCTAGACATCATACATAACATGCAACCACATATAACAGTGCCAAGTTAGAGGGAGCACCTGTGATGGTGGACTAGGGGAGACGTGCTCATCATCAACACAACTATGTTGAGTGTCTATGCATGCGTTGTCTTGCAAATCTTCTTGAGGGGGTGGCGGAGTAGAATCTGTAGAGGCCCTCCGTTTCAGTTGTTTGGAAGGAGCAACTTTATCCGCTGCCTTGCTAATTTCCTTCTGCTTAAATGATTTTGCATTGTCAAGTAAAACCGACAAGAAGAAGCAATAAAATCACTCGTCAGAACTCATTCATGCATGATACTGACAATCACTACTTTGATGTAAGGCAAACACATGATATGAGGATGGAATATGTACGAAAAACAGGATGGCATTGCATATTCACAACTATTTGTGTAAACTAAGCAGAAGCCATTTCAACAAATTAGAAGCAATGCAAGCTAGACACCACATGAAAGATGTAACCAATATGACTGCCAAGTTAAAAGCGTCCCGTCATAAATGGTGTTTCAACAAATTAAAAGAAGTGCATGCTATAAATCATATGAAAGATGCAACCAATATCACTCTGCATATACTAGAGGCGTCTCATCATAATTCATTGATGCGGGATACAAAAAATAGTAGTTTTATGTAAGGACATGCTTAATAGATAGATGTACTATGTACCAAACACAGGAAGGCATGTCACATTAACAGGTATAATGCATAAACTAAGCAGAATAGCACATGAGATTTAACTAGATTGGAAGATTACAATCTAGACAGTATATGCAACATGCAACCACATATCACGCTACCAAGTTAGAGCAAGCACCTGCGATGATGGTGTAGGGGAAATGTGGTCATCAACTACAGAGCTACGTTGACTATCTTCATCTACCATTGTTGTTTCTTGAGAATCATGTGGGGAGGCTGACACTGCATTCTTTAAAAGAGGATCTTTTCTTACAGCAGTCCACGAGCCTGACTGTCTAATCATAAGTGATTGATGAGGGATACACAAGAACATTAGTTTGATGTAAGAACATGGTTAATAGACAAATGTAGTAGTATGTACCAAAAACAGGAAGGCATGTCATATTCAAAATAATGTGTAAGCTAAGCAGATGCAATTTAACCAAATTGGAAGCAATACAAGCTAGACAACCGGCTGGAGTGGTGATCATGATCATCGAGGACCTGAGAGCCTGGTGGGAGGCGGGCTGCTTCCCCACCATCGTGGCTTTTTAGTTGGCTTGCAGGTAATGCCTGTCTGTGCTGGGCTTGTCACTGGCTCGGACAGTGCCCTGACTAGCTATTTGGCTTCTGGTGCTCCTGAGATGGTGGTTCATGTAAAAAATATCTTTCCTTATCTTAATAAAGACCGACTTCGGCCTTTCAAATACAAGCTAGACACCATATGCAACATGCAACCACATATGACACCGCGAAGTTAAAGCAAGCAGCTGGGATGGTGGTTCATGGCGAGCGAGATCATCAACTGCAGAGCTACGTTTACCGTCTCCATATGGTGACACTACACCCTTTATAGTGCCGAAACGTGTCTTGCCTAAGCACGAAGAAAGTTGGAGCAACTTATCTCTTTTATTTCGTGCTTCTATCAACCGGTTGGCAGAGGCCGAAATACCCATGCATAAACAAACAATAGTGAGAGTATGGGTGAAGTGTGTGCAGAACTAGTGCACTGTAAAAGTAGCAGATAGCAGGTGGCTGAAAAATAAATGACATGAGACATATGATAGCTCTACAACATTGCATGGCAAACAAAATTAGATTCTACTCCATATGATTTTGTAATATATGAGCACAGGGATGGCTGGGAAATGCAGGCACTCCTCCAGCACACCACCACATGTGGTCCTATCAAAATACAGTCGACTGAAAATAAATAGGTTAGTCATTTTTTATGAACCGTCCGATCTACAAGGAACAGGCAGATGGCCTTCGTCTACCTCCTGCGAGTCACTGTTGACCATCTTTCTCGAACCGCCAGCGACCACCGTCCCAGACCCCTGCCTCCGCCGCCCTGCCCTCCCCTCGACCTCACACCACCGCCATACTTGGTAGTGCCCCCTGGCCATCCCTTTAAGCCCGACCAACCTCCAGATCAGGCGCCAGCAGCTCCTAGGCTCCACACACCCCTAAGATAAACACCGAGGTGCTACTTCCCTGATGTAATAGGCGGACTAGCGCCTGTTACGCCGGGGAATGCTTCCTTTAATTAGGAATCAACTAACCAGGAATTGAAATCTAGGAGGGCGACAGACCTCTAGCTAAGGTGAAATAGTATACGAGGAGAAACCTTGTGCATCGTGAGTTACTAGGACCATCTAGTATCACGAAGAAGGTGTAGGAAGAAGCGGTCAACTAGTGTCTTCTATGGGATGAATACCGTGCAAGCAGACACGTAAGATTTACACGAATAAGGGAAGAGGAGTACCAAATCCAGTTGCCAGTGCTGTGTCCTCTTGATATCATGGCGATGTTCTTGTTTTTACCATGGGAACCGATGTTTTGGATGAGGGTGGAGCCTTGGACGAACCCATGGACAGATTGTTGACTGTGTTGCAGTGGCCGTTTGTCGGCGGAGGGGAAGTAGATCCGAGGCGGCGAAGGACGGCGTAGCAGGAACAGCTCCGGTGCGGTGGACGGTGGCGATGTTGGAGCGGTAGCGGTGAGGCGCTTGACGATGTGATTGAACTGGCTCGGGTACGGCACACGTCGGCGTCCTGGAGGCAGCTCGGCCTCGGCTTCAACTACTAGCCATGGAGGATGTTGCAGTTGCGGTTGCGGTGGACGACGATGTCGAGGTCTCTGCTTCGGCATGATGGAGGAGGGCAGCGGTTGATGGGTGGGATGGGGTGGCGGACGGAGGATGCCGGGGTTTTGCGGCTGGTGGAGAGGTAGTTTTGGCGCCCATAGAGTACGAATAGGGAATCGGACACGGGTGGGGGTGGCGGGGGGAGCTAAGGGGGAACCATGTTTCGGTCTGGGATGCGCTTGTTTTTGCTTTTTGTTTTTGAACATATGGGACACGGTTGTTTGAAATTTGGGGAAAGTACCAACTTTGCCCCCCTCTTAAATTTCGGACCTACTGCGGGTCGGGGGTTGGACGGTAATCCTAGGTGTGCCAAATAGTGGGCGGGAGTGATTTCGGCCGAGCGAATGTGTGTTTAGGCGGCCACAGTGTATGAATGTTCTTCGGAGGTGGTTGCGTGGCGTCTAGATGAAGTTACAAACCTAGCCCGGTTTAGACCTATAGACATCAGGCCGGTAGGCTTCACGGGTCGGAGTTAGAAAAGTAATTTCCTTCTACCAAACATCGGTCTCATGCGGTTTTGGGCGAGTAGAGGCTCTTTTGGCACTTCATTCGAAATTTTGAAACCGAAGCATTCACGTTTAAAGTACTCTTGAACTTTGAGGATTGACCTAAATAGACAACGTTAAATTTGACCTTGTATGTTTGAAAACCTCATTAAATTAGGCGCTTCTTTTTGAATTTTTGACACTTGAAAATGCTATAACTACGATTATTTTGGAATGGAGGAGGTAAATTTGAATCTATTTTCAAAAATACACGAATATATATGCTATTATGTACAAAAGCAGAGGAAGGATTGGTGCCCCCATAATTTAGGTATGATTTACAAATGCCATGATCTCGAATTCAAATAAGTGAATGGACATCATGTTAAATTCGAATTTTTTAAACCACCTTAAGTTGAATTCAAATGTATGCTAGTTCATAGCTAGCTATTTATAATGTTCATTGTGTAACTTTTGTATGTATAATGTGCTTTACACACACAACTTGAACTATACTCACGTTAAAATTCGAATTGCTAATGCGATGCATTGTCTGGAGTTCAAAATACTAACTCCGTGGATCAATTATGTCGAATAATAACATAGACATGCTCAAATTCGATAGAATATAGATGTCTGATGGATCAATGACCATTCCTTACGCGAATTGCAAATATCATGATCCCATCCTAATATTTGGATACAATTTATATTTTTAATCAATGTGTACATCAGTCTTTTATGTGTAGTTTCACTCTCCATAGCCCCCTCCTCACACACGCGTTGACTTTCTCTCACACACATACGCGCACACAGAGTATATCCATCGGTGGCCTCTCACACATTCTCACACACTCTCTCCCGAGGTGTCTTTCTCGTAGACATGCTCTTGATATAACCCTCCCTCCCTCTCGCAACCATTTACGACTGTTTTCACTAACCTTTATCACAAGCACTCTTGCTCTCACACGCATACACACGCACAATCCCCGTCGACCCTTTCTTTATACATAGACCCGCCTACGTGTCTCCCGCGCGCACATTATCTTTAGGCCTGTCTCGCACACATTGTCTCCACCTCTCTTCCTAATTGACGAGTGTGATTCTAGCAGAGCATTCTATAGGATGCCCCTTAAAGTTAGGTTGGATGAATGGTAATATCAGAGATAAGGGGTTACCTTAGTCCCAGGACCTAGGGTTACAAATCCTAGCCGGCTTTGTTAGTAGACACAAAGTTCTTCACAACTTTAGTATCTTTGTCTTGTATGACTAGTCCTCCATGGGTCTCCCTGAATGCGTCACGGGCCGACCAATGTGGGGCAGGACGGAACCAAGGGCCTCACGTCGACCCACCGGATCTCACGCAGTGACACACCCTCTGCCCCCAGGTCTCGTTATCTTCTCACACCACACATACCAACAAACACCACACAAAATATTTTCTCCTCGTGCCTTTATCCCCTCCCCCTTGCATATACACACTCAAGGGCATCTCTTCCCGTGACATCCTATTCGTCTCTCTCTCTAGACCTCTCTCATTTCTCGTGCTATCTCACCCACGTCCCACCTTGCCGGCCCCTCTATCCATGCCTCTCTCGAATACGTAATACATACACATAACTCTCTAGGCCCTGCCAAATACGTCAACTACACATTCACACATGTTACATCATGTACCCCATTGATCTAAAAATTCCTCTCTTTACGTTTATTTCGCATAGAACATTCCTGTTGAATAAACCACTTTCCAGCTTGATGATGAAGATCTAGTGGTCTCCTTTGTGCGTCACAATGCTGCTCTTAATATGCGCAACACAACCTATGGCCCTGAAGTTTGGCTCCTTTACATTGGTTTTCCTGACGATTACCAGACATATTTCTATCTTCAGCGTTCGGTTGATGATTATGGCAGATTAGTCTCTTGGAATAGCCCTAATACTGATCGCTCTGTGGTGCTTATTAAAGTCCGAGTCATTCATATGCGTCCGATACCTAAAAGCATTGTCATTCGTCAGTTAGGAGGTGATAGGGCTTGTTGGACCGCTGCTGTTTACATTCTCCGTGGTGCAGACTGGAACGCACATGACCCTGAGGTCCCAACAGCTGATGAAGAACCACCACCAGCCAATGGTGTCCCGCATCCCATGTTTGGGGATGGCCTCATGGCGGAGCAGCTCTATCAGCAACAACTCCAGAACTGGCTGCTTCAGAATGGGATTGGTAATGATCAGGCCCCTTACCTGGCTCCTCAGCACGATGGACCGCAAGATGCCCAATGGGACCCATGGCCGCAGCCTCCTGCTCCACAAATGCCAGCTGCTCTGGTTAACTTCCAAGCATGGCTTGCTGCTCAGGGTCTACGTGTGCAAGATGGAATCTTACCTGAAGACAATGTCACTGACAGCCTGAATTCGGTCTGGTAGGAAACTAGCTCTTTTGCAAGCACTCAGGGCTCTTCTCTTGGATCCAACAATCAAATCACCACTCTTTTTGTGGCTCCCCCTGTGATCCACAATGTCATCAACGTGGATGTTGCTATTTCTGTTGCAACTATGAATGTCAGTATTTCTGTTGAAGGAAATGAGCTTGCTACAGTGTTAACTTCAGACTTGATCCCGAGGAATGTCTTCACTGCTTATCTCTCCAGGTCCATCCTCTCTGTGGTTGCTGCTTTTGGGCCCTGGATCTCTGGATATGGTTTGCCTCCACTGGAGTTTCAGGCAGCTTCTCCTCGTACCATTCTTCAGGTGGCAGACCAGGAGACCACCCACCTGTTGTGCTTCTCTGCGCGTATCCTGCATGCCGCTCCGACTTCTAGCTCGGTGCAAATAAGTGAATTGGCACCGGAAGAGGAGGTTCCTACTGCACTGCCCTCTGAGCACCTTGGCACTCTCCCAACTGAAGCTGTAGGTGATACTGCAATGAGCACTCTGTCACCAGATACTGCTGCTCCCTTTGATGCTATGCTCAGCTTGGCGCCAACTACTGTTTCAATGGATGGGCCTCCAATTGTCTCTCATGGCCCGTTGGAGGATGATTCTGACTTGGGCCCAGCCCAAGTCCTGTCTGATGTGCCTGGCCCTTCTGCAGCCCGCCCACGCCGCTCGAAATACAAGGCTCCTGTGGTCACCACTGAAGTCAGGCGCAGCACCAGATCGACGCGTTTTGATGGATTCAGAGTGCCACAAATTTCTGATGTGCGCCCTACTGTATCCAAAGTGAAGCCCAGGGTGATACCCTCTGCTGCTCCCAGCTCCAGCACTGCGATCATGGATCAGGCCCCTCCACCAACACCTCTCCGCACCATGCAGGACATTGGCATCATCCGCTGCGTTGTCCCGCCCCAGGAACTCACTGAAGCTGCTCTGCTTGCTACGGACGACACGGCTACCATCCACAATTGCCCGGCGGACGGCTCCTCTTCTTCTTCAGCTTAAGTTTGCTGTCCCTAATGCCACTTTTGCGTAGCTGGAACATGCTATGTTGGAATGTGCGCGGGTTAAATTCAGAGAAAAAATTACTAGCACTGTCAAACGCGATCTCTCATAGTGGCTGTGCCATCGTGTGTTTGCAGGAGACTAAAAAACCTGTTATCAATCTAGTGTTTATTAAAACTTGCTGTCCTAAACGTTTCGATAAATTTGCTTACATTCCTTCTTGCGGGGCTTCGGGTGGTTTACTTACAGTGTGGAACAGTTCCATATTCTTTGGGTCTGTAGTTGTCCAGGAAGATTTTGCGTTGGGAATTCAATTCACCAGCACGATATCTGCCCAAGCGTGGACACTCTTCAACATCTATGGCCCCTGTATAGGGCCTGATCGGGACACTTTTACTCAATGGCTCTATGACAGGGATATCCAGGCAAATGAAGATTGTTTATTTCTTAGGGATTTTAATTATATTAAAGGGCCAGAAAATCGCAACAAGCCAGGGGGTGATGTCAACGATATGTCCACCTTCAATGACATTATACACAAACATAATCTAGTGGAATTACCTATTAAAGGCAGATTATACACATGGAGCAACATGCAACAAGATCCACTCCTCAAGCAACTAGACTGGTTTTTTACCTCTACGCACTGGACAAGTGTTTACCCCAATACAATGGTCAAACCTCTTTGCAAGCCCACCTCAGATCACACACCCTGTGTTGTAACCATTGAGACAAAAATCCCTCGTGCCAAGTTATTCAGGTTTGAATCATATTGGCTTCTTCACCCTGGCTTCATGGAGGTGGTTAAAAGAGTTTGGGATAAACCTATTGCTGTGAACAATGCGGCGACCGTTCTCTGTCATAAATTCAAACATCTCCGACAGGAGCTCAAAGCTTGGAGTAAAAGCATTTCACGACTCTCGGTGGCCATTGAGAATACGAATAAAACCCTTGCAGACTTGGATGAGTTGGAAAATCAGCGGCCTCTCACCCTCCCCGAGAACAATTTCCGCAAGATTATCAAAAATCACCTCCTTCGGTTATTGGATTATCAGAAACAATATCGTTCGTTGGGTTAAGTTTGGTGACGAAAACACAAAGTTTTTTCAGGCTATGGCTACTGATAGATATCGCAAAAACAACATTGCTAACCTGCAAACTCCTGATGGCCTAGTAGTGGAAGATCATAACAGCAAAGAGGCCCTCCTTTTCCACGCTTATTCGGACAGACTAGGCACCTCTAGCCCCACTCAAATGCATTTTGATCTCCTGTCTTTAATCAGGCCTAATGCAAACCTGGATCACCTCACTCTTCCCTTCACGCATGAGGAAATTGACTTGGTCATTAAAGAAATGCCAGGTGACAGGGCACCTGGTCCGGATGGTTTTAGTGGTCTCTTCCTTAAAGCGTGTTGGCCAATCATCAAGGATGACTTCTACTCGCTGCGTGATCAATTCCATGCAGGAACACTCAACCTCCAGAGCATTAATGATGGACTGATTACTCTAATCCCGAAGAATGTGTCTCCATCCACAGTTAATGATTACAGGCCAATCACATTACTAAATTGCTGCCTTAAACTCATTACTAAGCTCCTGGCCAACCGTTTGCAGAAGGTCATTCTAAAAATTATTCATCGTAACCAATATGGATTCATACATGGAAGATCTATACAAGATTGCCTTGCATGGACATTTCAATACATTCACCAATGCCAAACTTCCAAGCGACCGATCATTCTGCTAAAGCTGGATTTCGCCAAAGCCTTCGACACCATCGAGCATGACCCCATGATCAACATTATGAGACATATGGGCTTTAATGAAAAATGGCTGTCCTGGATAAATTCAATATTCTCTTCGGCAGATCTTCAGTCCTAGTAAACGGTGTTCCGGGCAGACAATTCCACTGTAGGCGCGGGGTCAGACAGGGCGATCCGCTGTCTCCACTCATTTTCGTGCTGGCAGCCGACCTCCTTCAATCTGCCATTAATGAAGCCTATAGGAGGGTAGAATCCAACTTCCCTTCCCGTCTATTGGAGAAATGGACTACCCTATTGTCCAATACGCTGATGATACGATTCTGCTCATGCCTGCCTGCCCTCATCAAGCCTTGATATTAAAGACATTCTCACCAAATATGCACAGTCCATCGGCCTTAAAATCAACTTCCACAAGTCCACATGAATTCCCATAAACTTGGACGCGGATCTGGCTGCACAACTTGCTGCTATCTTCGAGTGTAAAACTGGTACCATGCCGTTTACCTATCTTGGTATGCCTCTGGGCACGTCTCGACCTACCATTCATGACTTTATGCCCCTAGTCAGCACGGTTGAAAGAAGCTTGTCCTCAACACTGTCCCTCATGTCCCATGCTGGCAAGATGACTCTCCTCAACTCCACAGTTACCTCGCTTCTCATCTATGCAATGTGCACGTTACATTTCCCACCCAAGCTCATTGAACTTCTAGACAAGATTAGGCGTAGATGCCTATGGATCAAAAAGACTGAACATGGAGATAAATGTAACTCTCTGGCTGCCTGGGACATGGTCTGTAAACCTAAAAATAAGGGAGGCCTTGGAGTTCTCAATCTTCGAATACAGAATGAAGCATTGCTTTTGAACTTCCTGCATAAATTCTACAACAAGTTGGATATCCCTTGGGTGCAAATCACATGGGATTCCTATTACGCCCAAAAAATTCCACATGCTTCTGAGTCGGTTGGCTCCTTCTGGTGGAAGGACGTGCTTAAGCTCACTCCTAAGTTTAGAGGGATTTCTCAAGTCAATATTGTGTGTGGCACCACGGCTCTGTTTTGGAAAGATATGTGGGCGAGGCAAATTATTCAAGACTCCCATCCTCGGGCTTTCTCTCACTCTTTGGACGAAGATATTTCTGTCAAAGACTTCTTGGGGATCACGTCGCTGGGAGAAATGTTTCACCTACCCTTGACCCCTCAAGCGCTTGCGAAGGTCAGAGGCATGCAAACAATTGCGGCTCAGCTACAGCCCTCCACGTCGTCCTCGGACATTTGGCACTACACGTGGGGCAAGACCATCTACAAATCAACGGATTACTATAAATTTTTCATCAGGGACGTCCAGGTTCACCAAATATTCTGCTGGGTCTGGAAATGAAAATGCACAATGAAGTTGAAGGTCTTTGCCTGGTTGCTCTTCCATGACAGACTCAATACGAGGAACATGTTGAAAAGGAGGCACTATAACATAGGGGATGATCACAATTGCCTCTTATGTGGAATGAATATCGAGGAAACAGTGGAACACATGATCTTCACCTGTTCTTTCAGTAAGCTTTGCTGGATTAAGCTTGGGATTAACTGGGAACTTCTCCATGGTCGATCGCAAGCTGTCGAGGCTCAAAAAAACAGCCATCCCACTCCTATGTTCTTAGAGAAATTCATTGTGGCAGCCTGTAGCATTTGGAAGGAGAGAAATAACAAACACTTTAGAGCAATAACACCATCCTTCAACTCCTGGCTGGACAGATTCAAGAAAGATTTCGGACTTCTTCAACATAGAGTCAAAGAGGAGCATAGGCTCTTTGTGCTGAACTTTGTACACTCCCTATAGTTGTTGCTCTCTATTTTCTTAGCTCACTTGTCACAAAGTTGGCAAGTTGTACCCTGACTCCTCCCCCCATGTAAATACCCATTGTACAGTTTGAATACTATATTAATATATTAACACAGTAGGAGCCTTTCCTACTGTTCACGGTCAAAAACAAAGTATGGCCAAAAACATATTTTAGAATTTCTACATATATACAACATTACAAAGTTATATGGAGGAGTATGAACGTTAATTTGCATTGCATGGTGCACCCAATGATATTTATTCCGCATTGTGAATTTTTATATTTTTATACTATATATAAAGTTAGTCATAATAAAGAGAAACGAAGAGCATCTCTCTCCATCGCATACACCCCCTCCACGCCCCTTTCACGTACGCACACAAACTATCTCCAGGTCCTCTAAAAGTATGCCCCCAGCACATTCACGCATGTTTCATCTTTCTCTCCCGATATATACAGTGACGATCATTATATTTGAAGCGAAAGCACGATACGTACATTGGACTTCAGAATCCACTCATTACGGTCACCATTTACGTTTTGTGGTTATTATACAGTCATGGGCTCACCGTACAACTCTGTATTTGCTCAAGACACAACTAGTTGACCAGTTAAACGCTCCACGTGGCACCTCTAGTGTTGCATCAAATTATCTCACTACCATTTGGCCTACCTGTCGGCGTGTATAAGAATGAAAACAAACGATAAAAAATATTGGATGGTGGTTCGAAGTCTTGACCACGGGCACAACGGACAAGGTGGCCTTGTATTGGTATGCCGAGCTGTCTGTTTTAACACACATGAGCTGGTGTGGTGATTATACACACACGCACGCTTGCACACAAGCTGCATGCACGCAACACTCACATGTACACATGCGGCCACGCACGCACACAACACTCACACATACACACACAACCATGCACGCACGCAAAACTAACACACACGCACGCATGCACACACCACACGACCAACACACACTCTCACGCTCAAGTGCTCAACCTACACGTGCATGCACACACATCAGGCCCTAACAGACACAAACACAACCAGGTGGTTCCCGCACACGGGTTGGAGTCTTGTCGCGCCTGCATAAATTTGTGGTTATCTTACCTTTTTCCTATGTGAGCTGACAGGTGGGACCCACAAGGAACATGGTCAATTTACCAGACAACATAGTGCCACGTAGACTATTTGGCCGGTAAACAGAGTGCAATCCGATGCTGAACAGTGAGCAAGTGACCGTATAATCACCGCAAGACCGTAATGAGCGTATTCTGAAGTCCGATGACCGTATTACGCTTTTCGCTTGAAATACACAGATAGCCTGTGTATTTATCTCTTCTCTCGCTCTCTTTGTGGAGCCAGGTAGGCCAACGTGCCAATGCCTAAATTGGCGCATGCCACCCCATTATTGTTGTACTGGTTTCGTAAGAGCGAACAAGCATTCACGTCTACTGTACATACTATAGATATGAGTTACAAATGCTATGAAGACGAATACAAATATTTAAATCCACTTTATGCCCAATTTCTCTCTGTAGGCCCTCCAAAAGTACATCTCTACACGTTCTCGCATGTACATCTAAAAACTATGCAATACAACACTACTACTACACTCTAACACAATAAATTATATGTGTTTTTAGTTTTACTAGATCTCATATTGTTACTTAATTATTCAGTTTGTATACATTAAAATTGCCTTTAAAATGTATGGCTAGTATCATCTACCGCGCGGGAAAAATCCCGCCGTTGCCTGTTTAATCGGGTTTGTATCGATGGATCGTGCGAAACAACAAAACTATAGTAGTACTACGTATAAGTAACAGTTCACTGGGCCGCCGTGTCGTGTACTCCTCTGTCATAAGAGTAGAGCGCTCGCTTTCATAAATGTTCTAGTCCCTTTCGCCGACATGTGGGACATCAATCAATTGGGTCCATGTGCCTTAGCGAAATAACATTGCAGAGCAGCAGGGGTGAAGCACCCCAGTCATGGCGCCGGCGTAGTAATGAGCAATGAGGCGTCAAATCACAAAGCTGCACCTTTCCCGCAGTTAAGTTGGAGGTACGAAGTAATGCTAAAAAAAGAAGTTGGAGGGACGAAGCAGCCATCATTTCAATCATTGCTGAAGGAAATATGCCCTAGAGGCAATAATAAAGTTGCTATTTTATCTTTCCTTGTTCATGATAAAGGTTTATTATTCATACTAGAATTCTATTGATCAGAAACCTAAATACATGTGTGAATACATAAACAAACACCATGTCCCTAGTGAGCCTCTACTTGACTAGCTCGCTCATCAAAGATGGTTAAGGTTTCCTAACCATGGACATGAGTTATCATTTGATAACGGGATCACATCATTAGGAGAATGATGTGATGGAGAAGACCCATCCGTTATCTTAGCATTATGATCGTTCAGTTTTATTGCTATTGCTTTCTTCATGTCAAATACATGTTCATTCGACTATGAGATTATGCAACTCCCGGATACCGGAGGAATGCCTTATGTGCTATCAAACGTCGCAACGTAACTGGGTGATTATAAAGATGCTCTACAGGTATCTTCGAAGGTATTTTTTGAGTTGGCACAGATCAAGATTAGGATTTGTCACTCCGAGTATCGGAGAGGTATCTCTGGGCCCTCTCGGTAATACACATCATAAGCTTGCAAGCAAACGACTAAGGAGTTGGTCACTAGGTGATGTATTACGGAACGAGTAAAGAGACTTGCCGGTAACGAGATTGAACTAGGTATGAAGACACCGACGATCGAATCTCAGGCAAGTAACATACCGATGGACAAAGGGAATTACGTATGTTGTCATAACAGTTCGACCAATAAAGATCTTCGTAGAATATGTAGGAGCCAATATGAGCATCCAGATTTCGCTATTGTTTATTGACCGGAGAGGTGTCTCGGTCATGTCTACATAGTTCTCGAACCCGTAGGGTCCGCACGCTTAATGTTCGATGATGATATTGTATTATATGAGTTATGTGATTTGGTGACCTAATGTTGTTCGGAGTCCCGGATGAGATCGCGTACATGACGAGGAGTCTCGAAATGGTCGAGAGGTGGAGATTGATATATATGATGATAGTATTCGGACACCGAAAGTGTTCCGGAGTGTGTCGAGTATTTATCGGAGTACCGGAGGGGTTACCCGGAACCCCCAGGGGGAATATATGGGCCATGAGAGGGGAGCACACCAGCCCACAAGGGGTGGCGCGCCCCCCTATGGCATGTGGCCGAATTGGAGAAGGAAAAGGGGGGGGGGGTTCGGCCCCTCTTCCTTTCTGTCTTCCCCCTTCCCTTTCTTCTTTGGTGGAAAAAGGAATGGGGGGGGGCGCCACTCGGGGAAACCCCAAGTAGGATTCAGATCCTGCTTGGGGCGCCCCCTGACTGCCTCCCCTCCCCTCCCACCTATATATATGTGGGGAAGGGGGCGCATAGAACACAACATCAATTGTTAGCCGTGTGCGGCGCCCCTCTCCACAGTTTACACCCCCGGTCATATTTTCACGGTGCTTAGGCGAAGCCCTGCGAGGATCACTTCACCATCACCGTCACCATGCCATCATGCTGACGGAACTCATCTACTACCTCGACACCTGCTGGATGAAGAAGGTGAGGGACATCACCGAGCTGAACGTGTGCAGAACTCGGAGGTGCCGTACGTTCGGTACTCGATCGATGGAGCACGAAGAAAGTTCGACTACATCAACCGCGTTGTGAAAAGCTTCCGCTTACGGTCTACGACACACTCCCCCCTCGTTCCTATGCATCTCCATGGATATATCATTGCGTGTGCATAGATTTTTTTTCATGCAACGTTTCCCAACAGTGGTATCAGACCCAGGTCTATGCGTAGACGATATGCACGAGTAGAACACCAAGAGTTGTGGACGGTGATAGTCATACTGCTTACCACCAATGTCTTATTTTGATTCGGCGGTATTGTGGGATGAAGCGGCCCGGACCAACCTTACATGTCCACGCACATGAGACCGATTCCACCGACAGACATGCAACTAGTTTTGCATAAAGGTGGCTGGCGGGTGTCTGTTTCTCCTACTTTAGTTGAATCAAATTTGACTACGGCCGGTCCTTGAAGAAGTTCAAAACAGCAAACTTGAGGAAACACCGTTGTGGTTTTGATGCGTAGGTAAGAACGGTTCTTGCTAGAAGCCCATAGAAGCCACGTAAAACTTGCAACAACAAAGTAGAGGATGTCTAACTTGTTTCTACAGGGCATGTTGTGATGTGATATGGTCAAGACATGATGTGATAAATGTTATTGGATGAGATGATCATGTTTTGTAAGATATCTGACAACCGTTAGGAGCCTTATGGTTGTCTCTTTATTGTATGAAATGCATACGCCATGTAATTGCTTTACTTTATCGCTATGAGTTAGCAATAGTTGTAGAAGCAATAGTTGGCGAGACGACCACGACGCTACGATGGAGATCAAGGTGTCGAGCCAGTGACAATGTAGATCATGACGATGCTTTGGTGATGGAGATCAAAAGCACAAGATGATGATGGCCATATCATGTCACATATTTTGATTGTATGTGATGTATATCTTTTATGCATCTTATTTTGCTTAGTATGGCGGTAGCATTATAAGATGATCCCTTAACTAAAATTTCAAGGTATAAGTGTTCTCACTGGGTATGCACCGTTGCGACAGTTCGTTGTGTTGAGACACCACGTGATGATCGAGTGTGATAGACTCTACGTTCACATACAACGGGTGCAAGACAGTTTTGCACATGAGTAATACTCGGGTTAAACTTGACGAGCCTGGCATGTACAGACTTGGCCTCGGAACACTGGAGACTGAAAGGTCGAACATGAGTCATATAGTAGATATGATCAACATAGAGATGTTCACCATTAGGGATGTAAATGGTACGAATAATTTCCGTTCCGAATCCGCATCCGCATCCGTTTTTAAGGATATGGTACGTACTTTCACAAATCCGGCGGATATGGATGCGGATACGGATTTTGGTCAACCGGATATCCGACGGATATGGTAGCGGATATGGTATTGGAAATATCCGACGGATTTGAGATTATCTGGTATTTTTTTAGGATTATCCGACATTGTCAAATAGGATTATCCGATGAGTTTAGCCCAAATATCCAAATAGTCCACTTTTTAGAATCACATATAAATATAATATGACTAATTCGTTATTACCATCTGACATGCACGTACAAGCACAACCAATAAACTTAAGAGCACGTATTATACTACTTACTAGTTAACTTAGCTACTATATGAATCTGTGATGTAATCTATTAATCCCATTAAGAACACATACTGTACTAGAGTACTAGTTTTTTTTGCAGGGGATACTACAGTACTAGTTAACATGCACGTAAAAGGACCGTGGGTCATGCTTGCTGTAGCTTGCAGTAAAAAATAGTTGGTTTCTTATATACGTATTGTTCTTCTCTGTATAGATCGCACGTAGAAATATATTACAAAAAATATCTTCATCAATATTTTTTGTCCGTTTCCAATCCGAGTCCGCTCCGTTCCCGCTCCGAATCCGTAGTCCGATATAATCCGCATTTGAATCCGCATCGATCATTATCCGCTCCGCTCCGAATCCGATAAAAAATATGGTAAAGGATATGGTAAAAGCATTATCCGATCCGATCCGATCCGTTTACATGGGTTAGTTGATATGGATCATGTATCACTTAGACAACTTGAGGGATGTTGATTTAAGTGGGAGTTCATTAGTAATTTGATTAATTGAACTTAATTTATCATGAACTTAGTCCTGATAGTATTTGCAAATATATGTTGTAGATCAATAGCTCACGATATAGCTCCAATATTTTTTTATATGTTCCTAGAGAAAACTAAGTTGAAAGATGATAGTATCAATGATGCGGACTGGGTCCGTGATCTGAGGATTATCCTCATTGCTGCGTAGAAGAATTATGTCCTTGATGCACCGCTAGGTGACAGACCTATTGCAGAAGCAGAAGCAGACGTTATGAACGTTTGACAAGCTCTGTATGATGACTACTTGATAGTTTAGTGCGCCATGCTTTAAGGCTTAGAACCGGGACTTCAAATATGTTTTGAACGCCACGGAGCATATAAGATGTTCCAAGAGCTGAAATTGGTATTTCAGAGTCATGCTCATGTCGAGAGGTAGTAGACCTCTGACAAGTACTTTGCCTACAAGATGTGGGAGAATAGCTCAGCCGATGAGCATGTACTCAGAATGTCTGGGTACTACAATCGCTTGAATCAAGTGGGAGTTAATCTTCCAGATAGGATAGTGATTGACAGAGTTCTGTAGTCACTATCACCAAGCTATTAGTACTTCGTGATGAACTATAATATGCAAGGGATGACAAAAACAATTCCCAAGCTCTTCGCGGTTATGAAATCGGCGAAGGTAGAAATCAAGAAAGAGCATCAAGTGTTGATGGTTAACAAGACCACTAGTTTCAAAAAAAGGGCAATGGAAAGAAAGGGAACTTCAAGAAGAATGGCAAGCAAGTTGCCACTCCCGCGAAGAAGCCCAAAGCTAGACCCAAGCCTGAAACTGAGTGCTTCTACTGCGAAGGAAATGGTCACTGGAAGTGGAACTGCGCCAAACATTTGGCGGATAAGAAGGATGGCAAAGTGAACAAAGGTATATTTGATATACAGATTATTGATGTGTACCTTACTAGTGTTCGTAGTAGCCCCTGGGTATTAGATACTAGTTCCGTTGCTAAGATTAGTAACTCAAAATAGGAGTTACAAAATGAACAGAGACTAGTTAAGGGCGAGGTGACGATGTGTGTTGGAAGTGATTCCAAGGTTGATAAGATCACCATCGCACGCTCCCTCTACCTTCAGGATTAGTGTTGGACCTAAATAAATGTTATTTGGTGTTTGCGTTGAGCATGAATATGATTGGATCATGTTTATTGCGATACGGTTATTCATTTAAGTCAGAGAATAATTGTTGTTCTGTTTACATGAATAAAACCTTCCATGGTCATACACCCAATGTAAATGGTTTATTGAATATCCATCGTAGTGATACACATATTCATAATATTGATGCCAAAAGATGCAAAGTTGATAATTATAGTGCAACATATTTGTGGCACTGCCGTTTAGGTCATATTGGTGTAAAGCGCATGAAGAAACTCCATACAGATGGGCTTTTGGAATCACTTGATTATGAATCATTTGATACTTGCGAACCATGCCTCATGGGCAAGATGACTAAAACCCCGTTCTCTGGAACAATAGAGTGAGCCAATGACTTATTGGAAATAATACATACCGATGTATGCGGTCCAATGAGTGTTGAGGCACGCGGCGGGTATCGTTATTTTCTGACATTAACAGATGATTTAAGCAGATATGGGTATATCTACTTAATGAAACACAAGTCTGAAACATTTGAGAAGTTGAAAGAATTTCAGAGTGAAGTGGGGAATAATCGTAACAAGAAAACAAAGTTCCTACGATTTGATCGTGAAGGCGGATATTTGAGTTGCGAGTTTGGCCTTCATTTAAAACAATGTGGAATAGTTTCACAACTCACGCCACCTGGAACACCACATCGTAATGGTGTGTCCAAATGTCGTAACCGTACTTTATTAGATATGGTGCGATCTATGATGTCTCTTACCGATTTACCACTATGTTTTGGGGTTATGCATTAGAGACAGCTGCATTCACATTAAATAGGGCACCGTCTAAATCTATTGAGATGATACCGTATGAACTGTGTGGTTTGGCAACAAACCTAAGTTGTCATTTCTTAAATTTTGGGGTTGCGACACGTATGTCAAAAGGCTTCAGCTTGATAAGCTCGAACCCAAATCGGAGAAGTGCATCTTCATAGGATACCCTAAGGAAACAATTGGGTACACCTTCTACCACAGATCTGAAGGCAAGATTTTTGTTGCCAAGAATGGAACCCCTCTGACCAAACCAGTTGCCTCAAGTTTCTTGATCTTTTCTGCAATGAATTGCTGCCGCTCCAAAGCTTGCTTTCGGACCTTCTGCTTGACGGGTCGGTCATGTGGGCGGACAGCAAGGTGGTGCTCGATTACCTTCCTGGGAACACCGGGGATATCAGACGGTTGCCAAGAAAACACATCAATGTTCGCCCGCAGGAAGGCAACGAGCACGTTTTCCTATTTGTCATCAAGGGTGGCACTGATAGTAAAGGTACCATCAGTGCCAGCCCTGCCGGGACCTTTTTCACATGAGGTGCAGCAGCCTTGGATCTCTTGCTGTTGGAACTCTCCGACAAGTCATCAACAGGCGCAGCATACTCCGAAGAGGTACGCTTCCCGGATTCCTTGCTGGTGTCCCTGCTAGCCTTCTTCTTTCCTTTGATTTCCTTGGAGGGAACTGTGGCTTCGGCGGCCTCTGTCGGGACTGCGTCCCGGTACATCTTATCCAAGCAAATAATTGCGTCCTTCTCGTCTGGCGGAATGGAAATGACTCCCACCGGCCCTGGCATCTTCAAAGTGTTGTAGGCATAGTGGGATGCCGCCATGATTTTTCCAGAGCTCGGCATCCAAGGATTCCATTGTACGACAGAGGGAGGTTGACCACATCAAACACAACCTTCTTAGTCCGGTAGTTCAACTCTCCTCCGAATGTCACCAGCAACGTGATCTTTCCCTTAGGATGACTCCTACCGGGGTTGATTCCTTGAAATGTGCCCATGACTTTTAGTTCTTCCTCTACTATCTGAAGTTTGCTGATAACTTTTGGGGAAATCTGATTCAACCCGGCCCCACCGTCAACCAACATCTTTGTGACTTTGAGGTTGCGGATTGTTGGTGAAACCAATAGTGGCAAGCATCCTACCGTGGTGGTGCGGTCAGGATGGTCCTCTTCGTCAAAGATGATGGGCGTGCGTGACCACTTGAGAGGCTTCCGAGACTCTGCTGCTGGCTCCACGGCATTGACCTCACGTGCCCACTATTTAAGTTGGCGGTGAGAGGAGTGTAGAGATGCACCTTCGTTAATGCAAAGGACGTCAGTGGCCTTCTGGAATTCCTGCTCACTGGTTTCCTCTTCATCCACTCCATCACTTTCATCATTGCAACCTTCCTTCTCTCGGCCCCTGGCGGGTTTCCCTTGGTTCCGAAGAGCCTTGCGGGGCGATTTGCTTCACCGCCTCGGCCCTTCCCGCCAACGCCATTCTGACCTTTCTCCTTATCACGCTTCTCATATTCAGCCCTCTGCTTCTTGACGAGCTGCTCAACCTGATGACATTCCTGGAGATCGTGGCCCTTGGTCCGATGAATCTTGCAACACGACCCATCACCTTTTCCAGCCTTCTCGGCAGCCGCAGCCTCCCGGCAGTCTGTGCACGTGGCAACTTCCTTGCCAGGGGCTTCGGCCTTAGCCTTCTTGCTGGTACTAGGCATGCCCGATCCCTCAACGGTCAGTACGGCTTTATCCTTGCGCTTCTTGTTCTTCTTCTTCTGACTGGTGGCCGCGTCGTCATCTTCTGAATTGACGTCGTTGCCATCCTCTTCTCCGGGGAGTTTCCTCCCTTCCTCCACCCAAGCACACTTGTCCACCAAGGTGTAAAGTTCCTTCACAGTCTTGGGCAATCGAACGTTCATCTTGGAACGTATCCGATGGTTGCGCACGTTGGAATGCAACACAGCTATCACAGCTGCCAGGTGGATATCTGGAATATTCCTGTGGACTCGGTTGAACCTTTGCATGTACTTTCGTAGGGTCTCTCCTTCCTTCTGCGGGAGAAGCTGCAAATCGCTGCACCGTCCTGGTTCTTGGTGTCCTCCCGTGAAGGCACCAATGAACTCATGGCATAGGTCAGCCCAGGTCGAGATGGAGTTCTCCGGTAGATGCATCAGCCAATACCTCACGTTTGGCTTGAGCGTTAAAGGGAAGTAGTTGGCAAAACCCTTCTCATCTCTTCCCCTGGCAGCTTCAACAGCGATGGTGTAGATGCTCAAGAACTCTGCCAGGTTCAATCTCCCATCATACTTCTCTGGGATCGCTGGCTTGAACGTGTGAGCAGACGGCCAACGGACTTGCCGCAGCTCACGGGTGAAGGCGGGGCACCCAGCCTCGAAAGGCAGGTACCCACCTCTGCCGAGCATAGGCTCGTCGACGTTGGGGCGATCACGCCCATTGGACTGGCGGTGGCCATCGTGGCGTCGCTCAATGGTGATGTGCGCGCCCTCCATCTGCCTGTCCTCTGGGGCTCGTCATCGGCCTTGACGTGCTCGAGGATCGAAAGAAGCCATCGAGATGTCATCAAGCTCTTGATCTCATGGCCCTCGCACTGGTTGCCGCGGTGGGGATTGCACCGTGGGAGTGGCCCCTTTCGCACGGCCAGCAATGTTGGCCGTCGTCGTCGTCTGGGAGGCCGTGGCGGGCCAGCTCGCTATGAGCCTCCAGCCTCGGCAAAGCCAATCAGACTCTGAATGGTGGCTCTCCACTCATCCATCTTATCAGCTGCCGACGGAAACCTCAGCAGTAGCTGGGCCCACGCCATGGCCTCCGAAGCGGTGCTTGGCATTGGTGATGATGACGTAGACCACAGCATCGCCCGGCTCCTGACGGTGCCGGCGGTGGCTGTGCCGAGTTCCTGTCGTCGGGAGCCAGTCGCTGGGATGGCGTGGTGACGAGGTGATGGCGCGCGCGGGCCAATGACTCTGTTTGGAGCATTGGCTGTGCCAGTTTGCTCCGGCGGCGGTGCATGTCCTGCTACCGGGCCCACGGTGGGGCAGCCGTAGGATTGTGATTCGCCTCGGGACGAACGTCAACGCCGTGGCTATGCCCCTCGGCTAGGCCGGGAGGGACAGAAGGAATAATCTCTCTACCCGTACCTCACGGAGCATGGTCGCCGGGATGTTGTTGGTGCTGTCCTTCTCCGGTGCCTCCCATTCCTACTTCGGCCATGGGGGAGGTGGTGACAACGCCGCCTGCGCTGACCACGTCTCCCGCAGCGCCCACATCCTCATGCGCCTCCGCATCCCCCACAGCATCGGCGGTAGCGGGCGGTGGGGCCTACAAGGTGGGCGGGTGAGCTGCGGCACCGGACATCTTCTTGGGCGCCATAGTCGATGGAGCCGTCGATGACGAAAATAGCAAGGAAGATGACGCGCTACTTACGCTCTCGGGTTCGCGCAAGTGATCCCCCTACCCGGCGCGCCAAAGATGTCATGGGAAACCACGGTCACCATGGGACCATGAGCCCCTTTTGGTTCGGCGGGGGGATGGGCATGTTTCACAAAGAGCGGAGAAGCGTAACACAATGCGACAGGGATCACACGAGCAGTTTTATCCAGGTTCGGGCCGCCGCGAGGCGTAAAACCCTACTCCGGCTTTGGTGGATTGATGGTGGAAAATGGAGGCAAAGCGCAGCGCTCTTGCCCGGCAAGGTTGCCTCGGGGCGAGAGTGGCTACGTGCGTATGAATGGGCGGGGATCCAAATCCTTTCTACGGTTGCCATGGGCCTCCTTTTATAGATCAAGGGGTCACCACAGTGGCAAATCAGTCTTTCTATACTGATCAAATAGCAAACAGTGCTATCATACCTAACTCTGCACGCTGATAGGGCGCATTAAATGCGCCACTCAGTGTCACATCACGGCTTTCCTGCCAGGCTGTTTTGCCAGCTTCGCGCCTGCTTGCTTGACACGTCTCAGGACGGGTGTCGCCTGGAGGTATTTTCTGTAGGAAGTGGCTGCCATGTGGCAGGGAGCAGCCACTTAGTCACTTAGGAGCTTGGCACCGCACTGATCGACGACGTGCGTTGCTGTGAGGTGGTGCGGTGGAGTGGTTTGCCTCCGCGAGCCCCCAAAGGCCTGCCAGGGCGATCTTGGAGGCTTGCTTCCGGTGTAACCCCAACCTCGCCAGGCTCGCCTGCCCGGCAAGGGAGGTTCTTCTCATAGTGGTATCTTGTCTTTCTGGCTAGTCTTGGTCTTCTTGATCTGCACGTTGGTCCTTCGAAGAGCTGATCGCCCATGCTTTGATCTGATCTTGGTGTTGTAATCTCGTTCTTGGCATGTGCACAGTCTGGGCAACGGACCCAGGGTTTGTTGCACTGACAACAACATACGTAATTGCCTTTGTCCATTGGGATGTTACTTGCCCGAGATTCGATCGTCGGTATCTCTATACCTAGTTTAATCTCGTTACAGGCAAGTCTCTTTACTCGTTCCGTAATACATCACCTCGTGACTACCTCCTTAGTCGTTTGCTTGCAAGCTTATGATGTGTATTACCGAGAGGGCCCGGAGATACCTCCCCGATACTCAGAGTGACAAATCCTAATCTCGATCTATGCCAACCCAACAAACACCTTCGGAGATACCTATAGAGCATCTTTATGATCACCCAGTTACGTTGTGATGTTTGATAGCACACAAGGTATTCCTCCGGTATCCGGGAGTTGCATAATCTCATAGTCGAAGGAATATGTATTTGACATGAAGAAAGCAATAGCAATAAACTGAACAATCATAATGCTAAGCTAACAGATGGGTCTTGTCCATCACATCATTCTCCTAATGATGTGATCCCATTATCAAATGAAAACTCATTTCTATGGTTAGGAAACCATAACCATCTTTGATCAACGAGCTAGTCTAGTAGAGGCTCACTAGGGACTCAGTATTCGTTTATGTATTCACACATGTATTTAAGTTTCTGATCAATACAATTCTAGCATGAATAATAAACCTTCATCATGAATAAGGAAATATAAAATAACAACTTTATTATTGCCTCTAGGGCATATTTACTTCAGACCCAATGGTGTGAAATTGAAGTGCATTTGCCAGGAAGAAGGAAAGGAACTGTTGGCAGAGATACACAAGGGTATGTGCGGCTCACACATTGGATCGAGGGCCCTGGTTGGAAAAGCCTTCTGGCAAGGATTCTACTGGACCACGGCCCTCCAAGATGTGATCGAGCTTGTCACCAAATGTGAAGCCTGCCAGTTCCACTCCAAGAACATCCATCAGCCTGCCCAAGCTCTCCAAACGATCCCTTTATCATGGCCCTTCTCGGTCTGGGGGCTCGACATCTTGGGCCCCTTCCCCCGTGCTACCGGAGGCTTTGAGTTCTTGTTTGTCGCTATCAACAAGTTCACAAAGTGGCCAGAGGTGGAGCCTGTGAGGAAGGTGACCGCACAGTCAGCTATCAAGTTCTTGAAAGGATTGGTGTGCCGCTTCGGGGTACCTACCCGAATCATCACCGACAATGGCACCCAATTCACGAGCCGCGCCCTCGTGCAATACATTCATGCCCTCGGAAGCAAGATCTCATTTGCCTCTATTGCCCATCCCAGGAGCAACGGGCAAGCTGAGAGGGCGAACGCTGAAGTGCTGCAAGGCCTCAAGACAAGAACATTTGATAAGCTGCAGAAGTGCGGCAGGCGATGGATCAACGAGCTGCCGGTTGTTCTTTGGTCCCCCCGCACGACACCAAATCGAGCTACCGTGCAGACTCCCCTCTCCCTAGCCTATGGGGGTAGAAGCAGTTATCCCCACGAAACTCATATATAGGTCACCTCGAGTGCTTGCCTATGATGAAGTAGTGCAATAACAGCACCAGCGTGACGACGCTGTGCTACTTGAGGAGAACCGTCTCCGGGCTGCTACGCGTGCTGCACCTGCCAGCAAACCCTACGTCGCTATCACAGCCACAGGGTTCATGCCCGGAGCTTTGAGGAAGGCGACTGTAACATCCCAAAATTCTAAATTTTGGAATGTTATATTAAATAGATAGTTTTGTTTGATTGTTGTGTGATTGATTGAGTGAAAGCGAGTGAAATTTGAAACATTTGAAAGTTGAATGAGAGGGAATAAAAGGACTTCCCAAACTTTCATTTTTGCATTTATGATCTCCGTGAATTCAAATTCTTTTCAAATACAAAACCCTAGAGAGAAGATGATATGACTTCTTCCATTTAATTAAATGAAAAAGGGTTTTTGAAAATATTTGATTTCCATTTGGAAATATTTTTAACTTCAGAAACTTTAAGCAACTCAATGATTTTCATGAGAGAAGATAAAATGACATCTTCAAAATGTTTGAAATATGAGTTGGAAGTTTTAAAAGAATTAAATTCAAAGTCCCTTTGAAATTATTTTTCAATTTGGAGTTATTTGGGTTTTGTTCAAATTATTTTTCTCCAACAATAAAATATATTGAAAATAGGGCAAAATGATTCCCTACATCAGAAAATTGGAGATAAATAAATTTGAAATAATTTTGGTATTTTTAAAATGATTTTTATTAGGTTTTATTGAACCAGTGGCACTCTTTGCTTTATTTGAATTTTTGTGGATTTTATTTGACTTTACAAAAATATTCATGTCGTACAAATCTTTTTCTGAAAATTTTGATATATCATATGCCTATATAATATTCTTACTTATTTTGTTTTTATTATTTTTGTTTTTCTGGAAAAATGTTTAAAAAAAAACTTCTTCCCCGACTGGGCCGGCCCAACCCACCGGGCCAGGCCAAAGCCTAGCCCAGCGCGCCGCCTCTCTCCTTCCCCGAGCGGGAGTCCCGCTCGGGCACGCCGCCGCGCCGCCATGGGAGGCCGTGCCGCCTCCGGCCTCCTCCTGCCCCCTCCTCCACGCCTCGCCGCCCGGGCCACCTATAAATAGCGGGCCCCGGACCCCGCATCTCGCCGCTCGCATAGCATCGCCGCCGCATCTTGCCGCTGCACGCCGCCACAACCACCGCCGCTTGCCGCCGCCTCTGCTGCCGCTCCCGAGCCGAGCCGCGCCGCGCCGCCGCTCTCCGCCCCGCCGCTCGCAGCGTCGCCTGCGCCGTCGCTGCCCATCACTGGAGCCGCCGCCCGCGGTCCGCCGTCCCATTTCGCCGGCGGTTTTCTCTGTCTAAACCGCCGAGCTGGTATAAACCAAACCCGATCCGGTTTTTCGTTTTTTTAGATTATTCAGTTTATTTTTAGATTAGTTTATTTTGCGAGCATTTATTAGTTAGGGTTCTGTAGTGGACGAGTTCGTTCGTTAGTGTTCGGTAGCGAACGTTCGATACTTAGTTTTTTCTTTTTCTGTTATTTTTCGTCAGGGACCTATCTACGATTTATGTTTTTATAGATTAGTCCCTAATCTTAAATCGATCACTACTTTTTGCTCATTAGTCGAAATTAGATGAAACCAACGCCCACTTTTTCATTATGATTTCCTCTATCCAGATAACCAACTTGAACGTATTTTTGAAAGTTTTAAAATTTGAATTCAAACAGATTTGTAATTGAACCTCGTTTGATCGTAACTCGAGTTTTGTAACTCCGTTTGTGTTAATTCTTTTTGCAAATCGAAGATCATGACCTAAACTTTCTGAGAAGGCCAAATTCACTTAATTTTGGTACTGTTAGAAATTGTTTTATGTTGCAAGAGTTATTTGGTTGGTTTTTTATGTTTTCCGAATTGTCTTCTTCGTTCTTCCCGATCTTTTTGAGGATTGCTTATGTGTGGTTACTATTGCTTGCTTACGATAGATTGAACGGAGTGTGACGAGTAGAACTATCAGGAGTTATGAGTGTGAATCATGTTCATCAACAGTACGAGGCAAGTTCACACTTCGATCATAATTTTCATACCCAGTTTTTATGCATTAGTTTCAACCCTCAAACATTGCATGAGTAGGATTGATAACATGTGGGTATTGGGAAGTAGTTGATGAGGTAGAACCTATTGCCCTTTATATCAAACCTTGGGAGTTACTTCTACGTTATGCTCATACTGTTATGCTATGCTCGTAGACGTGGATGGGTTTGAGTCAATTCATGAAAGATGTGAGAGATTATTGTTTACTCAGGTTTAACTTAAGGTGGCTAATTTAATACACATCTAGGTGGATTGGTAGGGGCACCCTGGGGATATACTAGTGGACTTGCCCGGACACCTGGGGATATACCAGTGTTGTCCTAGGAGATCCCGGGGTACCCATGCGATCATCCTATGGTTCGCCACCCAGGCTCAAAGGGATCATAAGATTATTCATGCTAGGAACTTCCGTGTGCAGCCCCAAGCTATTATGGGCTCTAGCATAGTTGAGTATGTTGCATGACCTCTTCCAGTGGTAGGCTAGCAGATGTAGGGATGTAGGTTGGCACTGTCTACCCGGGGTTAGAGTTAATGCTTCTGAAAGACTGTGTCTCGGTCATCTGTTTCTCAAACACCATGTAGTGCGGGAAATCCAACGAAGGAGATCGAGTCTTGTGGGGAAAAGTGCGCAAACCTCTGCAGAGTGTACAAACTAATCATGATTAGCCGTTTCCCCGGTTATGGACATCTTGAGTATCTGGTTCTTGAATTATCATGTTGATCTCATCACTCTACTTAATTAATTTGCTGGGTTGTTCACTTTTAATTGGGATTGATTTGGGGATATACCTTCTCAATGTTTTTAATAAATTTTGTAGTTAAATAAAATATATTCCTTTGTAGTAGGGAAAAATTGTCTTTTCGCAAAAGTATTATAACCGTAGAGCCTCCACCAGCCATATATGCATGTAGTGATAGCCATTATTCAGCATTGCTCTACAGTGTGAAATTGCTAGTACATTCAATGTACTGACCCTTTGTGGCTGCAACGTCTCATGTTGCAGGATTCTTACGACGAGTAAGTGATACATTAGGGTTACGATTTCTACACTCAACTTTGCCGTTGGTGTTGATGGGAATCCACAACCTTGTTGTTACTTCCGCTATTTGGATTGAGGTAATAGTATTTACGTTATTTTATACATGTGATTTAACTCTGTTATAAATCCTCGAGTACTGTGCATGTCAACATACCGATCCAGGGATGACACTTAAGCACAAAGACTTGACCGTCTGAGGTCGGGTCGCTACAAGATGGTATCAGAGCACATGTTGACTGTAGGACGTGACCCCTAGAAACTGGCAAGCCCATAGGAAAGATTTTCTCTACAAACTTCATTTTCAAAAAGATCTTTTACCTCTCTTCTCTTCTAAGCTTATTCAAATATTCCCATTTCGTGAGACTATACCCCTTTTCCCCTTTTGACCACGAAGATTCGACTGATGAGACCACTCCAAGAAGTACAAGACATCGGAAAACTAAGACCACTTTGGAATGAAGAAGATTTTACCGTGTAATTGGAAAACTACAACGGTTGAAGACTCCGAAGACTAGGATAATTTAAAGGCTCTGAAGAATTCCCAGATTTTTATGACCTAGGAAGGCTACCCTTATGGAACTTGGCAGACTATGGAAGCTGTCAATACCCGAGATCAAGGTGTATCGGAGAAAGACCGGAACATGGAGCATTAGAACTCAAAGTTTTGTCAAGAAAACCCTAAGGCAGGAGATATAAACTATGGAATGATAGTTCATGTCAATGACCAGGGCTGAAACATGGATATCCATGATGTTATCGCCCGCTTATGGTATTGTCATCGTGCTGAGTTGAGAATGAATTTCGTCGGAAGAATTGGATAACAAAAGGACTAATGGAGCACATATCAGCAAAAGATGAGGTTTTAACCTTAGCTGGTGTATCGCCAGGATCTGGTGTATTACATCAAGAAGTTTAAGATGGACCTGCAGGAAGTCGTATTTTGACCAGGAAGTATTTCGTGAAGAACTTAGGACCCAGAAGCTGAAGTAGCCAAACTAGAGGAATAAAACCTCGAGATACCGGAGATTCGTCAGGAACTGAAGGACAGTAGGACCATGCTTCATGCCAAGGATGTTGAAACCCAGAAGTTTGGAACGCAACTCCAGAAATATTGAAGGACGTCACGAGAGACTTCGCATCGACAGAGATGATCTGGAAAAAGGACTGGAGAAGGACAAGCACGATCAAAAGAAGCCATCGGAGACATGAGCAAGACTTGAAGATTTTGGCGACTTTGAAGATTTATTGACCTTTAGAAGACCAAACCCCCGTATATACCCACGTTAGATGCGACGTTTGTGGGCTGTCATTTGTTTGATGTTTTTCCGACAGCCACAAAACAAAATCTGACTTTTCAAAAACTATTGTTTGCATTGTGTGTATCCCTCTCAATCTCTCTTATCCCACCCCAAAACCCATGGACTCAATAGAGGATGAATGGAGATGAACTCACCTTTCCGGGACCGCTAAGTCAATTGGAGACAGACCGATGTATTCAGAACATGGAAGATCATATGGAGAATAACACTATAGCTGGAAAGGATATGGCCCAGCATGCTCTTCAGTGCTTTGAAAGAGGTGCTGCTACTTGGTGGAGGATGTACCAAACCATCAATGGATGGCAAGGAGAGACCACTTGGAAGGAATTTAAGTTGACTATGCTAAAGTCTCGTCTTGTGTCCCAGAAATTGAAGCCTAATGGAAATGGTATGAAGAAACTCTGTGCATGCAAGCTTTGTGGAGAAATATGACACAACCATAAAGAACACAAGGATGAATGCCCAAATTGTGAAGGAAGTCACCCAGCTGAAGAATGCCCAACTAGGCAGATTACTTGTTTCTTGTGTGAAGGGACTACCCACTACCCTGCTCAGTGTCACATTTACCTCATAGTACAACGAACCATCCAGCAGAAGAAAGAAGCAATGAAAGGAGCCCTCATGGAAATTTTAGAAGAACCTGTGATGGAGGAAGAGGAGGAGGACACACCTAAAGAAGAACCAATTAGACCTTTCACCAAGTCTTGCTATTCATGTGGGGAAGGACACATCTCCTAGAATTGTATGAATGGGGACCTAGTAGAATTCCTGACAAAGGAAGTAGAGTATGACCCACAGGAAATAGAAGCCCTGATTGGAACTGAAAAGACCAGGAAGAGAAGTAGATTGGATACCAGGAAGGACCTGAGTCATATCACCTATTTCAGGTGCAAGGAGTCAGGGCACTACTTTAGCAGTTGCCCAAAAAGGAAGTCGTGGACCCAAGGAGGCTGTGTAGTCATAAGGAAACCACGAGACTTGTCGGAAGTAATGTGTTTTCGTTGTAATGAAGCAGGGCACTTTACAAGAGATTGTCCCAAAGAGAAGGAGGCTCGTGCTAAATAGTTGAGTTGCAACAAAAGAAGTATAGTAGTAGTAGTGGGAACATTTCTTTTATATTGAGGTGATGAGTTGGGGCCTGTAATGGAAAAGCAAGAGATTATCATTGGAGAATCAATAAAGTTAGCATCGTTGGTACTGATTTGGATTTTATGAGTAGTGACTCTATGAAGGAAGATTTTGACCATTTTTTAGGATATGAGAAATATGGTCTATGGAAGAATGGGAGCATTTTAAGGGTGGTAGTACCCTGTGAGGAGATTTGACCCCTGGAAAGGATAATGATGTTCCACGGAGTTGACTTCATAAGTATAAGTTTTATCTCGATATGTGGGATACCCCAAGAGGATGAAGAGATGAAGTACTATTGGATATAAAGGAGGTAGAATGTTGGTAATATGGAGCAATTGTGACTCCATGATGAGTCTGAGTAATCACGTCTTAGTTTGGTACAAATAGAAGGAAGGGAGACAGTACAATTGGATGGATTTAAGAATGCTGGGAAGCTGGATGTTGGAATAATGATTAGTTGCCCCGATGATGAGTTCAAGGTTTACAAGTGATGAGATGGGCCATAACCCACAGGCCCTAGGACCTGCCAAGAAGCAAGCACACTCTTGCTGAAGGAAAAACCCTGGAAGAAGTTATGCCTTTATCGACAGACGGTCTTATAGGAGTAACGCAAAACCTAAGAGTTGTGAAGGAACGATAGATGTTTGTTTGGCTTGCAGAATCCATGGATTTATTCGAACTTAGTTCGTTGATAAGAGAAATTCTGCAATGCTTGTGAGGATGACCGAGTGTTAGAATGCGAGGTTCACTAAACCGTATACAAGATAATGATTTGGGTGCGGGATGGATTGATCACCATACCGATTTACTCTTATTATTGCCTTGCTATGTGGGATGGTAAATCTGAGTGACTTACCCATAGTAGAGCGACGACGATCAAAACCTTGTTTAAACCTTAGAATGGTATGACAATCTTCCCTTGTACAAGGCAGTTGTTGCCAACCGTAGGTTATACGGTGAGGATCAACCCAGACCCATTTTCTGCAGGAGAAACCATAAATGGATGACCACCATGAGATATCGGTAGTTGTTTAGTATTGGCGCCAGACCCGTCAGCTAAGAAGACCCAGTCACAGAAGAATCATACCAAGATAAAAGGACACAAGAATTGAGGAAAAAGGTTATGCCGCTACCGGAACAGTCAGAGAAGGAATTAAACTGAAGATCTAAGAAGACCGGCCCTGTCAAGAATAAGGATGAAGTATACGAGTATTGGTGGGACCGTAACGATGTTTCTAAGGGTGGTAGCACCCCAGACCCCCTGAAACGGTCGATGGATTTTGATAAGACCCCCAAACCTAACCTATTTCTTTCTAGCCTCTCCGAATCTCGAGGACGAGATTCATTTTAAGGGTGGTAGGATTGTAACATCCCAAAATTCTAAATTTTGGAATGTTATATTAAATAGATAGTTTAGTTTGATTGTTGTGTGATTGATTGAGTGAAAGTGAGTGAAATTTGAAACTTTTGAAAGTTGAATGAGAGGGAATAAAAGGACTTTCCCAAAATTTCATTTTTGCATTTAGATCTCCATGAATTCAAATTCTTTTCAAATACAAAACCCTAGAGAGAAGATGATATGACTTCTCCCATTTAATTAAATGAAAAAGGGTATTTGAAAATATTTGAATTCCATTTGGAAATATTTTTAACTTCAGAAACTTTATGCAACTCAATGATTTTCATGAGAGAAGATAAAATGACTTCTTCAAAACATATGAAATATGAGTTGGAAGTTTAAAAGAATGAAATTCAAAGTCCCTTTGAAATTATTTTCAATTTTGAGTTATTTGGGTTTTATTCAAATTATTTTTCTCCAACAATAAAATATATTGAAAATAGGGTAAAATGATTCCCTACATCAGAAAATTGGAGATAAATAAATTTGAAATCATTTTGTATTTTTAAAATGATTTTATTAGGTTTTATTGAACCAGTGGCACTCTTTGCTTTATTTGAATTTTTGTGGATTTTATTTGACTTTACAAAAATGTTCATGTCGTATAAAATCTTTTTCTAAAATTTTTGATATATCATATGCCTATATAATATTCTTATTTATTTTTGTTTTTCTGGAAAAATGTTTAAAAAAAACTTCTTCCCTGACTAGGCCGGCCCAGCCCACCGGGCCAGGCCAAAGCCCAGCCCAGCGCGCTGCCTCTCTCCTTCCCCGAGCGGGAGTCCCGCTCGGGCACGCCGCCACGCCGCCATGGGAGGTCGTGCCGCCTCCGGCTTCCTCCTGCCCCTCCTCCACGCCTCGCCGCCAGGGCCACCTATAAATAGCGGGCCCCGGACCCCGCATCTCGCCGCTCGCGTAGCGTCGCCGCCGCATCTCGCCGCTCGCGTAGCGTCGCCGCCGCATCTCGCCGCTGCACGCCGCCGCAACCACCGCCGCCTGCCGTCGCCTCTACTGCCGCTCCCGAGCCGCGCCGCGCCGCCGCTCTCTGCCCCGCCGCCTGCGCCGCCTCGCGCCATCACTGCCCGTTGCTGGAGCCGCCGCCGGCGGTCCGCCGTCCCGTTTCGCCAGCGGTTTTCTCCGCCTAAACCGCCGAACCGGTATAAACCAAACCCGATCCGATTTTTCGTTTTTTTAGATTATTCGGTTTATTTTTAGGTTAGTTTATTTTGCGAGCGTATACTAGTTAGGGTTCTGTAGTGGACGAGTTCGTTCGTTAGCGTTCGGTAGCGAACGTTCGATATTTAGTTTTTCCTTTTTCTGTTATTTTTCATCAGGGACCTATCTACAATTTATGTTTTTACAGATTAGTCCCTAATCTTAAATCGATCACTACTTTTTGCTTGTTAGTCGGAATTAGATGAAACCAATGCCCACTTCTTCGTTATGATCCCCTCTATCCAGATAATCAACTTGAACATATTTTTGAAAGTTTTAAAATTTGAATTCAAACAGATTTGTAATTGAACCTCGTTTGATCGCAACTCGAGTTTTATAACTCCGTTTGAGTTGATTCTTTTTGCAAATCGAAGATCTTGACCTAAACTTTCTGATAAGGCCAAATTCACTTAATTTTGGTACTGTGAGAAATTGTTTTATGTTGCAAGAGTTATTTGCTTGGTTTTTGTTGTTTTCCGAATTGTCTTCTTCGTTCTTCCCGATCTTTTTGAGTGATTGCTTATGTGTGGTTACTATTGCTTGCTTACGATAGATTGAACGGAGTGTGACGAGTAGAACTATCAGGAGTTATGAGTGTGAATCATCTTCATCAACAGTACGAGGCAAGATCACACTTTGATCATACTTTTCATACCCAGTTTTTATGCATTAGTTTCAACCCTCAAACATTGCATGAGTAGGATTGATAACATGTGGGTATTGGGAAGTTGTTGATGAGGTAGAACCTATTGCCCTTTATATCAAACCTTGGGAGTTACTTCTACGTTATGCTCATACTGTTATGCTATGCTCGTAGACGTGGATGGGTTTGAGTGAATTCATGAAAGATGTGAGAGATTATTGTTAACTAAGGTTTAACTTAAGGTGGCTAATGTAATACACATCTGGGTGGATTGGTAGGGCCACCCTGGGGATATACCAGTGGACTTGCCCGGACACCTAGGGATATACCAGTGTTGTCCTAGGAGATTCTGGGGTACCCGTGTGATCATCCTATGGTTCGCCACCCAGGCTCAAAGGGATCATAAGATTATTCATGCTTGAAACTTCTGTGTGCAGCCCCAAGCTATTATGGGCTCTAGCATAGTTGAGTATGTTGCATGACCTCTTCCAGTGGTAGGCTAGCAGATGTAGGGGATGTAGGTTGGTACTGTCTACCCGGGGTTAGAGTTAATGCTTTTGAAAGTCTGTGTCTCGGTCATCCGTTTCTCAAACACCATGTAGTGCGAGAAATCCAACGGAGGAGATCGAGTCTTGTGGGGAAAAGTGCGCAAACCTCTGCAGATTGTACAAACTAATCATGATTAGCCGTGTCCCCGGTTATGGATATCTTGAGTATCTGGTTCTTGAATTATCATGTTGATCTCATCACTCTACTTAATCAATTTGTTGGGTTGTTCACTTTTAATTGGGATTGAGTTGGGGATATACCTTCCCAATGTTTTTAATAAAATTTGTAGTTAAATAAAATATATTCCTTTGTAGTAGGGAAAAATTGGCTTTTCGCAAAAACATTATAACCGTAGAGCCTCCACCAGCCATATATGCATGTAGTGATAGCCATTATTCAGCATTGCTCTACAGTGTGAAATTGCCAGTACATTCAATGTACTGACCCTTTGTGGCTGCAACGTCTTATGTTGTAGGATTCTTACGACGAGTAAGTGATACGTTAGGGTTACGATTTCTACACTCAACTTTGCCGTTGGTGTTGATGGGAATCCACAACCTTGTTGTTACTTCCACTATTTGGATTGAGGTAATAGTATTTACGTTATTTTATACATGTGATTTACCTCTGGTATAAATCCTCGAGTACTGTGCGTGTCAGCATACCGATCCATGGATGACACTTAAGCACAGAGACTTGACCGTCTGAGGTCGGGTCGCTACAGCGACCTTGTCCTTAGTCGCGTTCAGTCCGCCAACGGTACAAACAAGTTGACGCCAAAGTGGGAAGGCCCTTACCTGGTAGTACGAGTCACCAGACCTGGCGCAGTCCGTCTGGAGACCGGAGATGGCATTCAGTTGCAAACCTCATGGAACATTGAGCATCTCCCTCCCGTAAGGCGCGGCTGTCGGGCCCTGCCCGACAGACACCCTTTTTTACACGCCTTGCTGATGTTGCATGTAACCCCTTGTACAAAGCCAGGCGCAGACCCTGAGCAACAGAGAAATAAATGAAGCGCTGGGGGCCCCCGACAAATTGCATGCATGCATAAGCATATCATGAGCATAGCATGTTCATGTAGATAAGATCGCATGTAGCACTGTTTTCATCTGCACTAAGCTGCAGGGTCCTTGCCGTGGATTTGGTCCCGAAGAAAGGAAGAGAAGACAAGTCTACATAGCGATCCACGGCAAGCCAAATTGTCGTGGTTTTGTCACGGCAGATGTCCTAGTGTGAGGACTTAGTCTTGGAGCCATCGCAACATAGTTAGCTTAAAGGGGTTAAAGCAGACAAAGGACGCAGGGAGTTTATACTGGTTCGGCCCCTTGTGGTGAAGGTAAAAGCCTAATCCAGTTGAGGTGGAATTGCTAGGGTTTCAATGACCAGGGAGCGAATCCGCTTTGCCTGGCTCTCGATCTGTTGTTTCTTGTCCCTGAACCGCCGCCGGATCGTCACCCGGCGGTTTACAGAATCCTGGCCGGCTCATAAACGTGTCCGGCTCGGTTTCTACCCTTTCCTATCTTACAACACAAGTTACACATCATATAGCGGTTTATGTCTACGGGCCCTAATCCGCCTTTAGGCCCTGGGCCTTTAAATCTCTACAGTAAAGCGCCATACTCCTTGTCTTCATGGGCTTCAATATGGATAACTCATTACGGGCATAACCCGACCCCTCCTGGGCGGTTTATACTCAGTAGTTATATCCCCAACATTAGGCCCCAGATTGATTTGAACCTGTTCATGTCAATCTTCAACACTTAGGAAAATTTCTTCTTCAGCACCTTCGCGTAAACCTTGTAATCCGCCATGATGTCATCTTCCAAGATTATAGTAAACCGTCATGACGTCACCTATTTATTAAAAAACTGTATATACCTCACTTTTATTAACGAGCCTCTGAAAATCGAGGCGACAGCTCTGTCATGTATCCATTTTTTGGGCTCCTCGATTCTCGCCTGTGTCGCTTATCCCTTCGCCTTATAAATAGGGCCGAGGGTCCCTTACATTTTTATCCCCTTGCCTCTTCGTCTTTCTTCCACCTCGCGTCGACCTAGCGCTCGAGCTCTGCCGCCGCCGTCGACCTTCGCCTCTGCCGCCGCCGTCGACCTTCGCCTCTGCCCAAACAACGGCCGCTGCATCAACCTGGTTCGACCAGATTCTCGTCTGCACACCTCCGCGTTCAACAGCCCTGGTGAGTCTTTCTTTGCTCTACCCATAGATTTGTCATTAGGGTTTCTGCGAGTTCATCGAAGCTCAATGCTGTTCTTCCCTATTCTTCTCCGTAGCATAAATGGCGAGTTCAAATCTGATATTTTCCTATGCAGTCGTAGTTATAGTTCCCTTTTTCATCATTAGTGCATCCTCTTTGTATAGAAAAATCTCATCTGGATCTGATGAACTGCTTAAGCACATGTATCTTAGGTCTGAATATATTTTGATTTATTGACACGCTGCAGATTTGAAATTATCCTATCAATCTGTGAAACCTGTTTTCCATCGCTTCAGATCTGTACTTTCCGTACTAGCATAGGCAGTTTAACTTTATAGAATGATAATCCGCCAGGTACCATTAGTCCCCTCTTAAACTGCCAATTTCTCGTCTTGATAACTATGATGACACCAACATCCGGTTTAACACTTATATGCATTTCAACACCTGCTTTTTCGCTTTTGACGGTTTATGCCTTGTCATTCATAAACCTTAAACCGGCTCAAACCTTCCCTCAGGTTTGTGGATAAATGGCTAAGTCTTTTTATGCCTGCAACTGGGTTCCTTCCTGAGTTACTGAAGAAAAACTGAATGGGTGCGTTGCAACCGGCGCCTTAGCAAAAAAGGACGTCCTACACTGGAGGGCCCCCGGTCCAGAAAATCCTCCTGAACCCAAGGATGGAGAAGTGATTGTATTCGTTGATCACCTGGGTCGAGGGTTCAGTCCTCCCGGATCAAAAAATTTCCGCGATGTGCTTGCTAGCTTCCAACTCCACCCTCAAGATATTGGACCTAACTCTGTGTCCAATATTTGTAACTTTCAAGTGTTCTATGAGGCTTATCTGCAGGAGGAACCCACTGTTGAACTGTTCATAGACTTCTTCTATTTGAACCGCCGTACTGAATTTACAGATGGGCCCAATACTGAACTTGGCGGGGTTTCAATTCAGAAGAGGAAAGATGTCAGTTTCCCTCACGCCAAACATCATACTCACCCAAAAGATTGGAACCAGACTTGGTTCTATTGCCGAGATACATCTCTCGCTGAAGAGAATCCTCTACCGGGTTATCGTGCTCACCGGCTTACCAATACACATCCCTTCCCTCAAAGGCTGACTGCAAAGGAACGGGCCAACTATGCACCACAACTCTCAAAGCTCAGAGCCTTTGTTGCGAACGGTTTAACAGGCGTTGACTTTGTTCGCTACTGGATATCCTGGAGCATTCCGCCTTTAAGCCGTCGCCCCGGTTTAATGTGCGAATATACAGGGGACTTGAAGGATCCTCAACGGCATATCAACATTCAGCTAACTGAAGCTGAAATTACAGAAGCTGTTAAAAAGATACTGGATGAACCGGTTGCTGTCTGCAGCAAAACAGGGCTTAGTCCCTTTTGCGTTTCCAATAAACCGCTAGCTGTAAGAATTGCGTAACTCTTATCTTAATCCGACCCTTGTTAATCTTCCCTTATAACTCTTGTCAATCCTTGACAGGGTGATGACCCATTCTGGAAGAAGAAGCCACAGGATAAACCGGCGAAAACCCCTCGTATTAAAACTAAGGTCACCAAGAAGCCTGCCAAAAAGAAAACCGCCGACTCCACCGATTTACAAGTTGATGATGATGATGAAAATCACGAGTCAGAGGTAGAACTTGATTCACTTGGTTCTCTCTTCATACATCTTATTGATAATGATTATTATCAAGAGGACGCAGAGGCTAGCCAAGCTGGTGTTGTAGAGGTTATTATTCTTTCCTCCGGCTCAGAACCTCTGCCAACTCCGAAAACCCGTCAAGCAAACCGGAAAGTAAGATTTTCTCACCCTCTAGCTCACATGGATCCAAACTTTCTTTTGAAGAAACAGCAACACGAAGCTCGCCGCACAACTCGGCATAGCGGCCATGTGGTAACTTCTTCCGGTTTGCCGAACACGCCGATTCGTAAACGTCGCCCAGAGGTCTCTTATAATCCTGACCCACATTATCCTAAGGCGGGTTATTTCCGGCAACCTCTTACTCCGTCTGATTCAAATTATCAGGGAACTTCCCATTCCTCTTCTGGCGAATCAACAGAAACACAACTTCCACTCCTCAAGACGGTTCCTGGGTGAGTTATACTTTAAATTTACCCTTAACACCTTATGTTCGCCCAATGTACTAACCTTTTATGCTTATTCCTCTCAGTGCCAAGCCTAGACCCAGCAAAAGGGCCAAATTAAATGAACCGACTGATGACAATGTGGTCACTGAACCGGAGAAAACTCCAGAACCGGAAGAAGCAAATGCTGACGCCATGCTTGATGATCCGCCACCGCAAGATCATGACTTTTTTGTTGAACAAGTGGAAGTTGATCCAACGGGCCATGCTGATAAACCGACAAGCCCGGTCCAAGCTGCTGATAAACCGTCAAGTCCAGTCAAGGCTGCTGATGACAAGGCGGATGATATTATGATTACCAGCGTCGGCCACACCACCCCTGGCAATCCTATCGCTTTATCAAAGCATAGTGCTAAGGAAGAATTTTTTGCTATGGACAAAGGCAAGTGGAATACAGATTTGTCAAGCTATGCCCACCTCAACGCCCAAGACATTCATTCTAGCTTTTTGAACCATCTGTACACAAGCCGCGACTATGAAGCCAGTTTAGTGAACCTGATGAAGGAGCGATATGAGGTAAATGTTGTTTAACTCTGCATAACTGTTTTCTCTCTTGTGTCCAACTTCTAATATCAACTCCAGTAGCCCCCAAGGGCCGGTTTATGATATCAATGTAAACCGGGAGTTTGTAATACTTCAACTTTGCTTGCGTAGCCCCCAAGGGCCGGTTTATCTTTTCAAGATGAATCGAGACTTTTAGAATATGAATCCTGCAACTTTTGCCTGTGTAGCCCCCAAGGGCCGGTTTATTCTTTCAAGATGAACCGGGACTTTTATCCTGCCAAATTTCTTGTTTAATATCTTTCTACACCAATCATTCACTAAGCTGAATAATGGAAGAATACCCATAATGTTGACTTTGAGCAAATAGACATTAGCCCCCAAGTGCCAAGAATAATACTTGTATTGAGCTTGGGACTTGTAAATTTTTTTGGTAACAAGCAAATAGGCATTAGCCCCCAAGTGCCAAGTGTATAACTTGTTATGTGCTTGGTACTTCAAATATGTGCTGCCAACTCATGATATGTATGTCTCTTACAAGCTGAGTTGAGCAAGAAGGAATCCCAAGCCGCTGATCTTCAAGAAAACATCAAGTCCCAACAAGCAGAAACCTCCAAAGCCAAAGAGGAGCTGACCAGTGTCTTAGCAGCCATGGAGAAGCTAAAGGAGAGTTTCAAGAAGGAGCGGGCGGACTGGGACATAGACAAAGCCACATTGCAAAAGAGGGCTGAGGATGCAAAAGCAGCCCTTAATCCGGTGGTAGAAGAGCTGACTGGTTTGAAGCGGCAAATAAATGCCATGACCACTGTTGTGTTTGGTAAATATCCTCATTATAAGCTTTTAACATGTATTATCCCATAAGCTGCCAGTTTATCAATGTTCGTAATGATGCAGGAACTCGCATTACCCATCTGGGCTCTGACATGAAGAAGAAATTGAAGGCTACCTATACTCTTATGGAGCAATTATATACCGGTGCGCAACGGATCATATGTACTGCCTCTCATAACAAGCCACCCCCAACTTTAATCAAGGAAACCTTAGAAAGGTTGTCGATGCTGCCTGCCTGGTTTGAAGAGTTAAAAAGATCAGCTGCAAGGGCGGGTGCTCTAACCGCGCTAACCCGGGCTAAAGCGAGGGCACCTGATCTTGATCCAGCGGATGTGGGCAATGGCTATCCAAGCTTAAGGGAGGACGGATCAGATTTTAATAATGATGATCTCTGAGCTCTGACGAAGGAAATGTGCCCCTTGGCTAGCAAATTGGCTGAAGAAACCGATCTGTCTCATTACCAGTCGATTTACGATGCTGACAACAAGCGGGTTAATGCACCAACTTATGATGTGCAAAATCTTATTCCGCCAATCCGTAAGCATACCTACGCCCCTGATGTTGAACCCTCCACACTTATAAGCGATGAAGCTGTATTCCAAGCCATAACTGGGATCGATTGGGCAACCATTGACTTCCAGCCACTGGGTGGAGAGGAGGAGGATGAACCGGTGCAAGATGATCCACAACCGTCAAGTCAGCCCGGCGGAGAATCATGAACCGGAGGCCTGTTTAGCTCTCTGCATACTGCAACGCTTGTCGAAAACAATTATCCTTTTGGGCATGAAGCGCCTTGTAATAGGCTAGTTTAAACACTTGTTCTGCTATGCCATCGTGCACATTCACTTTGCATGACACTGTTAATCCGCCATGATTATGCTATTTCTGCTTATGATCCTTAGCAGCTTTATTCAACCTATTTTTGCATACAACAAATTTAAAGTGTCCTGGCGGTTTACCACCGGATGGGTCATAATGCCCAACATATAACCCGGCTTTATAACCAAGGCTGCACTTAAGAATATTTAAATATGAAATATATCATACTTGTGACTTTGAATCACAACGTTGGCTTACCAACTTTTTGTAGTAAGGGTGATAACCCAAATCTTGAGTACTGATAACTCCTCCCATGTTTTGTGGGTTTATAGTAAAGCCATACCGGGTTGTAATAAACATCGGATTATCCGTATATCATACTGGCAACTTGTAGTCGAAGCCAGACCAGGTCAGGAAACACCGGATTAACATAAACCTCATCAAAATAAACCGCCAAAAGAAAGATTTCAGAAGAAAACATGCAAAAAGGCGAGGCTTTTCATGGGCTGCTAGGCCACTGAGTTAAACCATTTTACAAAACCTTATAAGATGGACCTCACATTAACCAAACGTCATTTTAACTATGAAAAGTTCAGGGTCTTTATAAGATTGACTTGTCAAACGTTCGACGGGTCTTACCAGGATTACCTGGGTGGAGTGGCTTACTTAAAAAGGCAGGATAACCCGGGGTTTTAGGTGAATACACCTAGCTTCCAAGCCTGGCTTTTATAGCCTATTACAAGGTTATAGACTCTTTGTTCTTGTAGAAGCAAAGAGCCCCCGAGCAATATTTTGAGCTTTGCTCAATGGGTGCCAATGTTTGAGTTGTGCTTTTGCAACACTCTCTTTGGCCCCTTTTGACTTTGGGTAACAAGCCCCCAAGTTTTTTATAGCCTTTGAGCCGGATCAATGGACAATCAGAACTCCGTTTTATAAACAGAAGCCCCCCCAAGTAATCAAAAGCTTTTAAGGAAGAACGGCAGAGGCCCTGTTTTAGTAGGGATGCCGGTTTATTATATTGATCATAATATATACATTGTCAAGAATATGTACATAAGAGGAGCCTATGGCTCAGGTGTGGTAGGGCCGAAGATGAGCGATATTCCATGGCCGGTGGGTCTCCTCCTCCGATTTACATGAGTCTTTGTGCTCTCGAACATCGATAAGGTAGTATGAACCGTTATGCATATTCTTGCTGACCACAAAGGGTCCTTCCCAAGGCGGGGATAACTTGTGCATATCAGTCTGATCCTGGATGAGCCGGAGCACCAGATCGCCTTCTTGAAAAGTTCTGGTTTTAACCTGACGGCTGTGATAACGACGCAGATCTTGCTGGTAAATCATCGAACGAGCCGCTGCAATATCACGCTCTTCATTTAACAGGTCAAGTGCTTCCTGACGTGCTTTCTCATTGTCAGCCTCAACATAAGCCGCCACACAAGGTGAGTCATGACGGATGTCACTAGGGAGAACCGCCTCTGCTCCGTAAACCATGAAAGAAGGTGTGTAACCCGTAGATCTGTTGGGCGTGGTATTGATGCTCCATAACACAGAAGGTAACTCCTCCACCCAACAACCCGGCGTCCATTGTAAAGGAACCATAAGCCGGGGATTGATGCCTCTCAGGATCTCTTGATTGGCTCTCTCCGCTTGACCATTAGATTGGGGGTGAGCCACTGATGACACGTTAAGCCGGATGTGCTCACATTGGCAAAATTCTTTCATAGCACCCTTAGACAGATTAGTGCCATTATCAGTTATGATGCTGTGTGGAAAACCAAACCGGAAAATCACCTTCTTGATGAATTGAACCGCCGTGGCTGCATCACACTTACTGACTGGCTCTGCTTCCACCCACTTAGTGAACTTATCAACCGCCACCAGAAGGTGGGTCTTCTTATCCTTGGACCTCTTAAAAGGCCCAACCATATCCATCCCCCAAGTTGCAAACGGCCAAGTGATTGGAATCATCCTCAATTCCTGAGCCGGAACATGAGCTCGACGTGAAAACTTCTGACAACCATCACATTTTTTCACCAAGTCCTCAGCATCAGCATGAGCCGTCAGCCAATAGAAGCCGTGACGAAAAGCTTTAGCTACCAGGGACTTTGAACCGGCGTGGTGACCACAATCTCCTTCGTGGATCTCACGCAAAATCTCACAGCCTTCTTCAGGAGATACACAACGCTGAAACGCCCCTATTACACTGCAGTGATGCAATTCTCCGTTGACAATGGTCATTGATTTGGATCGCCGGATTATCTGCCTGGCCAAAGTTTCATCCTCCGGTAACTCGCCCAGGTTCATATACGCCAAATATGGGACCGTCCAATCTGGGATAACGTGAAGAGCCGCCACCAACTGAGCCTCCGGGTCAGGAACAGCCAAATCCTCCTCTGTAGGTAGCTTGACCGACGGGTTATGCAAAACATCCAGAAAAACATTGGGTGGCACCAGTTTACGTTGGGGACCCAAACGGCTCAAAGCATCCGCCGCTTCGTTCTTTCGCCGGTCCACATGGTCAACCTGATAACCCTTGAAGTGACCAGCCACAATATCCACCTCTCGTCGATACGCCGCCATGAGCGGATCCTTGGAATCCCAAGTACCAGACACTTGTTGAGCTACCAGGTCAGAGTCACCAAAGCACTTAACTCAGCTTAAATTCATCTCCTTAGCCATTCCAAGACCATGGAGCAAGGCCTCATATTCTGCTGCATTGTTAGTACAAGGGAACATTAAACGGAGAACGTAACAAAACTTATCACCTCGTGGGGAAGTTAACACGACTCCAGCCCCCGAGCCCTCCAATTGCCTGGAACCATCAAAATGAATAGTCCAATAAGTATGATCCAGCTTTTCTTCCGGCGCCTGCAACTCCGTCCAGTCATTGATGAATCCACAAGTGCTTGGGACTTGACTACCGTTCGAGGCATATATTTTAACCCGTGAGGTCCAAGCTCAATGGCCCACTTGGCAACCCGGCCAGTTGCTTCCCTGTTTTGGATTATATCTCCCAAAGGGGCAGAACTGACCACAGTGATGGGATGACCCTCAAAATACTGCTTAAGCTTCCGGCTCACCATAAAAACTCCATACACCAGTTTCTGCCAATGTGGGTACCTCTGCTTGGACTCAATAAGCACCTCACTAATATAATAAACCAGTCGTTGAACCGGATACTCCTTCCCAGCCTCCTTGTGCTCCACCACAATGGCCACACTGACAGCACGGGCATTAGTAGCCACATATAACAACAGTGGCTCCTTATCAACCGGAGCAGCAAGGACAGGTGGCTCGGCAAACTGCTTCTTCAAGTCCTCAAACGCCGCAGTAGCAGCATCACTCCAGACAAAATTATCTGTCTTCTTCATCATCTGATACAGAGGGATAGCTTTCTCTCCTAACCGGCTGATAAACCGGCTCAGCGCTGCAATACGACCCGCCAGACGTTGAACATCGTTGATACACGCCGGTTTAGCCAGAGACGTAATAGCTTTGATCTTTTCCGGATTAGCTTCAATGCCCCTGTTAGACACCAGAAAACCCAAGAGCTTGCCTGCCGGTACACCAAAGACACACTTGGAAAGATTAAGCATCATCTGATAAACCCGGAGATTATCAAAAGTTTCCTTCAAATCATCTATGAACGTCTCCTCTTTTCTGGACTTCACTACAATATCATCCACATAAGCATGAACATTGCGCCCAATCTGAGTATGAAGACAATTCTGTACACAACGCTGATAAGTCGCCTGGGCACTCTTGAGCCCAAAAGGCATAGATACATAGCAGAAGGCTCCAAAGGGAGTTATAAAAGTTGTCTTCTCTTGGTCCTTAACTGCCATTTTGATCTAATGATAACCAGAATAAGCATCCAGAAAGCTCAAACGCTCACAACCCGCCGTAGCATCAATAATTTGATCAATACGAGGGAGAGCAAAGGGATCAGCTGGACAAGCCTTGTTCAAATCTGTGTAGTCCACACACATACGCCAAGTGCCGTTCTTCTTGAGTACTAGCACCGGGTTAGCTAACCACCCAGGGTGAAAAACCTCCACAATAAACCTTGCTGCCAAGAGCCAGGCTACCTCCTCACCAATGGCCTTGCGTCTTTCTTCATTGAAACGGCGAAGAAACTGCTTGGCCGGTTTAAACTTGGGATCGATATTAAGACTGTGCTCAGCGAGTTCTCTCGGTACACCTGGCATGTCAGAAGGTTTCCATGCAAAGATGTCCCGGTTCTCACGAATGAACTCGATGAGCACGCTTTCCTATTTCGGATCCAGGTTAGCGCTGATGCTAAACTACTGGGATGAATCGCGAGGAACAAAATCAACCAGCTTAGTCTCATCAGCCGATTTAAACTTCAAGGCCGGATCATGCTCTGTGGTTGGCTTTTTCAAAGAAGTCATATCCGCCGGATCAACATTGTCCTTGTAAAACTTCAACTCCTCTGTTGCACAAACTGACTCAGCATAGGCCGCATCACCTTCTTCACATTCCAAAGCTATCTTACGGCTCCCATGTACCGTGATGGTCCCCTTATGACCCGGCATCTTGAGCTGTAGATAAACATAACAGGGACTTGCCATAAACTTAGCATAAGCCGCCCGTCCAAACAGGGCATGATAAGGGCTCTTGATTTTCACCACTTCAAAAGTCAATGTCTCTGATCTTGAATTGTGATCATCTCCAAAAGCAACCTCCAGAGCTATCTTGCCAACTGGATACGCCGATTTCCCAGGCAGCACACCATGGAAAACAGTGTTCGACGGTTTAAGATTTTTATGTCTCAACCCCATGCGACGGAAGGTTTGATAATAAAGGATATTGATACTGCTCCCTCCATCCATGAGAACTTATACCCTCCAACCTGGGGCGCCACCACCAATGCCAGATGACCCGGATTATCAACCCGGGGCGGATGATCCTCTCGACTCCACACAATGGGCTGTTCAGACCAGCGCAAGTAACGGGGCACTGCCGGTTCAACGGATTCACTGCCCTTCTATGAAGCTTCTGATCACGCTTGCACAGGCTAGTGCTGAAGACATGATACCGCCCACTATTCAACTGCTTCAGGTTGCTCTGGTAACCCGACTGTTGCTGCTGACTCCCCTGATGATTATAACCACCCTGGTTGCCCTGACTGCCTTGATTGCCACGTCCGCCTTGATTACCTTGAAATCCTGAGCCAGAACTTCCTCCACCATAACCCGGCCCATGGGAACCGGGTCCTGAACCGCCGGACGGTCCATGATCATATTGGAAAAGATCTGAGTTTTTGAACTCCTGCATAATGAAGCAATCCTTCCAGAGGTGCGTAGCTGGCCTTTCTCACGTCCCGTGCCTTGGGCAAGGCTGGTTTAACAGGCGCTCAAGATTGACACCTGATCCTCCACTCCGCGGGGGCGGTTTACCCGTACGACGCTGACCATTATTCTGCGCATTGGTGTTAGCCACAAAATCTGAACTGTTATCTGCTTTACACTTCCCGCTGTTTCCATGGCCCGCCGGGTTATGTTGTTGCCCTTGGGTGCCGCCGCTCTTCTTTCCCTTTCCCGGCTTTTCATCGTCAGACTCGGGGTCCTTGGTACTGTCAAAGTCGGCATACTTAACCAGAGCTGCCATAAGCGTTCCCATGCATTGCAGTGACGCTTGAGTCATCCTAGCTTCAGCTTCAGAGGTGCGAACCGGCAATTTCCCTCCAACGTCAAGACTGCTGTGTCGGTGTTAATGCGGTCCGATGAATGCAGGATTGCCGAGACCCAACGCATCCAATGGGTTGTTGACTCACCTTCTTCTTGGACACATGCAGCTAAATCCACAATTGACATGGGCTGCTTGCACGTGTCTTTGAAATTCTGGATGAATCGGTCCTTTAACTCGGCCCATGATCCAATGGAATTAGCCGGCAAACTTTCCAGCCAAGTGCGAGCTATTCCTTCCAACATCATGGTGAAGTATTTAGCACATGCTGCATCATCCACATCCAGCATCTCCATCGCCATCTCATAGCTTTCAACCCATGACTCGGGGGGTAGGTCAGCAGTGTAATTGGGCACTTTACGAGGACCTTTGAAATCCTTGGGCAGCCGTACATTACATAGGATCGGGGTGAGACACGGCACCCCCAAAGAGCTGAAAGCAACACTTGGTTCCACCGAAGTAGTTGGACGGACCGGAGTAAGCTGACGGGCCGCGTATTGCGCCGCTAACTCGGCTTCTCGACGTGCTCTACCGTGATCCACCATGTCCTGAGCATTGGCACCACCGCCCGCCAAGTTATGCCCTCGAGGCGGGTCACGGTTCCACGCACTGCTTGACACAGCCGGTTCATCAATATGCTTGCTGTAACTCCGGCTTGGGTGGGGGGTGGAATGAATCCTCTCGCGGCTGTACGAATAAGCCTGCTGCTGAGTCAAAGCTGTCTGAAGGAGCTCCCTAGCCCGTCGCGTCTCAACCACTACGGGGGACTCGCCTTCGACTGGGAGGGCCACCAATCGTGAAGCGGCGACGACTATGTTATCCAAGGGGTTGGAATAATGACCTGGAGGTGTCGACACGTGCTGTGACGGGACAATCTGATGAGGCAGGTCCATTGTGCGCGGCTGAACCGGTGCCCCCGTTACAGGTGCTTCTACCTGGTTGACCACTGGCTGGTTGCTGGTTCCTGCTCCTGGCGTGTTAAAGAGATTCCTTGCCTCATAAACCGGAGGCAGGTGAGACCGGTACCTTCTCCTCATGACCTCATTTGACGCGTTTTGATCCAACATAAGCCGGTAAGCCTGTGCATCCAACTCGGCCCGCTCTGCAGCCATCCTGGTGTCCTCAGCTGCCAGGTCCGCCTTCACTTGGGCTATCTGATCCTTCACTTTCGCAACTTCCGCGTTATGCTCATCCTGATTCGCCGGGTTAACCTCTGCTGCCAGCAGCGTTGCCAAAGCGTCGAATAAGTCGGACAAAACCTGAGCCGGCGGTCGCGCAGGGCCTCCTGCCCCGACTGTTGTCGCCGCTGCTGACCCGGAGATTATCGCCGCTGCAGTCGAAGAGTGCTGCGCAGGCTGTGTACCGGCCATGAAAATCGCAACCCGGCTCGGCGGGTCGAACGGGTCCGGAATACTGTCGCCATCGGAACAGCCCCCAAACCGGCCATCTTGCAGTTGGTACAATGACTCGGTCTCTCCGGTAGATGACTCGTCATCAGAGTAAACGACGGTTTCACCACCAGATACCGATCTATCCTCAGATTCCGCTCCGTGGATGACTCCCACGAAGGCACGCTTCATGGCACCCTGAACCGGGTGGGTCTCGCACGCTGAGCCGTTTCGACGATGTCGGTCTAGATGTCCGGCTCAGGGCCCGGTTCGCCGATCTTGCCAATGAAGACGTGAATACCGCCAAAGGGGACCCGGTACCCATACTCAATTGACCCGGCCTCAGGGCCCCAGCCTGCATCGTTTATGTAGAGCTTGCCGCGACAACTCTTGGTCATTCGGCCCAAAGCGTATCCCTTGAGTCCTTCGAAGCTGCCCTCTAAGAACTTGAAACCATCGGGCGATAGCCCCACGGTGGGCGCCAACTGTCGTGGTTTTGTCACGACAGATGTCCTAGTGTGAGGACTTAGTCGTGGAGCCATCGCAACGTAGTTAGCTTAAAGGGGTTAAAGAGGACAAAGGACGCAGGGAGTTTATACTGGTTCGGCCCCTTGCGGTGAAGGTAAAAGCCTAATCCAGTTGAGGTGGAATTGCTAGGGTTTGGATGACCAGGGAGCGAATCCGCTTTGCCTGGCTCTCGATCTTTTGTTTCTTGTCCCTGAACCGCCGCCGGGTCGTCCCTTTATATACACAGGTTGACACTCGGTGGTTTACAGAATCCCGGCCGGCTCATAAACGTGTCCGGCTCGGTTTCTACCCTTCCCTATCTTACAACACAAGTTACACATCATATAGCGGTTTATGTCTACGGGCCCTAATCCGCCTTTGGGCCCTGGGCCTTTAAATCTCTACAGTAAAGCGCCATACTCCTTGTCTTCATGGGCTTCAATATGGATAACTCATTACAAGCATAACCCGGCCCCTCCTGGGCGGTTTATACTCAGTAGTTATATCCCCAACACAAACAGATAAGTTTTATCTCTTATCCATACGTGTTCTGTGAAGGGAAACTTGTGCGTATGAAAACCTCGCCGCCTTCGAAGCATAGGTGCTCCCATCCTTTGACTCGAACGTTCCTTCGATCAGGATGGTCGTAGTGGCCTTTGACAAAAAGGGTTTGGCGGGGGGCATGTCCCTCTTTGAGATTTTGTGCCCGGCAGGCTTAGCCCCGTGGCAACAAATTGAGGGTACCAGCAGGATAGCCTGCCAGTGTTAACTTGTTTACTTGAATGTATAGAAGCATCTCACCTCTGCATGGATATAATACATGCACAAGTGCCCGACAAAGCTTGTCTTTTTCATTAATATGCTAATAAGCAAGTACAGATCTTACAGAATGCAAACATGGATAAATAAGATTACATAATTTAGACTAAAGTTTGGCAAGTGCCTACATATTTTAGACTGAAAAAGGATAAGTGCCCCGTAATCCCTTTCTTGCCCCTCTCCTCCTAGGCACTGCGGTGGAAGGTGAAGAGGGCAAAAGGGGTGCCTGGGCAGAAGCCCAGCCTGACCCTATTGGGCCCCATGGAAGGGAGCCCAACAAGGCCAGGAAGGCGCGGGCGAAGGTGATGGTGAAGAGGACGGCAGAAGGGTCACCCTAACCACCGCCACCAGGGCCAGCAGGACACGACAGGGCGAACGAAGCTGCAGCACCCGAGGAAGCCTGCCGGGGTCCAGTTAGAAGGCTGTTGGAGGAGCAGGGAGCTCCATTCCCACCTCTACACCCAACTCCCCAGAAAATCTCCTTGCCGGGAAGGGGGTGCAGGTGCAGATGGTGGTGTCGCCGCCTGACGGTGATGGCGCGGCTGACGCTCAGCAGGAGTTGGAGCTGTCGTCCTCCCTGTCGCCACCATCAACATTGCCATCACTGTCCTCCTTGTCGCTTCCGCTCGAGGAGGAGCTTTCGTCATCGGTCGAGCTCTCCGCGCAGCACCCTAAGCAAGCACCCGAGCACCCGAAGACCTTGACGGAGAGCAGCTCGGCATCCATTACTTTAAAATGGAGGACGTGCCCCTCCGACAAGATGTGGGCGTGAGCAAAAGTCTTCCAGCCGCGTTGGAAGAGCATGACCTGAGGAGCAGGGAAATCTACATCCACCCGCATGCTACCATTACAGCAGCCCCTCATGTGCAGCTTCAGTGCGCGCGGCCGCTCGAGCTCCATCACCCTTGCGAATGGAGCGGGGAGAAGGAGGCGGTCGAGCGGAGGCTTGTACAATCTGACGATGAACTCCAAAGGTTGGTCTTCGACATGGCCTTCCATCGGGGGAGGCATGGCCGGCAGGGGTGCAATCAGAGCGCCACCCCATCCTCCTCGGCCCCGAACGCCACGACGACCATGACCTCGCCCCCTCTCACCTCCTCCCGCGGCGGACCCTGTCCCGGCATTTTCAGCAGGAGGCGGGAGGCGCTACCGCGCTATCGAGTAGAATCCCTCGTCGCCACCACCGTGGCGCCACTGCGCCCTCGCCCTCTCACCATGGCGAACTAGGGATGCTAAAGGAAGGGGAGGGGTGGAGCGCGTGAATAAACGCATTGCTCCTGCCCCCTTTTTATAGGGGAAAGGGGCAAGGGGCTGATTCTTCACCCTAGAAGCAGCCGCCCCCCTCCTCCATTCCGGCTCCCCCGTGCCACTAATGGCTCGGGGAATCAAAGACGACCCTCTGCGCCAGTCCACGATGCCTGTATTCTGCCATGGCGCTCATTTCCCATGCCCTCCGCATCCGCCACCAACCCTGCACAATGCATGTAATACACGTGGCGGAAGTACTAGGGGGCGGGGAAGCTAGTGGAATGGCAGTTATCACCCCGTGGTCGTGGGACGTGGGCAACCCAAGGATCGTGGCTCGGATTCCCTCCATAACGTCTTGCGCGACGCGCGGCAAAATCGGAAACTGATCCAATCTCAGATTAATTAAAAAGCAAAGAAGACCTCAAAGGACAAACTGCCGCAGCCTCCTCGCCTGTGTACTTGAGGGGCCTACCCCGACGACGCTCGACAGTGCATTCAGGCCAGGCCCGGGGGCTTCTGTCGGTGCAACAAACCCCAGGTGTGTTGCCTAGACTGTACACAGGCACAAGAGTAAGGTTGCAACATCCAAGACGAGACCAAGTCAAGCCAAAGGAGCAAGACACCACTAAGGGAAAACCTCCCATGCCGGGCAGGCGAGCCGGGAAAGGTCGAAGTTACCCCGTAGACAAACCTCAAGACTGCCCCGGCAAGCTTGCCGGGGACGCCAAGGGCGGACTATCCCGCCAAGGCTCCACCGCTCCACCTCACAGCGACGCAAGTCATCGATCGGTGCGGTGTCAAGCCCCCAAGTGACTAAGTGGCTGTTATTTGACACATGGCAGCCACTTCCAAAGGAAATCACCTCCAAATAACACTCACTGAGAGACGTGTCAAGAAGACAGACGAGAAGGTGGCTGAACGGCCCGGCAAGGCCTACCGGGCACGCCACGATGTGACACTAAGCGGCGCAATTAATGTGCTCTACCCTGTCTACGAGGTTAAGTATGATAGCACTGCTTGCTATCTAATCAGTACACAATGACTGATTTGCCATTGTGGTGACCCCTTGATCTATAAAAGTAGGGCCATTGCAACTATAGAAAGGATTCGGACCCTTGTACACTCATACGAGCGTAGCTGCTCTTGCCCCGAGGCAACCCTACCGGGCTAGAGTGATGCGTCTCCACCACGGTCCTCTCATCAATCCACCAAAAGCAGGAGTAGGGTTTTACGCCTCGCGGCGGCCCGAACCTGGGTAAAACTACCTGTGTGATCGCTGTCATGCTGCCCCTGCACTCTCCGCTCTTTGTGCAATGTGTTCTTCCCCCTGCCGAACCACAAGGGGCCGATGGTCCCATAGGTGGCCGTGATTTCCCACGACAACTTCATACACCAAATATATACTTCATGAACGGGACATGAAGGTAATGCTTACAAAAGTTTCCAACACTAGCAGGATGTTCAACACGAATCATGGAGAAGATAAAATGTTGTTGATGGGCTTAACAACAAACCATCGAGAGTTCCATGAAGATGGAATTGCACAACTATGTGAACAAAGCGATAGCATTGGTCAGACCAAAGATATAATGGTGAAAGCTCGAGGAAAAACCATGAGTTAAACAACATTACGAGTATCGCTGGTTCTGACTTGATTTGATGATAGCCCATACTCAAACCAAAGATTGGATAAGATAATAGGTCCAACAACTGATCACGCGGACCAATCGATGAAGATAGCATCTTTCTTCAACACACACACAAACACAAAGATATCCCTTCAGAACGAACTAAGTTAGGCAAGCCTTTATCTTCCAACTCTCCAAGTTGTTGTTTAGCTTAACCAACTGGCTCAGGGGTATCCAACACGGATTCTTGGAGAAGGGGTGGTTACAATAAACCAACTTGATCACGAGCTCAACATAACAGTCAGGGGACAACCTGGTGATACTTCTGAGAAGATAATCGGAAAATCACGAACCACCGATATGTTACTAAGCTCGAGAACAATCTTGCTCTTCAGGGCAAGATGATATGATCAAAAGAGTGAGGGATTGACACAATCCTAACTCATTGATCGAAGAGTGCACCAGAAATAAGGACTAGGTAGCACGATTAATCTTAGAGTGGTGATTCAATAACCAACACGCTAAGGATGAGAATATTGTCCTTTAACTACCAAGCAATGGGGTTGCTAGGAGTATTGAATTCACACACCACGATTCACTTATCGGTTGTTGGTTGCAACCACAGGGAGAACAAGAAATAAATGATGATGGTGAGAAGTATCACTACAACAAGAATTCAAAAGAGATGGTGCAATTCTCATGACATTCCTGACATAAAGGGGGTAATACTCTAGGGTAGAACAGAACAAAAGCTAAATTGCATCTTGATCTGCGGAACACAACTGCTTTGACCCAATCCTGGATATGGATGAGGTACTGGAGTTTGTTTCTCCTAGTCATTCTGAAATACAACGGCCTGACGGACTACAAGAATAATAGGCATCGATGAACACAAATGCACACATACTCTTGACTATCAACTGATAGATGATGGTCGGAATACAGCTGAAGAAGGACAACTCAAAGGAACATGTAACTTTCCGAGTTGTGGATTTATGGATTAACAATGAGAACAAGTTCTACATATTTCCTCCGGATAACCCATGTAGAAAGGTAGGATTAGAAGAGTCACAACTATTTTAATGGAGAACTCATCAAGAGCACTCTTGTTGTGATCTTTTGGTTCAACAGAAATTCCGCGGAGGATGGTTCATGGTATTTTGAAGAAAGATATACCAGGAACCTTGAGGACTATCACAAAGGTTACTAATATCCTGAAGGAACGAGCAAACACTATCAACATGAAGTAAGTAGAGTGAACCTTGGGTTCAAGAACCTATAAATGGAATACCTACATACTAAATAGCATCATGAGATGCTCTCGAGAATGGTGTCTAGAATCATCACACTGAGAGCACAAAACATGGCTAGATTACCGGGTGGTTATCTATGATATCCTAGTTTCATAATAATAGCTTCAACATATATGTCGAGGCAACGAAGCACCTCAACACAAGTATTAGTGTGGTTAGTCTGGCCAAAAAGGGACATCGGAATAGGGAGAAAGAATTTGCAAATGCATCAGACTATCTAGAAACCTGGGACAACTCGGACAACAAAATGGCTGTAAATGCTCAAAATAAGATTTGAGACATCCTGCAAAATGGTGACATAACCACTCCACATCACAATAACAAGGTTTCGAGACCAACTGTTAACACATGGAAGTACTAGAAACTGAACTGAGACTTGAATCCATCATTCCTATAAGTCTATGGATTAGTAACACGTGATCTTGATAGAAAATTGAGAAGCCTAGTTCTTAATCCCCTTAGGAAAGAAGATGCTGACTTAGATCTGAAGGACATAAGGTAAAGGAGTCAAAAGAGCCCTACGTTCCCTTCCGCAATCAATTCCCTTATATACCTAAAGCATTTCTAGACTCGACTTCGACCAGTTTGGCTTGGTAATCCTACAAGCAGTCAGGCTCTAATACCAAAGCTGTCAAGACCCCAACCCTAAGTCACACTGATCTAGCATGTAACACATCATATCACTTTGCAGCCTCACGCACTGTATCCCCACGGCTGCAGCCTTACCTAGGCCGGGACCATTTGCGCCTTTTGTCTCATGTATATGATAGTGTCGTTGGCATCCATATGATAGAGAACCCAGGCTGACATGACTAGTCGTAAACCCAAGGTAGCACAAACTTACAGGGACATGCATACATGACCCAGCAATGCACGTGTCAGTCAGCAGTGAGTGTAACCGGGCTGTAGCAAGCTATCAGGACTCCGGTAACACCGCGTGACATTTCCCCGAAGGGGCAAACACATGAGCAAAGAAGGACACATGCCGGTCAATCCATGTGTTCCGGAGCAATAGCAAGCTACCATGGCTCAGTGGAAGCACTAGGAGGCATTTCCCCATAAGGAAGGCTACCAAGAATAAACAACTAGGTGCCGGATCCCACACATAGCAAGCATTTCAATATCATACACACAATATGTGTATACAACATGGGATCACAACATAACTCTATGACTCAAAGTATTTATTCAATAGACTCCGAGGAGCCAGATATTACAAACATGGGTCTCATGACCGAACATACAAGTCATACAAGCAACAAGCACATGCAGAAGCTAATCTTGTCTGAGTACAGACAGCTGAACAGAAAGAGGGCTAGGAAGCCTGTCTATCTACAAGACCCTCCATAGGAACTAGACCTCTGTCTGGGATTCCCAAGCTAACTGTCGAAGCCCATGAAGAATTACTAGCGAGACTGAAGTCTCTCTGCAAAAACATAAATTAGGCAAACGTGAGTACAAATGTACCCAACAAGACTTACATTAGAACTAACTACATATGCATCACTATCAACAAAGGTGGGTTGTGGAGTTTGACTGCAGCAAACCAGCTTTGACTCGGTGGCTATCCTGAACTACGATTGCCAGTAACTTCTTTGAGGTGGCGCACACAAGTCCACATATTCACCATATCAATACACCACTATGGATCCGCTCTCGTCTCCCAACGAGAAGGCCATCAATAGCACTCACGCTTATCTTGAGAATTTTAGAGTATCCACTTCCACTTGTCTATGAACAATGTAAGCATTCCAAGTAGTCCATATCCATGGACGCGGTTATTCGAATAGATCATATTACCCTGCAGGGGTGTACTTCTTCACACACGCTCTCACCACTTACCGCCGTTTACACGTCATGTACTTGGCAACCTTCAAGCGGAAGCCCAGTGAGGGTGTCAGCCACAACCTAACTAACCACACAAGACTCTAGTCCAAGTTTATCGCGTATCCGAGGCTGAACCCGCAAAGGAAGTCCAGCCGAAGTTTCCATCACGGCCCCAAACGATGTGAGCAGGGTTCCTGAGCCCACCAACCGGGTGCCACTTGGTACAATGTGCCATTGTGCCTAGTTTGTCCCAAGCCCACCTTTACCGGGTGCCACTTGGTAGACAAATAGCACTACCTACAAACACTAGAAACTAGTTGCAACTCCTGGACAGAGATCGAGGCGATTAATAAGTCGAGAGAGCTTGGAGTGCCCGGAGCGCAATGTGTGGTAGTAACTGTCGTGGATCACACACACAGAACTCATTTCCCGATGACGGTTTCAATGAGACAACCCACCATGTACTCCTACATGGCCTCTCATCACTACTGATGTCTACTACGCAACCTTCTTCTTGTAGACTCGTGTTGGGCCTCCAAGCACAGAGTTTTGTATAACAGTAGCAAATTTCCCTCAAGTGGATGACCTAAGGTTTATCAATCCGTGGGAGGTGTAGGATGAAGATGGTCTCTCTCAAACAACCCTGCAACCAAATAACAAAGAGTCTCCACTACAAAACCGTGATGATACGTGTTTGTCACAGTAGGTCACGTTTTCTGTCATGCATGTACATCCATGACAAATTCATGACAGAATCAAGATAGTCATACCTGTGCTGTCGTAGAAGTGTTCCATGACATTACCAAAATTATCATCACGGAAGTGTCCACTTCCACGACGATAAATCGCGCGTCACAGAAGTGCTTTCGTCAAGGGTGACCGACACGTGGCATCCATCGTAACGGAACGCCGTTAAGCTATCGGGTCCGGTTTTGGATCCGATAACCCGTTAACAACGCCGACCAATGGGGATTTTCCACGTGTAAAATCATCATTGGCTGGAGGAAACACGTGTCGGCTCACCGTTGGGACAGATGTCATCCACTCATTGGACCCAAAGTGCCTATGATACGTCGACACGTGGCACGGCCCAACAGCGGCCCATTCCTGTGAAAAGGCCGACCCGTTTGACTTGGTCAAAAGGTGGCGGGCCGGCCCACGACAAGCCTGTTAACGGCCTGTTCGCATATAGCCCATTTACAGCCCGCTATCCCAAGGCCCGTTTACGGCCTATACGAATTAGGCCCAATAGCGTCATCTGGGCCGTCCAATATAATTCGAGCCTGTTTTAACTTCCGGCCCATGTATGGCCCATGACGTCTTTTGGCCCATATGAGGCCCTTAGTAACCCTCGGCCCCTTAACGGCTCGTGGTAAAACTGGCCCGTAATGAACAGTGTATCACTTTATACCTATTAACGACCCATTATTCCGTTGGGCCGTTTCCAGCCCATGATATCTTTCGGCCTTCTCAGGGCCCATTTATTCTTGGGCTCATTTCCAGCATTTGGTTACTTACGGCACGTTACTATTATTTTCTGCTTGTGGGCCAAATTCAGCCCGTGGTTACAGTCGGCCTGTTTGTGGCCCGTTAATACGTTGGGCCGTTTTCATGTCAAAAAAACCCGTGGGCTGTTTTCATAGAGTTATCAAATACGGCCAATAAACGGCCCGTTATTGTCCACGAATAGTACAGCCCATGATTGGCGAAATGATGATATGCCTCGTAGAAGGCCCATGGATCCTACGGCCCATAAAAGGCCCATGGATCGTACGGCCCGTAGAAGGCCCATGGATCCTACGGCCCGTATAGAAGGCCAATGGATCCTACGGCCCGTAGAAGGCCCATGGATCATACGGCCCGCGGGAGGCCCATGGTTACAACAGTCCATGTGTTGCCATGATTATTTTGGCCTAGTTTCCAAAAATAGGTTATTGTGGCCACTAGAAAAACACAGAAAAACAACTGCAGTGACTACAAGCAAACAACTAAACAAGACAATAAGGAAATAAATAAGCAAGCAATTAACGCTAGCCTATTACCGCTATTACACATATTACATCCACTAGGCATCAAAGTTCGCCACCAGTGCAAATATAGGGAACAAGCAGCATATTACATACACTGGCCGTCAAAATTGGCCACCAGTGCAAATAAACACGGCAGCAAAACAAGAGCATAACTGAAACAACTTCAGAAGAGCTCAAGAAACGTGGTATCCACCATGCTGGCAATAAGCTTAGCAAGCTTATTAGCTTTGTCCTGTTTGGTGCTAAAATCCTCCAACGCTTGTTGTTGCACCAGAAAGTATGCATCTGAATGCTCCAGGGACTTCCGCAGTCCTTCCGCTTCTTGTCGCAGCACAGCTGATCGATGTCTTTTAGCTTGTAGTTGAGACTCAAGAAACCGAACTGATTCAGACAGTGAGTTTGAATAGCTTGTGCAAGCGGTAGTGGCCAGTAACTCCAACACTAAACCAAGACAGGACTTTGGGGTTGTCTCACTGTCTTCGAGATAGTCTTCCTTAGCTGTTTTATCAGCTTTGTTGGAGACCAACAAGGATGTGTCACTATCCTGAACCTTATCTGCATTACTTCCTTTACCATTGCTTAATAAGGCATTCTTCCCCAATATTCTGTCAGCATTCTAAATGAAGAAACAATCAGACACATAACAATTTAGCATGTACTAGTATATGAAACTCATTTCGGTGAACCAGTTCATTAGTAAGGTGGACATGATTAAACTACCAAGTCTTCTATTGCCAAGTACTAGTACATAATAACATCAAACAAACATATATCTATGTCCTATGGTCACTGCATTGTCTTGCCAAATCAAAATAGAGACACGGTTCAAATCATATCAGTTCAAGACAAAGCAGTAGTGAAAGAATACAAAGCGTGGGAAACTACACGGCACAACAAGATTTCAGATGGGTACCACGGGTCTACATGTACAACAACACTATTGGCTCTGTTGTGATGCTAGTAATGTGCATGATATGAGAACCCAACTGTATACACAATTGAAATTGAAATCAACAGAGCTATTGATAAGAGCAAGCATGTTAAAGAAACATGCGTGAATATACCTGCTGTGCCATTGCAGTTTTGATTGGATCCTTCAATTTAAAAATAAGTTTGTATGAGTAAATACAGTGATACAAGAGCAAAGCAGTATGCACGATAGCAATCATAGTTAAAAAAGGCGCGCCTAAGCGAGCGCTTAAGCGCGCCTAGGCTCTAGGCGTTGGCGAAACGCATTGCGCATAACTACGCTTAATCTGTGCATAACTGCGCATAAGCACGCACTTTGGTCAGTAAAGCGCAAGGCGGTGGCAAAACGCACAGTTAACGCCTAGCGCTTTTTTGAACTATGATAGCAATGGAATCTTAAATTAGAACAGTTGTTCTTCAGGTTTAGGCACTTGTTCTACATGAACAGAGTACAGTAAGACACAAGAATATAGTACTTAAAAATAGAAAATGAGCTCATAGACCTTACCACATTCTTGGTTCGGGACCAGTACAGAACAAGGCGTTCCCAGTCATCGTCCAGTAAATGTGTCTCAGGAGAACGTAAGGGAATTTGATGAGTTTCTTTGCTGGTGAAGTACATTTTCTTCTGTTAATTCCGATACTGCCACCAAGCATTCTTGAAGATAGCAGAGGTATTAGCACAGGTTACCTCATCTTGAGTTTCCAAATCGGTCCTTCTCTATAGATTAAAATGGGAAAATTTGCTGTATTATAACCATCATCGAGGTAGGATGTATGGGACAAATCAAATTAATTGCCATGAATAACATTACTTACACATAACTCCTGGACAAACACCTGCAACTGGCATTTTCCTTCATCTTCAGTATAATATTTCCAAGATGGGAAGATACGCACATACGATTTAACAACATCAAATGCGATAGATGCTAAACTATGACTAACTGGTGATGCTTCCTCCACAGGAATAGGCGTACTAACTGGTGGAGTTGGGGTTCGCCATGGTAGTACTGGCCCTTTGGGCACTAGAGTTGCCTTACTAACTGCTCTTGTTTGGGAGCTCTGTGGTGGAGATGGTGCTGTGTCAACAGGAACTGGGTTACTATCTGCTGGGGTTGGGGTTAGACTGGGTGAAGCTGGTTCTCTGTCCATCGCAGTAGGGGTACAATCTGCGAGAGTTTGGGTTATGTGTGGTAGGGTTGGTTCTCGTGCATGTACAACCGGGGTGCTATCTCCACCAAGAGGTAGCACTATTTTATTTGAAGACCGTGTTTTTAGTCCGCTAGATGCTGGCATCACCCGCTCCAATTCAAATGGCTGATAAACAGGAAACACAGTTGAATGTACAGACATTGTATGAGAGACAGATGTAATAGATAGTGTGGAAAAAAGAGGGCATGAAATAGTTGACATGTATATTGTTTAACTAAAACGGATAGCATGATATAATTTCACATATATGATGTCTATCTAAACTGGATAGCATAGCATAACATAATTCAAAGATATGATGAATAACTAAACAGGATCGCATGACATAATTCACCTACATGTTATCTAAGTAATCAGGATCACATCATTTAATTCACATATGTGATTTATATGCTAAACAGAGAGCATTAGATATGATGTCTAAACTAAGAACGTGGTGTTGAATATTGTGTATATGATGTCTAATCTATGCAATGCAAGACACCATATGCATGATATGAGCAGTATAACCGTGCCAAGTTACAGCATACACCTCGGTGGGGGAATAGGACTGGTCATCTGTCTCTGAATCCATCCCTGAGGAGCTATCGGGACCCAACAAGAGATCTGCTTCGACAGGTAGCACTGTCTGCTCTGAAGGCCTTGTTTTCACTCCAGATTTTTCAATCTCCCACCCAAATGGCTGATTCACGCGAAGAGTAGTTTAATGTACAAACATTGTCGACAAATGGAAATGTAATGAAGAAAAGGATGGGCAAGATATCATTCAAATATATGATGCCTGGTTAAACATGATGGCATTGCACATTTCACGTATATTATGGCTGGCTAAAAGACATGAGACTGCACAATTCCCATATATGATATAGAAACTAAACAGGTGACATTACAGAACATGTCTAAACTAAGAAGATGACATATATGATGTCAAAAGTAGGCACTTCAAGGCAACATATGCATGATATGACTAACATCATCATGCTAGGGTAGAGCAAACACCTTGGGGGTTAATAGGAGTGGTCAGCGGCGTCTGAATCCGCCTCAGAACAGATATCTTCCTCTGGATTACAATCTGGAGAGGGGTGGGGAGGGTTTGCCATTGAACCCACCATGGAGCGATGTCTGCATGACATTGTATTGCCGCGCAAAACTCTTCTCTTTTTCTCTCCATGTTCAGCATGACTGTGTACAATATCTGACATGCATACGAAAAAAATATGGTGAGATTATGTAAGGAGAGCATGCAGAAATTTAGAGTGATGGTAACAACCAGTGGATGGATCTAAAAATAATGATAGCAGGCTGATGATTGCTTTAATTTAATAAAAAAGACAGATGATGATTGCTTTACTATTTGTTTCCCACCCAAGATGAACAACATAGGCATACCCTAGGTGAACCAGATATTAGACAGAGATACTATTCATTGCTTCCTCGATATGTGCCCCACAACTAATTTAGAACTCAAGTTTGAACATTAATTTGGACATGACTTGGAGTCCAAGAGGTGAACAGGACGATAAAGTAGCAGATAATTTTAAGCAATGCATAACATAAGCAGAAACAAAAGAGTGCGACCTCTCTTGTGGGCCCGTGTACTCCTCAGGTTCATCTGTTGAGTCGATGATGGTGATGCCGTTGCGGGGGTGCCAGCGGCAGGGAAGGAGATCTAAGGCGGCGAAAGACGGTCAGGAGTCGTGATGTCTGGTTTGGTGGATGTTTCTGTCGATGGAGCAGGTTAGTTGAGGTGGACGACGTCGCGGCAGGAGCAGGACAAACCACACAAAGTTCCCTTCAACACCTACGTGTAACTGATGAAATTCTGTAAGGGCTCATTTGGCTTGCATGATTCTAAAAACGCAGGGATAGGAAAAACACCAGAATAGGATAGGAATGCACATGGTAAACAAAGCATTTGTAAACACAGGATTTCTGTCAACTTGAGTGTTTGGTTTATAGGAATTGGAAGAGCAGAGGAATGCAAAGAAACATGGCCAAAATAAAGTGAAACCATATGAAAGCGTGTATAGTTAGAATGTTATTCTGCCACTAATGCACTTGGTCTTGTTTTCATGCATAGGATTTTGAAAAGTAGGTCCAGGTGGATGTTTTGCTTCATTCCTTTCAACAAAATGCATGAATAATTGAATAGTAGAGTGCCATTGGAAAATTCCCTATTGCTATGTTTTTCCGTTGAACCAAAATAGGCCTAATGGATCGACATGAATGTATAGTAATAAGTGATGCAACAAGTGTACAACCTCTTTGCCGTAGCCGTGTCGACCTCAGCATCATTGGGTTGGTCGCTGAAGCAGTTGAGGCAGAGGTGGCTGTCGGAGGTGTGGAGGAAGATATGAGGAATCTGTAGACGGCGTCCAGGGCACTACTCTGTTGTGATGGATCGTTCTACCGTTGGAGCAGCCCCGGTGAGCCGTAAGACGTCAAGGCTGAAGCAGCACAAGACAGACATCGTCAATCTCAAGTGGGATTCTAATAGCATCTCCAATAGATGATGTAAAATAGATGTAAAATTTACATCACCAAAAACCACCTGACTACAACAGATGAGGTAAAAACTGTTGACTCTGAACTTAACTGTCGAAACTGAAATTTACTGTGGAATCTGAATGTTACTGTCGAAACTGAATGCAATGGTAGCAGAGAGGCACTTGACATGTAGTTTAGGGAGGGCCTGCAGTTCATCTTCAACCTGCACCCCCCAAAGCAGCCAGCCACCACTGGCCTCGCCGCCGGCCCCAGCGCCGCCTCGCCGCCCCGAAACAACTCCCCACCGCCGGTCCGCCGCCGCCCCGGCCAGCCCTATAGGCCCCCGCCCCCACCCTAAACCCTAAGATAGATAGTGGGGTACCTCTCCGGCGAGCCCCCGTCCCCGCTGCGGGTGGTTCTTCCTTAACTTCGGCGAGCCCCCCACCCCCTGAAAATCGACTGACCCAAAAGTCGATTCAGTCGACTGAAGTGTAGCTAAATCGGAGCAGAGCAGCAGCACGAGCGAGGGGGGGAGCAGCAGCAGCAGCGCGAGCGAGCGAGAGCCGGAGCAACAGCAGTTGGGCGAGCGAGCGATCGAGCGAGAGCCGGAGCAGCAGCAGCAGCGCGAGCGAGCGAGAGCCGGAGCAGCAGCAGCAACGCGAGCGAGCGAGCGAGAGCCGGAGCAGCAGCAGCAGATCCGGCTGGTATGGCCGCCGCCGCCGAAGGGGCCTCGCACTGGGGGAGAGCCGTCGTGGAGATGTCGCCCGCGGCGCCGGCTTCAAGTAGCCGCTCCATGGGGGTGCGGGATGGAGCACCATCGGCGCCGGGAGGTCGAGCTAAGGAGAAGGTGCGATGCGATGAGTGTACAACCTCTTTGGTGGTGCCGAGTAGGCCTCGGCTTCGTTCGAGGAGTCGGTGAGGATGCTGCGGTTCCGGTGGAGCAGGTTAAGGCGGCGCTGTGGGGATGGAGCAGCCGCGATAGACAAGGGGATCGTCGGAGCAGCTCCTTGGAGGTGGAGGACGGGGTGGCTGAACCGGCGGGACGACGAGATGGACGACGGATCCTCATCCAGGGAGGTCGACGAGGGACGTCGAGCTGTTGCGGTGGACAACGTCATCGGGGAAGAGGCTCTGGCTGGGCAGCGGTGAGGTGGCGGACGGAGGAGGGTGGGGTTTCGCGGCTGGAGCGCAGAGGTTATGGCAGCCTGGGATTTCGAATAGCAAAAAGAGGCGATGGGAGGGGATGAACCATGACTTAGGGACGCGATTGTCCAAAATGTAGGGTGTGTTAGAAAAGTCCCCCCCCCACCAATTTGAACTAGCGGCCCTTTCGGCTCAGGGTTAGAAGGGGGATTTCGCGTGTCGGGATTTGGCAGCTGGAGGGAGTTTTCGCGCGCATTGTAATTTCGGGATAGCAAGGCGCGGGTTGTGAAGGCGCCAGTTTTGGGAGCACGATATCTGAATTTTCGGGATATAACAAGGAGCAGGTTGAATTTTAGGGACAAACCTAACGTGTAATATTGTACTTGTACGTACCAAATCAATTCGCACTTCCCTCAACCAAAAAGAAATCGAAAAAAATAAAACTATTCACACCACACAAAGAGAGAGTCTTGCCCCGTTTTACTATTAAAATGCTATTCAAAGCTACTCCCTCCTTCCATCTATATAGGGCCTAATGCGTTTTTCGATGCTAACTTTGACCAAATATTAGAGCAATAATATATGACATGCAACTTACACAAAGCACACCATTAAATTCGTCTGTGAAAGGTTCTTTCAATGATATAATTTTTACATTTTGCATGTCATGTACTATTAATCTTGTCAATAGTCAAAGGCGGTCTTAAAAAACGCATTACGCCCTATATAGATGGAAGGAGGGAGTTTGAATCCATGTTATATCCAATTAAATTTTTTCGCTTGCTGTATAATGCATGTAACCTACTCGTACCAACATTTTAGTGCATTCCAAATGTCTACACTACCGCTGCAATTCGAACTGAATTTGAATTCGTTTCTCTATTTCAATAAGAATCTACAATCATGATTGTTGCCAACTTCAACCATCATTCGTGTATTACCTTAATAACACACCACATGATTACTATAGAGATAGATATGAACTATGTATACTACATGAACTCGAATTCTATTTTTTGAATACACTTGATGTTGATTCCAAATAATAGTACATTTGATGTACTAACTATATATTCATAATCTAGACCATGTTCCATACGTGTACACCGTGTTTATCACACATAGTATAGTGCCCCGCCCCCTACATTATGACAAGTATGTAGACCTGAGCTGCAAAAGCCACACATTAGCCCAAATTATGATCAATGTTCTATATGTTATACGTAGTACTAGCAAGATGCCCATGCGTTCCACAGAACATCAACATGATCAAGGGGAGGCCTAATTTGCAAATATGGAGAGGGGTGTGGGTATCTTTTTTCAAAATTGCCATAGTTTCCTTCCTATCCGTCGGATATAAATCGGACGGCCTATATTGCAGGATGGCACCATCATCAACAACTCCGTTTTTTTATAAGAGTAGAGATAAAATATATTATATGTAGTATGACATGTTCATAACCACACCATGTGTATCACCGTTATATATATTCACACATGCCTCGGTTTGAAACACTATGATAAATTCTTCAAATATCCGAATTCGCTTTTTATAATGAAGTATGATCTATTCATCTTTTACACCCACACAATCCTCTTATCTTTGTAGCTAGCTAGCGCTAACTTTCTCTCGTGCATGCATACGCCCGCACCCCTCTCACCCTCCCTCGGCATTCTCTAGCTCCATTGCGCAAATTCGTCTTTTCAGTTTAGGTCGTTCACCCACGGTGTGTGTAGGCCCCCCATCTCCTTCTTTACGACACACATCGATCGATATGCCTCTCTAGCCAGGTGTGCCTAGCACAAACACAAGCTTCCCGTCTTCTCTTATCACCGTCCATGCCTCACTCCCACCACTCTTTTCATCGATCTCGTACTCGCACACTCCTTCCCCCTCGATATAGTATGACTCTCGCACCACCTCCTAGATGCATCCCTCTCTCTCCATCATTCTCCCCGTGCCTCATTTGCTTCTAACACACACATGCATGTACACCAATCAATCTCCCAACATATACCTAGGTAAAGTTTAACTATTCCCCCCCCCCATAGATCGACGTACCTCACAAGTTATGTCTCTCCTTTCTCTGAGAAAGGACGATTGATCTTCCTATGTAGTTATGTCTGCTTACCACAGCCATATCTTTTCCCCCTCATCATTCGTGCATGCCTCCTGACCCGTCTCTCACACGCACGTGCACAGACAGGCAGCCATCCCCTCTCTTATTGATATTGCAGGCGTGCCCTCCGGTTGTCTAGCAAGCCTATCCCACCATTTGTGAGAAGCAACTCCACTACCACCCCCTCCAACACTCTAGCTCTGTCTCTCTGCCAACCTTATTCCTCTCCTACCCATATGCATGGATGCCGATCGATCTCCCTTAATACATGAGGTAGATCGATCTCCCTTAATACATGAGGTAGGCCTCTCTCCTCCTCCACACATATACCAGCCATTGTACCTCTATAGTTAATTAGGCCTCCCTCCCCCCCCACCACACACCGATAGTCGAGCGTTGTAGGTAGGTATCCATGCCACAGAGACAAACCGCACCTGTCCCCTCTCTCGTTCTAGTAGGCCAACCACTCTATATCTTTGGCGTGGGCACACACAAATTCGATGGCACTCTTTATCGACCACGCGCGCGCACACACACACATCATCCCTCTCTTCGATTCTATTGACACCTCAAGTCGATGATACCTCCACTCTCTTCTCGTGGATCCCCACCTCTATATATATATGATATATCCAGGACTCTATTTCACACACATTGCATATGTTACATTTTTTGATTGACCCCCCCCCTAAAAAAACTCTCATGAACCCACACACTATATCTCTCTACGTTTGTATCTCTCTCACACAACCCCACGTAGGTGGTGTACGTATACAAGAAGAGAATAGGTGCACCGTGCACGTACTCACGCTTCGTGCCCAGCCACACCCGCGCGGGTACACGGTGGAGCTCATTTCTGTACGAAATGGCAGCCCACGTGCTAATTTGAACGCGTGTAGCGGTTGTTTACCTACGGAGGTCGTGTACCACGCGTGCACGAAACAAAGTTCGACTTGATGCGTTGGCGCGTTATTTTTAAATAAAGTTATATCGCTCAATGGAACGTACACAGAATATAAAACGATTTTTATGGAGAAAAAGGTGGTCCGCTCCACTATATACAATGGAGCCTCCCTGCCTGGTTTGTCTCTCTTCAGAGTATCTCACACAAGGCTGCGGTGGCCTCTCTCTCTCTCTCTCTCTCACCGTTGGTCATTGATCCGGCCGCATCCCGTCCGCCGGCGAAAAGGGAGGACGTGCATAGTTTCTCCGTTCGACAGCGCCGAGGCAGCACATCCCGATCTGCGGTACACGTCGTTCTCTCTGACCAAGTTCCGGCGCGGTAGGGCCTATGCCACCTGCTCGCTGCCGCAGTATGGGCAGATTCCGCCCGCCGCCGCTCACCTAGTTACATCCCGACGACCTCCAGGTATCCCCTCCGGCCTTGCTCCACTGCCCGTCTTCCCACGTCGCTGCATGTGGATCTTCCATAGTTATTTGCACAAAACGTAGCTCGTCCGGTGTACTTTCCATATTGCAATCTCGTCCTCACACCGTTTTAGACAAACACAACTGTGTTGTTATCTTCCCTTAGGACAAGGAATATGCTTCTTTTTTGTCGTCGCAACTGTCGTCAACAATATTTGTCTTTTTACAAATTTCAAATGGGCATATTTTAGAGTGTAGATTCACTCATTTTGCTTCGTATGTGTACTCCCTCCGTTCCTAAATATTTGTCTTTCTAGAGATTTGAACAAGTGACTACATACGGAGCAAAATGAGTGAATCTACACTCTAAAATATGTCTTTATACATCCGTCTGTAGTAGTCCATTTGAATCTCTAAAAAGACAACTATTTGAGTACTCACTCGTTGAAATCACTGGAAAGACAAATCCTCCGAAGTATATTTAAGAACTGAGGGGGTAGTGCACAGCCGCACGGGAGACTCAGACCGGTTGCGCCGCATTAATAGTGAGTAATGAGCAGTCAAATCATAAGCCCCACCTTTCCCACTGTAAGTTGCTCGGAAGAAGCAACCATCAATACGCTCTTCTTTGAATCCGCTCATACTACTCCATCCGTCACTGTTTATAGAGCGCACTTCAGAAAAAGAGAAAATCTTTGGGACCAAGGCGACTAGCGATCGGCCTGAAAAATAGCATTGGTAGTTATAGCACGGCATCTATTACTAGAGGAAATAATGCGTACACACATGCATGCAGTGCTTCCACCCTGGGTACACACATGCATGCACTTACTCCACTCCATAGTACTACATCGAGAGAAAATTGCGGTTACCACACCCTAATTAATTGAGCATTAAACCAAACGCGTCTAAAGTCTCTCTGGTGGTGGAAATGCATTGAGAGAAATGCATCATAATGAAGCGCGCCCTGTAAACTGTGACAGAGGGAGGAGTAGTATGAAGGTGCAAAACCAAGTACGCGTATGGCCAGTCGGTCAATGCACCTCCTCTTGGCATATCACTGACATGTGGGACCGGAGTGTGAGCAAACTGATCTCAATTGACGGCAAAATGGCCAACCCGCCGTTCCTTGAGAGAGACGAGGAGCGAGAACACACAGACGGGCTCGCACGGAGGCCAAGATATATTCGAGCATGGTTGGTCGATATCATCATTACATGTTGGGCTGCCGTTTTCCGCCCTTCACCGGAATAAATGTGTACTTTATTAGAGATTAAGAAAAATAAGAGTACAGAGGCTCCACCATGCGGTTCTAGTAGTAGTACTACTCGTACTACTAAACCTTGCGCTTGGCTCTTCGCCTCTTCGTGAAGTCGAACAATGATGGTACTCCGCATGTTCGGTACTATAGTGTATGCCTCTGGCAATCTGACACCGAATGAACTGATGCATGTCCACCGCCTGGGTGAGGGTACGTTGCATTAGTCAAAAGGCATAAGCGAGCTTCACCTTGTCCTGCAAGCTTCTCCTCGTTCTGCGAGTTGACGGGACACACCAACAAGTAGTGCTAGTCCATACTCCCTCCTTTCTGGTTATTATGGCTTAATCTTTTTTGTGGGCAAATGAGAGAGCTTTATTCATATATAAGCATTCTTAGGACGATCAGCCAAGACACTGGTCACTAGGAAGCGAGGTACCCCGCAAAAAAAGAAGTAGGAAGCGAGGTGTTTCATCAAGCCAGCTCTCGGCCACATTCAAAGTGCAGCAAGCACGGTTCGCACAAAGATGCGCTGCAAGGTTTGCTGACCTGTTTACATACTGAATAACAAAAAAAGAGGAAATATTACCGAGCGCTCCTATTTGTAACAGGATATGAGCCAGATTAAGCGAGAATTGTGGTGAGTGTTCCATGCAATCAACTTCCATTATCACATGCGAGAACCCTCGAAGAGAACCAAATGTGTTGAAGATTGCTTTATCACATTTTAAAAATATAATAAGAGTGCAGACGCTCCTCCATCCGGTTCCTAGTACTAGTAGTACCTCTATAGACTATAGTAGTAGTACTAGTACTAATAAACTTTGCGCTTGGCTGTTCGCCTCTTCAGGAAGTGCAACAATAATAGTACTAGTATAGTGTATGCTTCTGGCAATCTGACACCGAATTAATTGTTGCACGTCCACCGCCTGAGCGAAGGACAGCTTACATTAGTCAAAAGTTTCTCCTTGTCCTGCGTGCCACCGCGCGCAAGCTTCTCCCATCCTGCAAGCTTCTCCCCATTCGGCAAGTTGACAGGACACATCAAAGTAATGCTAGTCCATACTGCCTCCTCTCCGGTTAATATGGCTTAATTTCAAACGAGATAAATACACTGTCTGTCATTGTATATTTGTAAAAATATGGTCAGTGGACTTCATAATACGCTCACTGTGCTCAATATATACATTTTCCGGTGTTTATACGGTCACTAGCTCACCCTGGCTGAGTATGTGTGTGCATGCACGTGTAGGTTGAGCACTTGAGCGTGACCATGTGTGTTCCGTCGTGTGCTCGGATATGCATGCATTAGGGTGTCGCGCGCGTTTTTGCGTCCATGTGTACGTGTGACTGTTGCATACATGTAGGGGGAGTACATGTAGGGGCCACTAAAGGAGTAGTCAAATCACACAGTAAGTTAGTCGGAAGAAGCAACCATCATTTCACTTTTCAATGACACGTACGCAATATGAAATGGTTGATATGGAGAGAAAAAGAAAACCACTATATATACACTAGCAAGAGCCTAAGCTACAAGCCTGCTTGCTTGGGTTGCTCTCTTCACAAGCATAGAACGACGGTTGCCACACCGCTGGTCACATATCCGGCCTGATCCCGCAGCAGGGGGAAGGGAACAATGTTCTGCGTAGACGCGGTCGACATCGGCGATGGAGAAAATCCACAGTCGGCGCGTCCCAATCGGGAGTCACCGCGGTATGGGCCAATGCCGCGTCCCAACCGCCCTTCTAGCTATAGCCCGCCGTCCATTTCGAAAATATTAGTGCATGTCAACAAAAATTATACTAGTATCGTTGTTCCGTTTCGAAAAAAAGCATATAAGCTGTTATTTCTTACCCAAAGGATCTTTATATCCAACAGACACAAAATATCCATTCGACTGTTCGAAATTACTTTCACTGCTGATCTGATGTCGAGGTAATTGCTGCATTGCCACCAAAACCCACCATCTCTTAAGCTAAAGTAGACCGAGCTAACCCCTATATTAGCATATTACTAAGATAAACAGAACTCACTGTAGAATCATTTAGGACGTGAGCTTGTCAATCTGAATGTGGAGGGTCACCAGCTTAGCCCCGGCCAGCAGCTTGGGCGGAACTATGAAGAAGGTCAGCTCCTGCACGGCGACGTCGCCAGGATCCCTGCTGCTTGTCACCTCCATTTCCACCTTGACGACGTCGGTCCTGCCTTTGGGCTCCCCCGGCGGGCTGTTCGCCCATAGCTTGGCCACGTAGTGCGGCAGTGGGGACATGCCCGCTCTGATGCAGATGACCGACACGGCGATAGGCGCGCCAATGTTGAGCACGCCGCCCACCAAGAAAAACGCGCGGCCGTCCTCCTCCGCGAACAGCAAGAGCCGTGGCTCCGACAGTGGCACTTGCAGCTGGAGCGCCTTGCCGTACTGGATCCTGTGCACGGGCATGGGATGCACGGTGCTGATGTGGTGGGAGAGCACCGGCGGTGGGCCTTCGTAGCCGCAGACGGGCACGGGGCATTTGTAGGGTGCGAGCGGACACACGCTTTGGTGATCGGCGAGCTTGTGGTAAGTGACGTAGAGCCCACAGCCTTCGTGCGGGCACTCCACCCTCATCGAGGAGAGGACGGTGTCCGCCGCCGTGTTCCGCACGTCGAAGCCACCGCCGCGCTCGCACTTCTGGCACTGCCGCTGGTTCCCCGGGCGCTCGACGCGGCAGTCCGCGCAAGCCAAGTGGCCTCCCTTGCACTGCACAAATCAATCAAACAACACATCAATCAAGAAACCTGCACCTTGCTCGATCAGCTGAACGGAGAAGGTGTATTCGAACCTCATACACTGGAGGCTTCAAGGGGCGGAGGCACAAGGGGCAGTGGAGCAAGGTGAGGTCCATCGAGACCATAGAGAGCTCTATCGTCGGGTCCTGTTCCGTCTGCATGATCTCGCCCTCCTCGTGCACAACCATCTCTCGCTTTATTAGGGCCGGGGCATTACAAAGCTTTACCGTCACATATTCATACTACTTCAAGGTGCATTAAGTCAACACATGCAAGTATCAAAAGGAGAGTCACGACATGCATGCATGCGTTGTAATTAATGCATCGGTAAACGCAAATTATTGAAATATATTGAGTGCAGTGCTTTGATGTGTCGCGTCAACTCGTACAAGACCGAGAAGTTTGGTTACTACAAGGCCTTCTCCCTCGCAGAATGAGCTCCGATGCCTTAACTGCACCTGCCTTTGGCTGCATTACAGGTGGGCCAACCACCTGTTGGGCCCACCTGTCATAGACGCAAAGGCAGGAGCAGTAAATCAATGAAGCTGCGTCCCTCCCTCGCGCATGAGCATGGTGGCTGGCAGGACTATTAGGAGCTTTCGCTACATGCTTAGAGGTTGCAGCAAATGGAGTATTGTACACCGCGGGTCTTTCAGCCAAGTTTAGAGGCAACCATGTGGAGCCAGTGCTATGATGTGTCGCGTCAACTCGTACAACGAGGAGAAGCTTGATTTTACTACTACACGCCTTCTCCCTCGCCCATGCGCGCGGTGGCACGCAGACGAGGACAGGCTTTTGCTTATCCCTCCCGCTCGCGGTGGACAAACATGCAGCAGTGGATTCGAACATGCAGCAGTGGATTCGATACTGTAGAAGCAGTAGTAGTAACATCATTGTTCGTCTTCTCGAAGAGGCGAAGAGCCAAGTGCAACCCGAACATGGCAGTTGCGAACCTTGGAGCACGCATATAGCCAGGCTCTTGCATGAGACAAAATTGCTATGTGAGCCCACTATTGTACTCCCTCCGTCACGGTTTAGAGGGCGTACATCTGGAATCACTGGGACCTAGGTGACTCCCGATTGGCCCTGTTTTCCTTTGGGCGTGATTGAAAAAAATCCATGCAATAACACCCCGGTGCCTAATTAGTTGAGATATTAATGCGTCGTAACCCCCATGCCCACTAAACGAGCAGCCCTCACGCATGCATTGGTGGAGACCGATTCCAGCGGGTCGATCTAGTTTTCCTTCTTCTTCCCGCACTCCTTCCTTTTCTTCCCGCTCTCCTTCCTTTTCTTCCCGCACAGTTTCCATAGAAAAGGAGAAAAATTCGCCTCCAAATCTCTCTCGCCGATGATCCCTGCTCCCAAATCCAAAACGAAATTAGGCGCGCAAATTCCGCTCTTTTTATACCTAAGCCGATGGAGTGATGGAGTCACACGAACAGACGCCGCTCATCTTCTTTTCTCCTCCATCCAATGGCGCCGCTGCAGCAGCAAGGTCAAGAAGATCGCCGGCCTCCTCCTCTTGGCCTCCGTGGCCTTTCGCGAGTGGCCTTCCAACCCAGATCGCTGCCGCCTGGAGGACTTCCACCTCTTGGTCTTGCCGGACGCGCACCGCTGCCTTTCTCCATCGGCACGGCTGGCTCTGCGCGTGTTCCTCCTCCATCTATCTTGCCTCGACGACGTGTCGGACTGTCACGACCATCTCGCCCTCCGGCACCTAATGAGGCCGGTTCCTTGAATTGGGGTACCTCTGTCGGCGGTGGCGGGACGGGCAGTGGCGACAGCGCACGATCATCTTCTTTCGTGGGGTTCAGTCTCAATGGTGGCGGGGGGATCTCGTTTGGCGGCAGCGAGTGCATGGGCTTCAACTTCATAAGCGGCGCCGGTGGCATACCAATAGGAAGGAGCTGAGAGAGTTCATCCGGTGCTGCCATTGGTGGCAACAGAACAGGTAAACCCTCATGTATCTAGATCATGTACTCCCTCTGTCACAGTTCATCTACTGTAAACCATCATTTAGTTTATCTATTTTTCGTAGTTGTATATCACGAATTAGATCACATACTCGGCAGTACTGTTTTATCTCGTCGGCATTACTGTTTTATCATTGTACTTCTTGTGTTTGTGTTTCATCTAATTTTTTTGTTACATATCATGTAGACGTAGATCACACAGAGGTTCTGTTTTGGAGCATATAGTAGATGATGTTCTGTTTTGGTAAAATATTATCTGCTCATTAGAATTTGTATCATGTTAAACTCTACTTTTTGGTCATTTGTGCATGTTATAAGTTAATTGGTTCGGCCTTGATGGACACAATGCACACGAGATGAGCAACGACGAGAACTTGGACGGTAATACCACAGGTAATAAATTGGTGGCCACAATGCACACGAGATGAGCGATGGCGAGAGTGCGCATGTATAATCTCATGTATATTTTGTTTGCTTTTTTGTTTGTAAGGTATTGGTGGAGATGACAATGCGGGTAACATTGGCTACCGAGGCAAGGGATACACCCCCAATTTTGCTCATGCTGACGAGTACCCTCCTATGCAAGAGGATGTACAAACCCAAAAACCACCACTCGATTTGAGTAAGCACAACAAGAGCATATTTCTGTTTCAGTACTATTCATTATAGTTAATGTTGCTTCACTAATTTTTATTCAAATGCATTTAGATGTTTTGGCGAATAAAAAGACAAGAAGACACTACCGTACCAAAGACAAGCGTCATATATATGCAATGATCCTCGCGCGTAATGGCGTGGGTAATAGATTGAAGCATGGGGTTTCTAAAGAGGTTGTGGATATTTGTAAATGTCCTAGGAGGGTAGTGCAAAGGGTATGGAAGCAGGCTAAAAAAGGTGGCGGTATTACTGCGGTGAAAAACAAAAAAAACTAAATTCGGGAAGGAAGAAGATTAAGTTAAACATAGATGCATTGGAAGCCATCCCACCTGGAGAGAGAACAACTTTAGAACAAGTTGCCGGACATTTCAACATGTCAAGAACCACAGTTTGGCGAGGGTGAGAGTTGTACTTTGATATTCTTGTAAATATTGATCATAAGAATTTACATGAAAGATTGTTGTTATTTTTGTAGGTTCAATGAGAAGCAAATTAGACGAGTAACTAGTGAACTGAAGCCTGCTTTGACTGATGCAAACAATAGGGCTCGTGTGGAGTATTGCCTAAGGCATCTTGAGCCGTGTAGCATGCGCGACGATCCCACCTTTAGGGCTGATATGGATGTGGTTCATATCGATGGGAAATGGTTCTATCGCACGCGAAAGACCCAGAACATGTATTTGAGTCATAGAGAGGAGGCACCACACCGCGAATGTAAACACAAAAATCACATTCAAAAAATCATGTTCTTATCGGCAATGGCTAGACCAAGGTATGATGCTCAAGGCAACTGTGTTTTTGATGGAAAGATTGGTGTTTGGGCTTATACAGAGTGGGTTCAAGCTAAGAAGAGAAGTCAAAATAGGTTGGTACTTGTTCATGTTACTAATTTTAGCTAAGTTCGTTCATGCTCATTTGTATTAACTTTATATATTTCTATATCCATATGTTTAGGGGGGCATGGGAGCTGAAGCCTGCCGATAGCGTGGATAGGAACAAAAGTCGGGAGTACTTAGTGAAATATGTACTCCCGGCTATAAAGGAAAAGTGGCCCGAGAGCGATAGATGGAACACCATCTACGTACAACAGGACAACGCTAGGACTCACATTTTGCCAGATGATCCACTTTTTATGCAGGAAACAGCTCGGGGTGGTTGGGATATTAAGATGATGTATCAACCACCTAATTCACTCGACCTGAACATATTAGATCTTGGATGGTTTGCCTCCATTCAAGCAATGTTCCATAAGAAGATGCCCAAGACCCTCGCTGAGATTGTCCAAAAGCTTTAGCACAATTTTCCTTACAAATATATGCATAATTTGGTTTCCTAATGGTCTATGTACTGATTTGAGTACGTGTATATTGTGTGCAATAGGTTAATGAACACCTTGCTGAGTACCCCCATCTAAAGCTCAATAGGATTTGGTTGAGTCATCAAGCGTGCATCAGGGAGATCATCAAGCACAAGGGGTCTATCCACTACGCGGTTCCTCACTTGAAGAAACAATCATTAGAGAGGCAAAATGATCTTCCGGTTCGTTTGAATATCGACAAAGAGTATGTTGAGGCTGCAATTGACTATTTGAACTCAGCTTGAATTGTAATGGTGAAATTACCTTGATGTAGATTTGAGAAGCCTTCTGATTAAGTTTGATGTAATTTGAGGACTTATATGAACTTGAATCATTTAACTTGCTTCTTTGCGCAATAGACTTACTTCATGGTATTGCAACAAAAAAAATATACGTACATGCTGAAAATATGAAACATTTTATAAATGATCCAGTTGAACTCAACTTGAATTTTCCACCCAAAATAAATTTTACATTGATGCTCACTTCGAATTCAACTTATATAAGAGTAGACGATCCACTTAAACTCAAACTTACATAGATTATCCATTCAACCCAAACTTTCCTCAATGCAAACTTCGACTCAAACTAATTTGCCTGGCTATCGGGCACAACTTCCCCATTGTCTTCATCCTTCGAAAATTCGCTAGGGCTGCGACGACATAGAATACAAAAGCCTTTTTTGTCCAACGCCACCATCGTTGCACAATCTTTGCACCAAATACTGCGGGGCTGGATGTAGTTGCCACACATGTGGCACGGATACAACTCTTTTGCCACCAGCAGGCTGCACCCCATGCAAAGAAAAATTGAACAATCACCGCGGACGCCGCACCTGGTGCACACCCATGGATGTATGCATCCCACACACGTTGATTGCTTAACGTCGATCAGTGCGGTGGGCTTGAATCGCTTGGCGCGGATGGCTTCGGACTTTGCGGACAACTCGTTGGCGTTTGCACGGCGACTCTCGACGACCTCCTCGCCATCCGACAGGTCTTTTGGTTTGGCTCTCCACCTCCACCACGACAGCCACTCCTTCCGAATCAGCCATGATCCGTTCCGCCACCACCACAGCGTCTGCACCCTCCTGACCTTGAGCCATCGCTTGTGTTCTTTGTGCACAAGATGGACCTTTATATAGGTGAACGAGAAGAAGAGCCCGAGAGGAACATGCAGCTTTCCATCCGACAGGCCATGTTCCCACTGGCTTTTACACACGCGTTCACACCATGCATGCAGAACTAGCTTTTACACACACACACACGTTCACACCATGCATGCATCAATTACACCCCAACGTGAGCAGCAGGATTCATACGGTCGCATGCATGGAGTACTAGTAGGAGTAATTGCATTGCGCCTTAAATCTTGTCTATTTTGGAAACACACGCAAGTCTAACTGTGTCTTCTAAACCGTGACGGAGGGAGTAGTACTACTTGCTAGTATAGCCCTGTAAACTAGAAAGGGGTATTTGCCTTTCTAGAGATTTCAACAAGTCACTCGACTACACCGAGGCGGAGTACATATGGAGCAAAATGAGTGAATCTACACCGTAAAAAAATACGTAGTTCTCTCGTTTTCCTCTCGGCCTTGGTCGCGGTGCACAATATTGAGTATACTAGTACTCTCATCTTGAAATTTACGAAGTCACCATAGGCACCTCGTCGTCGACGGGAACGTCTCCTGACACGCGATAGACACGAGCGGCAGTCGCCTCCATAGGTGCTTGAATGCCAAGGAGGGAGAGGGTAGCGGTTCCCGAGACGTTGAACGGTCAATGATGCATCCTCAAATTACTATACATGCAGAGAGAATTAATTAGAGAAGCAGAATAGAGCCAACACGATGTGAATGCAACAGAGTTTGGATTCTCATAGAAAGGCGCCCCACCACTCCAATCCATCTACTCCTTAGTCTCTGCGCAACACTGCTCACTCCAATCCAAGACCAAGTGACCAGGAGCCAGAAGCACCTACGGAGGCGATGGTCGCGAGCGGCAGTTGGCTGTGCCAAATCATCCAAGGCCCTGGCCTGCGGCCCCGCACCGCGCAGCGTTTCCAGATGGTGCTGGCGACCGCCAACGTCGTAGCCCTCGCCGACGCCGGCTTCGCCTCTCGCATGGACGACATGATGGTCAAATCCATCCGCAAGTTCGCTGCCGTCAAGAAGCGTGTAGCGAAAGCTCCTACTAGTCCTGCCAGCCACCACGCTCATGCGCGAGGGAGGGACGCAGCTTCATTGACTTACTGCTCCTGCCTTTGCGTGTATGACAGGTGGGCCCAACAGGTGGTTGGCCCACCTGTAATGCAGCCAAAGGTAGGTGCAGTTAAGGCACCGGAGCTCAGTCCGCGAGGGAGAGGGCGTTGTAGTAATCAAACTTCTCGGTCTTGTACGAGTTGACGCGACACATCAAAGCACTTCACTCGATATAAGTCTTTTTACACATTTCAAATGGACTACTACATACGGATGTATGTAGACATATTTTTCTTCATATGTTGTCACTTGTTGCAATCTCTAGAAAGACTTATATTTGGAAACGGAGGGAGTACAACGCATGCATGCATGCCGTGACTTCCGTTTTGATACTTGCATGTGTTGATTTGATGCACCTTGCCAAATTTTGACTATAAATTTAACTAACCAAATTTTCATGCATGTCACAAAAAATTACGGGGCTGTTTGGATTGTGACTATGTTTGTCTTATGTTGCCACATTATTTTTCCCACACTTGCCACACTTTCCTAACTTGAGTTGCTCAAATTGTTAGACACACTTTGGCTTGCCTAAGGGAATCTTGCCACACTTTTTGTGCCTATGACATGTGGGGTTCACTGATAATAAAAAATTCTTGTCTTAGGTGTGGCTAATAAAAAAGACTTATATTTAGGAACGGAGGGAGTAGAAAATATAAATAATAATGCATGTTGGGTCAACCCACGTTTCCGATAATTTTAACCGTGGGCTTGTTCACAATTTTTACGAGGGGGTGGTTGTTCATTTAATGGAGGGACTTGTACCAGACTTGAACGATACAAAGTGCGACCTGGCACACCGTAACACCACTTGGAACAAGCGGGTAGCTATCTCAAAAAACAATCAACAACTAAAAAACGGCGACTTGGCACGTAGTACACAATTTTAAACGATTGTTTTGATGGAGTGAAAAAGGAAAACTACCCCACTACGTATATATAGGCCGGAGCCTCCGTGCTTGCTTGCTAGGGTTGCTCTATTCAGACACTCTCATCCTCTCCAGATCTAAACAAGATAGGGGTGGTAACACTGTCTTTCTCCCTTCAAAAAACACTGTCTTTCTATCCTCACCACTGGTTACAGATCCGGACGTATCCCCCTCTGCCGTTGAAGGGGAGGAGGGGCAGCGTTTAGGCCGTCGTCGACAGTGAGGGAGGAGACCCATTGCCGGCCGCACCGTCATCTTTGGCCGAGCGCCGGTGCGGGAGGTCCTCTGATCCCTTCGTCGTTGCCCTAGTGTGGGCGGATCCGGCCTCCAGCCGCCCACCTATCCACATCCCGATGACCTTCAGGTATATCTTCCTTCGAAACCGCCTTAGCTCTACTTCCCCAGCTCGCTACATCGCTGCATGTGCATCATTTTCTACCTCTCAGCCCCTCTCGATCGGGTGGTCCAACGTCACCTATTTTTTTCTTCTATTGTTAGAGGTAAAGCTACTTCATGGATTCGAATCTTGTACTTGGTTCAAACAAGAAATAAAGTGGGGGTGGGGGAATTTAGTATGTAGTACATCGGACTTGGTACAAACAGGAAGGAAAGGGGGTGAAAGTAGTACACACTGGTCATCCAACCGGTCTCTTGGTCGAAAAGGGAAATATAGGGGTAACGCTGTACACAGTGGTATGACCAGGACTAGATTTGCTATCCACACATAAGAGTAGGTGGCTAGAGTGAACAAAAATGGGACCAACCCAGATATGTTTCTTGGATGTTTCTTTCTCGGGGCAACAAACTATGAATCACCACTTTATGCCCCTGTTTAGGTACATGGTGCTGGACTTCTGGTGCACCCACTATCCCATGCCCTTATACCAAATATTTAGCTGTTCTTAATCTAATGCCCCTGGTAAAAATGAAGCCATGCCACTGTTATAAGCCATGACAAGTTTAGCCAAATGTTTTTGCCTGTAATTGTTTGAGACTCTGACTGTTTCCTCTGTAGCTTTTTGTGCAAATAGGGATATCCATTTCACCTGGTTGCTGTTGTGACCTTTTGGTGCACTGCACAAAACTCTTCTTAAAAGAAGTGACTTTTGTGCTATTTAACTGGAATGTCAGAATGGAACAGTTGGTTCATTTCGGTGGAACTGCACAAAGGGAGATCTGTGTTCCAATCCTCATCATCCATATTGGCACCATAACCTTCCTTTAGGTAAGAATGATATTTAATGCATGTGTTCATCTTTATTTTGCGACTGCCATGAGAAAATAATGCTATTTTTTACTAGTACACTTGTACTCCCTCACTGACAAAACCAATTCTGAAATAGAAGGCCAATCATGTACTTGGTTTCACCAACTGGTGAGGAGAATGAGAAACAGAGCATGAAGAGGAAGAAGAAGAAGAGTAAACAGTGCCAAGGCGATCTTGCTGAAGCCAGAGGCCTTAGTCGAGGCCATTCAAGGGCTCCGGCAACGACTACCTTACATGTGAGACGATCCTCCAGGTAGCCCTTCCACTTCTGCTGTCTAACTTAATTAATTAGGAGTACTTAAGTACCACTAATTTATTGCTGCCTAATTTTCCTGTCGGAGTTAAACAAATCTTTAGTAGCACCCTATGCTAAATCATGTACGTGTGTATGTTTGTCTATGGAGGTGAATCATGTGGTGGAGCAGGGAGGGAATGCTAACTTTACCCATTAAGATAATGAGGGTGCTTCTATTTGTTAGTGTATGTTTCATCAACTAGTCGCACTATTACAGTAATCTCACTCTCTCAATATATGTGCCAACAGGGATGCTCGATTTTGCTGAAACTGCACAAAAACTTTGGGTGCTTCATTGCCTCGACAACTTCGTTCCTTTCCTATTAGTCGCTAATCTCGGCTTGCATTCTTCCTTTGCTGTCATTCGCTTGGCTTATCTCGGCTTCCAGTCAAAGGAAATAGTAATTGATATGCTACCTCACACAGGTTGGTACTAGTCTTTATCCTGATTATTGTGCTTGTCATATGTATTGGTAATTTGGTATTGTGCTACTGTTTGCCGATTTCATAAAGGAGTAACTTGGAGCCTGAACTCGCAGGCAAATCATTACATCGGGTGATTTCAGTAGAACTGCACAAAAAGATCAGATGGACAGGTACTTATGCTGCTGCTATGTACTCCAAAGTTCACTCCGACAAGCATCGATGTTGACAAGAAGAAGTGCCTATATTCATTTGAGTATCAACTGGTGTCAACCAGTTGTCAAACTCCAAGTATTAGGAGAGTGAATGCCAAAAATATTGCTTGGCGCATAGCCTAGAAAAATGCAGTCCAGTCTTTGGTCCCAACTTGTGCCTTTTGGTTATCAGCACATATGGTAGCGAACTGTATGGCATGGAGTCTAAAGATTCCAGACAAGTTGGTTGACGTGTATATTCATCTGGCACTTAATTAGTCTGCACGCCAGGGATGCTCCATTTCAGTTGAACTACACAAAAAATTTGGGTGGTTCATTTCTCAACCGCCTCCTTTCTCGTCTGCAATGTAGAATTTTGGCGAGATACAGGACCAAGATGAGCCAGTAAACTAGTTGGATGAAATTAGTGGCCAAGTTGTTCAAACCTCCCTCGGCACGAGGCCACTATCTGAGGATAAACCTACAAGCAAAGTTCAAATTGTCTGTGCTGCCTCTTATGTACTCGAAAGTTTACTCGTACAAGCATTAATTTTAGCAAGAAGTACCTCCGACTGAACACCATTTACCAGTCTGCAGTGTAGAATTTTGGCGAGCTACAGGACCAAGAAGAGCCAGTAAACTAGTTTGATGAAAGTAGTGGCCAAGTTGCTCAAACCTCCCTCGGCACGAGGCCACTATTTGAGGATAAACCTATAAGCAAAGTTCAGATTGTCTGTGCTGCCTCTTATATACTCAAAAGTTTACTCGTACAAGCATTAATTTTAGCAAGAAGTACCTCCGACTGAACACCATTTACCAGTCTGTACCCTAGGTAATAAAGTTAGTCCATGGATCATATTGGCTGTGATCTCAATCATTTGGATGCATAAACATACTGAACATGTGTTTATCTGAATCTTTTTCTGAATTATCTATGAATATTGTTGTGTGATCTATCAATCATTTGGATCCATAGACATGCTGAACTTGTGTATATATGAATCTTTTGAGTTGTTGATAGTGAATGTTGGCTATGAATATGAACGCGTGTCTTGTGAACCTGAGTTTGATACGAATGGTTACCTTTTCTGTTGTGCTTGTGTGTGAACTTGTTAGTATGCCTAGTGTGGGGTATGTGACGTGTGGGTGTCAACGGCACACCTTATTCCCGTGAAGAATTGCACCTGATTTGTTAGGGTAGCAACGGCGCATCAGCTCTTTTTAATCTTTTTGCTCTGTTTTGCCCCTCCCCCGCTCAACCCCTGTCGTAATGTTTTCGGCCTCAAAACAAACATAGTACATCGTTGTTTTTGGGGCTTGATGAAAAATCGAGTGCTGGTTTCTGTAGGTTGGCCCGCCTAGCAAATAGGCTGCTGGTCCACCACGGACTGGGAGGCTAAAAATACAAGTTGTATGGTGTAGAGGCAAGTAAAAAAACGCCATCGAGAGCCATCCACTGAAGAAGAAAAAATCGCTCCTGATGTGCTTCTTCAGTCGTGCCGCCGGCCCCCTCTATAATCCAGTTCGCTCGGGGTTCTGGTATCATTTTTTCCAGAGGGCGAACAAGTATCAGCTAGGCCTAGGTTTTGTATTTTAACATGCGTAGCCCACGACATACGGGTGATAGTGGTTTCAACTTATTTTTTGAGGTCCATACCGGCCTATGGGCTTTTTCTTAAAGATCATGTATTTTTTTGACCACATTATATATATTTATATTATTACTATTATCGTATATTTTATAGAGACTTATATATACATTATGAAAACATCCCACGTGTTATTAACTTATAAAAGTAAATGTTTAACAGAAGTTGGCAAGGAAAATCCTGGTTGTTTTTTACTCACAGGCAAGGAAAATCCTGGTGATTGCGTACAAAAGCTTGTGAAGATTTTAAGGACCAATGTAATAATAACGCGCTCATTTTTATTTTGAGCAATAACTCGCTAATTTGTTAATTATGTATATAAAAAATGTGCCTCTCCGGTTTATTTTTGATATTAATTGCTCCTTCTAACATAACATTATATATATAACGAGCCCAGCTAATTCGTGTATTTGAAGGCAGTGCAAATGGGCTGGGATTTCTTAGATAATATAAATGGGCCGCATTGACGCGAAATTATTTGTTCACCCAGCCCAGCAAATGGACTGTACATTCTAGAAAACATGGGTTAAATATATGCCACATTTTTGCAGGCTGACATGTGGGCCAATAGGTCGAAGCCTACGCAGGGCGTTGTCAACTTGGTCGGCTTGCACCTTGAATCTCTCGTCTTCTTCCTCCAGCGTCGCCGGGACCGCCTGGTCCGGCCTCCGGCGGCTAGCGGCTCTGCTTAGCATGCATCGCTGCGAAGCGCTACCCCACCGCCGGCCAGGCTATCCCTCCACCCCTCCACACCTCCTGTTATTCTCCACCGACTGCAGCCCCACGCCGCACCAGAACCAATTATAACCCTTCTCCTGCACTCAATCTGTGACTCCACTGCCGCGTCTTCCCTTCTCCGAGCCGTTTCCGTCCGGGGCCTCGCCGTCGTCCACCGCCTCGCTGCGCTCGGTGCGGCGTGGTCAACAAACGAGAGTCATCAAAAGAGGACTGTACGTGGAGAACCTGACGGCTGGGACCCACGAGGTCCATGGTTGCACGCAAGAAAGTTCCTCCTTATTAAGCTGAAAAAATGTTTCCTCCACCTGACAGCTGGGACCCACCGGCTGTATCTTCGCACGGAAGGACGTGCCTCCTTGTTATGCGAAAAAAATTATTCCTCCCGTTGACAGCTGGGACCCGTCAGATTTGGTGGCTGACTAGTGGGCCTACTAAGCGGACGTGTACGCAGGGCTTTGTGAACTTAATCAACAAATGATTCTAGCAGCTAGACCGTTGGATGTTAATCCAACAACCGTGCTCCTTCTTCAACCTCTGTTCTTGCTCCTGTCTCCCGTGGGCGGCACTGCGGCTGTGCTGCCGCGCACCTGAACCAGTCAAGTTTCCCACTCCTCTCCATCTGCGACTCCACTGCCCCGTCTTCCCCATCTCCGGGTCATTCCAGTCTGGGGCCTCGCCGTCGTCCACCGGCCTTTGGTGCGCTCGGCATGGTGTGGTCAACGTGGTCAACAACCGAGAATCATCGGAAGATGACTGTACGTGAGAGGCTGATAGTGGGGACGCACTATGCCCGTGGACGCATGCATGCAACGGAACGCGGCATGGTCAACGTGGTCAAGGAACGGCTTCCATCGGACGTGGACTGTACATGGAGAGGCTGACAGCTCGGTTCACGACGGCAGCAAGGAAGTGCCTCCTTATTACGCGGAAAATAATGATTCCTCCACCTGACAGCAGGGACCCACCGGACGGGCCACCGTATTTCATGAAAAAAACCTTTCCCCCCTGACTGCTGGGACCAACCGGACGGGCCACCGTATTGCGTGAAAAAAACGTTCCCCCTATTGTCAGCTCGGACCCATCGGAAGTGCCTCCTTATTACGCAAAAAAAATGAATACTCCCCTTGCTGGTTGGGACCCACCTTGGTGGGAGGCTGACTTGTGGGCCTACTAAGTTGACGGGGACGGAGTGCTTTGTCAACTTAGTCAATATGAACGATTCTAGCTCCAGTGACCGTACGATGTCCATCCAACGGTCGTAGTGCTTCCTCAACCTCTGGTCTTGTTGCTCCAGCCGCCCAAAGCAGCGCCGGTCGTGCCGCATGTTCCTGCCTCCCGTGGCCGGTTGTGCTGCCGCAGAGGCCTCACCGCCCCTACTATTCCCACCGCTGGCCAGGCCATCCCTCTACTCACCCACACCCCCTATTATTCGGCGGCGACGGCAGCCTCACATCGTAGCGAACCAGTGAACCCTCGTACTCCTCTACGCGTGGGCATCCACTGCCGTGTCTTCCCGGCTCCGCGTCGTCCCCTTCCTAGGCCTCGCCGTCGTCCACCGCCCTGGTGCTCTCGACGCGGCATGGTCAACGTGGTCAAGGAACGGCTTCCATCGGACGTGGATTGTATGTGGAGAGGCTGACAGCTGGGTCCACGGCCGCAGCAAGGAAGTGCCTCCTTATTACGCGCAAAATAATTATTCCTCCACCTGACAGCGGGGACCCACCGGACGGGCCACCGTATTTCACGAAAAACATTTCCCCCCGACTGCTGGGACCCACCAGCTACATCTTCGCACGCAAGGAAGTGCGTCCGAAAAAAATGATTCGCCCCCCTGACTGCTGGGACCCACCAGCTACATCTTCGCATGCAAGGAAGTGCGTCCGGGCAAAAAAATGATTTGCCCCCCTGACTGCTGGGACCATCAGCTACATCTTCACAGGCAAGGAAGTGACTGACAGTCGGGACCCACCTGGTCGAAGCGTACGTAGCGTTGCCATTCTGGTCGCGAAGGTGTACGTACATACTAGTCGATGTAGAGGCGTGCACGTGTCGTAGTAGAGGCGCACACGTAGCATGTACATGTACGTACATCGGCCAGTGTGCAAGAAAGAAAATACAGGCACGTACATACATACGGGCAGGGTCTCGAACGCCTACTCGCGCAGACGTACGGCCAGGGCTCGTGTACATGGCTGGGTCGGAACGGAGAAACAACGTCATCGTCGTGTTCATGGGGAGCCAACCGGCTGGGTCGGAACCGAATGCACCGTCGTGTTCATCGGGAGGGCTTGGACGGAACAGCCGATGGAAACGAGGCCTGGTGTACCGCAGAACGAAGGAAACGGCCTTGTGTTCGACCGGCCACGGTCGAAACGGGATCCTGTTCATCGGGAGGGGTCTGGCGTACCGCAAAACGGAGGAAACGGACCTCCTACGATCGAAACAGGGGTCCTGTTGATCGGGAGGGGTGTGGCGTACCGCAAAACGGAGGAAACGAACTTGTGTTGGAGTGCTACGGTCGAAACGGGGGTCCTATTCATCGGGAGGGGTGTGGCGTACCGCAAAACGGGACTCCACGGGATATTGTTCATCTCCACCATCGACCCCCTCCAGCCTCCACGGGCTACTGTTCATCCACCGTCGACCTCCTCCAGCCTCCACCTGCGACTGTTCATGCACGGGCTCCTGTTCATCCAGCCTCCACCGCGCGCTACTCCACCGGCTACTGTTCAACCAGCCCTCTCCACGGGCTCAAGTTCAACCACCCCTCCACGGGCTAATGTTCATCCAGCCCTCCACCATCTACTGTTCATCCAGCCCTCCACGGGGTGGTCCTGTTCATCCAGCCCCAACCGACGCGATCGATCGGGGTCATTTTCATCCAGAGGCAACACCACGGGGTCCTGTTCATCCACCCCCACCGGGAACTGTTCATCCAAACCCCCCAGCAACGCTCACTATTCATCCAGAGGCAGCATCGATCGGCTTCAGTTAGCAGCAGTAGCGAAGGAATCGCTCGATCGGGTTCAGTTAACAGCCATCGATCGATCGCTCGGGTTCAGTAACGCGTAGCCTGCAGTGCAATCGCTCGAGTTCAGTTAGAGCCCAACACCTCGCTCGGGTTCAGTTAGAGCCCAATGCCTCGCACCCACGCGCGTGCGTGTACGAGAGAAACGCGCATCGCTCGGCCCCGACCACCCACCGTAACCGGGAACACCCCGATATTTTCCTCGCCCTCGCTTCTACCACGGTTTTTTCCGTCATGGACGGCCTAAAGAATGTCATGCAGCTGCATCTCCAGCCCGCCTAGGACGAAAAGCCCATTTTCTGTCATGATTTTTTGTCATAGAAGTAGGACCCCACCACATCTATGATGATACCGGGTTTTGTCACAATTATCGTCATAGAAGTGTCATAAGTATGACAGAAAAAATTTCGTTCGGCCCAAAATGTCACGGATGTGTCTTTTTTTTGTAGTGCTCTTGAGTACCCAACACACCCAATACAATGGTAAATTGTATAGGTGCACTAGTTCGGCGAAGAGATGGTGATACAAGTGTAATATGGATAGTAGATATAGGTTTTTGTAATATGAAATTAATCATGTTGTTCATTGGGAATTGAAGGGGGAGAACGAGCAAACATAGAACGATTAATTGCTATTTCCCGTTATCGTGGAATTCGTCATCAAGATGGATCGCCCTTACGCGGTCAACGAACTAAAAACAGCAAGGTAATTGGTAGTAAAACTGAGCAAAATCGGTATTCCAATGCTTGAAAACAAGGCCTAGGGTTCATACTTTCACTAGTGCAAGTTCTCTCAACAATGATAGCATAATTAAATCATATGGCAATCCCTCAACGTGCAACAAAGAGTCACTCCAAAGTTCATATTGCGGAGAACACAAGATGAAATTGCTTGTAGGGTACGAAGCCACCTCAAAGTTATTCTTTCCGATCAATCCATTGAGTTATTCCTATAAGTGCCACAAACAACCCTAGAGTTCGTAGTAAAATAATTAAGACCATATGACACACATCAATCAACCCTAATGTCACATAGATACTCCAATGTCACCAGAAGTATCCATGGGTCAATTATACGATATGCATCAAACAACTTCAAATTCATAATATTCAATCCAACACAAAGAACCTCAAAGAGTGCCCCAATATTCCCACTGGAGAAACAAGGACGAAAACGTGCATCAACTCCTATGCATAGATTACCCCAACGTCACCTCGGGAATCCGTGATTTGAGTGCCAAAACATACATCAAGTTAATCAATAGCACACCCCATTGTTACCACGGGTATCCCACGCAAGACATACCTCAAGTGTTCTCAAATCCATAATAGTATCGAATCCGATAATAGTGAAACCTCAAAGGTGTGACGCCCCCGATTTGACCGTACCCTAATCATGCACGCAAATGTGTACGATCAAGATCAGGGACTCACGGGAAGATATCACAACACAACTCTAAAACATAAATAAGTCATACAAGCATCATAATACAAGCCAGGGGCCTCGAGGGCTCGAATACAAGTGCTCGATCATAGACGAGTCAGCGGAAGCAACAATATCTGAGTACAGACATAAGTTAAACAAGTTTGCCTTAAGAAGGCTAGCACAAACTGGGATACAGATCGAACGAGGCGCAGGCCTCCTGCCTGGGATCCTCCTAACTACTCCTGGTCGTCGTCAGCGGCCTGCACATAGTAGTAGGCACCTCCAGTGTCGTAGGAGTCGTCGTCGACGGTGGCGTCTGGCTCCTGGACTCCAGCATCTGGTTGCGACAACCAGGTAGAAAGGAAAGGGGGAAAAGAGGGAGAAAGGCAACCGTGAGTACTCATCCAAAGTACTCGCAAGCAAGGAGCTACACTACATATGCATGGGTATATGTGTAAAGGGCATATCAGTGGACTGAACTGCAGAATGCCAGAATAAGAGGGGGATAGCTAATCCTGTCGAAGACTACGCTTCTGGGCATCTCCATCTTGCAGCATGTAGAAGAGAGTAGATTGAAGTCCTCCAAGTAGCATCGCATAGCATAATCCTACCCGGCGATCCCCTCCTTGTCGCCCTGTTAGAGAGCGATCACCGGGTTGTATCTGGCACTTGGAAGGGTGTATTTTATTCAGTATCCGGTTCTAGTTGTCATAAGGTCAAGGTACAACTCCGGGTCGTCCTTTTACCGAGGGACGCGGCTATTCTAATAGATAAACTTCCCTGCAGGGGTGCACCACATAACCCAACACGCTCGATCCCATTTGGCCGGACACACTTTTCTGGGTCATGCCCGGCCTCGGAAGATCAACACGTCGCAGCCCCACCTAAGCACAACAGAGAGGTCAACGCCAGTCTAAATCCTATGCGCGCAGGGGTCCGGGCCAACGGTGAGCGGGCGGGTGGCAGCGTCGTGAGGCCGGGCGCAGGTGGGGCGCAGTCGCCGCGGGCGCGCGTGCGTGAGGGTCCGTGCTAGGGCGCGCGGACCGAACGGTGTGGTGGTGCGGGCGAGCGCCGGCGTGAGGGCACGGGGAGGAGGAGGACCGGGGTCCTCACCGGGATTGTAGGGCACGGGCAGTGGGGGGACGAGGAGGAGGACGGAGACGACGGTGCGACGAGGAGGCAGGCCGGCGGGGAGGTCCGGCGAGGACGAGCTCCGGGCGGCGACGGCGTACTGGCGTGGGGTCGGCGGTCTCCTCTCGATCCCGATCCAAATCGGGGGAGAGGGGGGATATTTCGGGGGAGTGGGGGGGTGTCGGTGGTGAGTGGATAAGGGGGGGAGTGGGTGGCCGGCTGGGCCTGATGGGTTGGCCCAGTTGGGCCACGGCCCAGGGGGGTTTTCTCTTTTTTTGTTTTCTGTTTTGTAATTTCTTTTCTTTTATTTATTTTCTTTTCTGTTTTAAATCAATTTAAATTATTTAGGCATTTTATAAAAATGTGTTTACTACACCATATTTACTTATGCAAAATATGGCACCTCCCGAACATTTTGTTTTAAATTTTGAAAAACTTTTATTGTTGACACTAATTGAATTTAAATTATGAAACGGTTTTGGATCATCGCACGGTTAACAACAGTAACCGAGGTGACGTGGCAGGATTAGCGGGGAATTACTGTAGTTTGATTACCCGGGCGTTAAAAAACTCCTCCACTACAAGAAATCTCGTCCCGAGATTTAGGAGGTAGAAGGAAATAGTGCGGGGTATTCATCACGCAGGTGATCCTCGCGTTCCCAAGTGGCCTCATCTTCAGAATGGTGCGACCACTGGACTTTGAGGAACTTGATCGCCTTCTGACGTGTGCGGCGTTCAGCTTGGTCGAGAATGCGGACCGGATGCTCCTTATAGGAGAGGTCCTGCTGCAATTCGAGCACTTCATGATCCACTGCTCGGATTGGGTCCTTGAAGCAACGGCGGAGCTGTGACACATGGAACACATCGTGAACCTGAGAAAGGTTCGGCGGAAGCTCCAGTTGGTATGCCACTTTTCCACGCCTTTCAAGAATAGTGAATGGGCCAATATAGCGAGGAGCTAGCTTGCCCTTGATTCCGAAGCGGTGAGCACCCTTCATTGGTGTGACTCGAAGATAAGCCTTTTCGCCAGGTTGATAGACCATGTCTTTATGATGACGGTCATACTGACTTTTCTGACGTGACTGAGCAGTCTTGAGATTCTCACGAATAATGCGGACTTGTTCTTCGGCATGTTGGATAATATCCGGACCGAAGAGTGGACGTTCCCCTGTTTCTGACCAGTTCAGAGGGGTTCGGCACTTCCGCCCATATAACACTTCGAAGGGGGCCATCTTCAGACTAGCTTGATAGCTATTATTATAGGAGAACTCAGCATACGGGAGAGATTCCTCCCATTTCTTGCCGAAGGAAATAACACAAGCTCGAAGCATGTCTTCGAGAACTTGGTTGACACGTTCAACTTGCCCTTGCGACTGAGGGTGAAATGCAGTACTGAATGACAGATGAGTTCCCATAGCTTCTTGGAAACTTGCCCAGAATCTTGAAGTGAATAAGCTGCCACGGTCTGAGCTGATAACCAATGGAATACCGTGGAGTGGAACAATCCTGGACATATAGAGCGTTGCCAGCTGACTAGCAGTGATCGTTTCTTTGACCGCCAGGAAATGTGCAACTTTGGAAAGCCGGTCAATGACGACAAGAATAGCATCATTACCTTTCTGTGATTTGGGAAATCGAGTGACGAAGTCCATCTCAACATGGTCCCATTTCCATTCAGGAATAGAGATAGGTTGCAGAGTTCCAGCAGGCCTTTGATGTTCTGCTTTGATACGACGGCAAACGTCACACTCAGCAACATAACGAGCAATGTCTTGCTTCATATTAGACCACCAGAATCTCTGACGGATGTCTTGGTACATCTTTGTACTACCAGGATGGATACATAGAGGCGTATCATGAGCTTCTTTCATAACTTCCTGTGTCATATCCAGGTTTTTCTCTGCACATGGCACCACTAGGCGGCCCTTGAAGTATAAAGTGCCATCTTCAGCAATAGTGAAGAATGAGGGCTTTCCTCCTGCGAGGTAGCGCTTAATCTTGTGGGCTTCAGAGTCATACTTCTGTAGCCTTTTGATGCTGTCCACGAGATCTGGTTTAGCAACTAGGGTATTGAGGGAACCCTGGGTAACAACGTGGAGGTTTATCTTGCCAAACTCCTTAGGAGGGGGAGCGAGTGCACCCGGAGGAACAATATGGAGGTTCAGCTTCCTGAATTCTTCAACAAGCGAGGGCTAAACTTTGTGAACCTGGAGGTGGTTGCAGTAAGACTTGCGGCTCAAGGCATCAGCCATTACATTAGCCTTGCCTGGCATACAGGAAATACCCAAGTCAAAGTCTGCAACAAGCTCCATCCATCTCTGCTGACGGAGGTTCAGGTCTGGCTGAGTAAACAGATACTTCAGACTTTGGTGGTCAGTGAAGATCTCGCAACGATTACCGAGAAGGTAATGTCGCCACTGCTTCAGCGCATGAATGACAGCAGCAAGTTCGAGGTCGTGAACTGGGTAGTTTTCTTCGTGAGGGCGCAATTGCCGAGAGGCATAAGCAATCACTTTGCGGTCTTGCATTAGGACACAGCCTAGTCCTTGACGGGAAGCGTCGCAGTAAATGACGAAGTCCTTCTTAGTATCAGGTGGAGCTAGAGCTGGGGCAGAAGTCAACTTGTCTTTGAGTGCCTGGAAACTTTCTTGACATTTGTCTGTCCATTGGAACTTGACGCCCTTATGCAACAGGTTAGTCAGAGGCCTGGCGATCTTGGAGAAGTTCTCGACGAATCGACGGCAATAGCTGACGAGACCGAGAAAACTTCTGACTTGCTTAACGTTCTTGGGAGGAGTCCAATCGAGGATAGCCTGGACTCGTTCAGGGTTAACGGCAATAACATCCTTAGAGATGACATGCCCAAGATAGGTTACTTCCGGTAGCCAGAATTCACATTTGGAGAACTTGGCATATAGTTGATGCTCTCGTAGCTTTTCCAGCACAAGTCGAAGATGTTCAGCATGTTCTTCTTCGTTCTTGGAAAATACCAGGATATCATCCAGATAAACCACGACGAACTTGTCGAGGTAATCCATGAATATATAGTTCATCAGACGAGAGAAGGTGGCTGGAGCATTGGTTAAACCGAAAGACATGACGGTGTACTCGTATGAACCATACCGAGTCACGAAGGCGGTCTTTGGGATATCCTCTTCACGAACACGGATCTGGTGGTAACCCAACCTCAAGTCGAGCTTAGAGAACACTGACGAACCAACCAGTTGATCATACAAATCATTGATCCGAGGAAGAGGATACTTATTCTGAATGGTAGCTTGGTTTATAGGACGGTAGTCTTGAACTAATCGGTTTGTCCCATCCTTCTTCTTGACAAAGAGAGAAGGTGCTCCCCAAGGAGAGCAACTTGGGCGAATGAATCCTTTGCGAAGAGATTTGTCGATTTCCTCCTTAAGCTCAAGGAGTTCATGCGGCGGCATCTTGTAGGGTCGCTTGGCTATAGGAGTGGTGCCTGGTTTCAAGTCGATGATGAATTCGACAGCTCTAGCAGGGGGAATCCCTGGAAGTTCTTCAGGGAAGACGTCGAGGAATTCACGCACGACGGGAATGTTTTCAATGCCCTCGAGTGGTGCGGCGTTCAATGCATTCAATGCATAGAGCCTGGCCTCGGCATTTTGCACCAGATGAGCTTGGTAAGCAACTATTTCATCTGAAGGGTGAAGTAGATGAACGGTCTTAGTGGCGCAAACTATAGAAGCAGTATGCGCTTTCAGCCAATCCATCCCCAAAATGAGGTCGATGTTAGACGACTTCAAGATAATGGGAGAGGCATAGAATTCCAGCCCTTCGATTTCCACGGGGACGTCGATGCCAACCAGGGAGGTTTGACACTGTCCCACGGGGGTTTTGACCAATACCGAGGTGTTCATTTCCTCACATTTAACGTCGTGCTTGTATGCAAAATCTTCTGACATGAATGAATGCGATGCACCTGTATCAAATAAAACAGATGCTGGTACTGAATTTACGAGGAGTGTACCCATCACAGTAGCAGGCTGGTCTTGAGCTTCGTTGAGATCAACGTGGTTGGCATGAACACGACCATAAGACTTGGCCTTGTTGCTGCGGGGCTGGTTGCTTCCATGGCCAGTTGCTGGAAGGGCCAGTTGATTCTGGTTCTGGTTGCATTCTCTAGCACGGTGTCCTGGTTGACCACACCTGAAGCACAAGCCATTATTGGGAGTGGGAACAGGAGCTTGGGACGGTGGAGCTGGAAGTCTTGACTGCCTAGATGGTGGTGGAGGCAGACGAGGTGCAGCATAGGTCTGCCTTGGGGCAGATGCATTTGGACGGTACATGCTGTTCGGGATCTATATCTTACGCTTCTGTGAGGGCGGGCCCGAAGATGAGCCCGTGTCACGGTTGCGCCTGTGAGAGCTCTGGTATTCCTGCAGACTAGTTTCGACATTGATGGCCTTGTTCACCAAGGTGGCGAAATCAGCAAAGTCATGCACTAGAAGTGCGAGCTTGATGTCAGCTTGAAGGCCATCATGGAACTTCTCCTGTCTGCGTGCATCAGTTGCAATGTCCTCTTCAGCATGGCGAGATAAGTCCAGAAACTCCCGCTGATAAGCTTCAACAGTTTTGTTGCCTTGGGTGAGGTTGCAGAACTCACGCTTCTTCCGGTCCATGACTCCCTGAGGAATGAAGCGGGCACGGAAAGCAGCTTGGAAGTCTGGCCAGGTGATGATTGTTCCAGCTGGCAGAGTACGCCTGTGGATGTCCCACCATTGAGCTGTGGGTCCCTTCAGAAAGAAGGAAGCAAAGTTGACATAGCTGGCAGGGACTACATTGGCAGACTCCATCTTATAGGTGATGTCACGGAGCCAGTCATCAGCATCCAGAGGCTGAGTTGAGTTGCGGTACACAGTTGGGTTCAGGCGCATGAAATCCTGCAGACTTACTGGGGTTGGTTGCTGGTCCATATTGGGGCGAGGCACTGAGCCATCATATTTTCCATGAATTGGCGGTTCAGTTCAAACTGTTGGATCATACCAGCCATGTACTCAGGTGGTGGTGGGGCATTGCCACCACTACCACGACCACCTGGTCTAACCATCCTGCTAATATATAACAGGGGTAGTTCAGCATTGAGAAATTTGCAAAGACAAGAATCATTCATGATGAAACATGCATAATGAAAGGAGCACGATGGCTACTACATAGTAGTCGGCATAACTTACAAAAGGGGTCATGCATAGAGTTCAGTACACAGAGTTCAGTACATAGACTAAAACAACATAGGCGGCTCACAGGCTCGCGGCAAATGCAGCCAATACTAATAAGCAAGACTACATCAGTCCCAGGAGGAACTATGGAGGTAATCGTAGCCCGACAGCTGGTAGTGAGGCAACGGATAGCCCTCCACGTCAGCAGACTGGGGGCCGCGGATACTCAGGTGTAGAGCCCGACGCTCAGGTGGCAGAAGAGGACCAAGTGCGGGAGAGTAGCCTCCCACCTCTGGCCAACCGACACCGTGGGGCATCACGGTCCTGGCTGGGTAGATCGCAGTACGCGGTAGCTGTCCAGATCGGACAAAGGGGTGCAGCAGCGTTAGAGCACGGTAAAGGTGCTGACGGGTGGTGTACATCTCGTGGCGAAGAGCTCGGTTAGCTCGATCCAGCCTATCAGCATGCAGAACCAGGTTCTGATGGTAGAAGGGCTCTCGGGTGACAGTGGAGTAGGCAGCAGTATAGTATCCCTCCGCACCAACATCAGATGCGATAGCAATGTGCCTAAAAGGGGAGGTGTCCAACTCCCGATACTCTCCACGAAGACGTGTCAGAGCAGCATAGGCAGCATCATGGACAGCCATATCGATGGACACTCCAACACCATGAGCGGTGTGCAGCACAGTAGTGGAGTCATACTCCCGCGAGTAGAGGTGGACGATGGCACGGTACTGCTCCTGGTTAAAGTCCTGGTACTCCTCGTAGACGGTGTACTCAGGGTGCCAACGATAACCCAGATAGGTCATCATCTCAGCTAGCATAGCCGGTGATCCCGAGGCACCAATGGCCGTCGTGTGACGCACGACCTGCCTCGTGGGTTCCATCTGAAAGCAAAGACGTTTCAAAGGAGTCAAATGACAGTGTGTGAATTGTTCAAAATACTATTCTAAGAAACAACTATGGCTTATCCAACTTTGGGGTGAATGCGGTCACGGGATCCTAGTGTTAGAGTTAGTAAATTCGTTTAACCCGAGTAGAAGAGAGTTCAGAGTCCCAGAGTAAAGGTCGAGGAGTAAAAGATCCTAGTACCACCCAATGGCGACGTGGGCCCTGTAAGACACACAGCCATGTTAGTAAAAGTTTTGTAATGTCTAGACTCGACTTCGGCCAAGGAGTGTGGAAAGGGGGATTCCTACAGGCAGTCGGCTCTGATACCAACTTGTGACGCCCCCGATTTGACCGTACACTAATCATGCACACAAATGTGTACGATCAAGATCAGGGACTCACGGGAAGATATCACAACACAACTCTAAAACATAAATAAGTCATACAAGCATCATAATACAAGCCAGGGGCCTCGAGGGCTCGAATACAAGTGCTCGATCATAGACGAGTCAGCGGAAGCAACAATATCTGAGTACAGACATAAGTTAAACAAGTTTGCCTTAAGAAGGCTAGCACAAACTGGGATACAGATCGAACGAGGCGCAGGCCTCCTGCCTGGGATCCTCCTAACTACTCCTGGTCGTCGTCAGCGGCCTGCACGTAGTAGTAGGCACCTCCAGTGTCGTAGGAGTCGTCGTCGACGGTGGCGTCTGGCTCCTGGACTCCAGCATCTGGTTGCGACAACCAGGTAGAAAGGAAAGGGGGAAAAGAGGGAGAAAGGCAACCGTGAGTACTCATCCAAAGTACTCGTAAGCAAGGAGCTACCTACATATGCATGGGTATATGTGTAAAGGGCATATCAGTGGACTGAACTGCAGAATGCCAGAATAAGAGGGGGATAGCTAATCCTGTCGAAGACTACGCTTCTGGGCATCTCCATCTTGCAGCATGTAGAAGAGAGTAGATTGAAGTCCTCCAAGTAGCATCGCATAGCATAATCCTACCCGGCGATCCCCTCCTTGTCGCCCTGTTAGAGAGCGATCACCGGGTTGTATCTGGCACTTGGAAGGGTGTATTTTATTCAGTATCCGGTTCTAGTTGTCATAAGGTCAAGGTACAACTCCGGGTCGTCCTTTTACCGAGGGACGCGGCTATTCGAATAGATAAACTTCCCTGCAGGGGTGCACCACATAACCCAATACGCTCGATCCCATTTGGCCGGACACACTTTTCTGGGTCATGCCCGGCCTCGGAAGATCAACACGTCGCAGCCCCACCTAAGCACAACAGAGAGGTCAACACGCCGGTCTAAATCCTATGCGCGCAGGGGTCTGGGCCCATCGCCCATTGCACACCTGCACGTTGCGTACGCGGCCGGAAGTAGACCTAGCCTAGTGGCGTTCCAGTCCAATCCGGCGAGCGCCACTCAGTTGCTGACGTCACGAAGACTTCGGCTGATACCACGACGCCGAGATACCCATAACTACTCCCGCGTAGATGGTTAGTGCGTATAGACCAAATGGCCAGACTCAGATCAAATACCAAGAACTCGTTATGCGTGTTATGTCGAAGTAACCGCGGACGCCATCCAGGGCCAGGCCCACCTCTCACCTAGGCGGTCTCAACCTGCCCTGTCGCGCCACCACAAAGATCCACTTGCGGGTACTCCTACGAGCCGACCCGACTTTATTTACCACATGTGTCATGTATAGAGTATATAAGTATATACCCGTGATCACCGCCCAAGTGATCACGGCCCGATAGTATAGCACAGCAGACGGACAGGAATGTAGGGCCACTGATGGATAACTAGCATCCTATACTAAGCATGTAGGATTGCAGGTAAAGGTAACAACAGTAGAAGCAAGGGCAGGCTATGCATTAGTATAGGATTAACGGAAAGCAGTAACATGCTACACTACTCTAATGCAAGCAGTATAGAGATGAATAGGCGATATCTGGTGATCAAGGGGGGGGGGGCTTGCCTGGTTGCTCTGGCAAGTAGGAGGGGTCGTCAACTCCGTAGTCGAACTGGGTAGCAGCAGTGTCAGTCTCGTAGTCTACCGGAGAGAAGAGGGGGGAAGAAACAGTAAATACAATGCAAACATAAGCATGACGATGCGTGACATGACAATGAGCAGTGCTAGGTGTGTCCTAACACGGCAGTAGGTGGTACCGGCGAAGGGGGGAAACATCCGGGAAAGTATTCCCAATGTTTCGCGTTTTCAGACAGACGGACCGGAGGGGGAAAGTTCCATGTTCGCTATGCTAGGAACGTGTGGCTGACAAACGGACTGCGTATTTAGATTCGTCTCGTCGTTCTGAGCAACTTTCATGTACAAAGTTTTTCCATCCGAGCTACGGTTTATTTTATATTAAATTTTAAAGATTTAAATCATTTTTAGAATTTAATAAATTAATTTAATTCGAAATTTAATTAATGCATCAGCATGACGCCAGCATGACGTCAGCAGTCAATGTTGACCGTTGACCTGGTCAACCTGACAGGTGGGTCCCACCTGTCAGGGGCTGTTAGCTAATTAACTACTGTTTAATTAAATTAACTAATTAATTAGATTAATTTAAACAGGATTAATTAACTTAATTAATTTTGTTAATTAATTAATTAAATTTATTTTTATTATTTGTTTTATTTATATTTTTTTAATTCTTTTTTTAACGTTCTCTGGGCGTGGGGCCCGTCGTCCAGTGGCATAGAGGCCATAGTGGGCTATTGGTGCGGGCGGTTATGAGCGCTCGACGGGGCGGACCCGGGCGCCGACGGCGGGGCACCGCGGGGCGCCGGCGAGGCGCGGCCTGGGGCCAAGCGGCACCGGGCGAGTCGGCGGGGCGCGCGGGGCGAGCGGAGGCACGGGGGTGGTCGGCGGGAGCGATGCAGTGCGGCGCGGAGCTCTAGTGAGCAGCGACCGGGCGGAGAAGGGGGTGGACGCACGGCGCGGTCCTAGTTGCAGCGCGCGGGAGCACGCAGCGGCACAACGGCGAACGAGGGCAGCGGCGGAGTGCAGTGGCCGGACGCGGCCACGACGAGCGCGCGCGGGTCGGCTAGTAGGGGCTGTGGGGAGCGGCGGTGCTAGGCGGGAGCAGCGGTGGTGAGCGCGAGGGGCCAGCGGTGAGCGGGCGGGTGCCAGCGTCGCGAGGCCGGGCGCAGGTGGGGCGCGGTCGCTGCGGGCGCGCGTGCGTGAGGGTCCGTGCTAGGGCGCGCGTGCGTGAGGGTCCGTGCTAGGGCGCGCGGACCGAACGGTGTGGTGGTGCGGGCGAGCGCCGGCGTGAGGGCATGGGGAGAAGGAGGACCGGGGTCCTCACCGGGATTGTAGGGCACGGGCAGTGGGGGGACGAGGAGGAGGACGGAGACGACGGTGCGACGAGGAGGCAGGCCGGCGGGGAGGTCCGGCGAGGACGAGCTCCGGGCGGCGACGGCGTACTGGCGCAGGGTCGGCGGTCTCCTCTCGATCCCGATCCAAATCGGGGGAGAGGGGGGATATTTCGGGGGAGTGGGGGGGTGTCGGTGGTCAGTGGATAAGGGGGGGAAGTGGGTGGCCGGCTGGGCCTGATGGGTTGGCCCAGTTGGGCCACGGCCCGGGGGGGTTTTCTCTTTTTTTTCCTTCTGTTTTGTAATTTCTTTTCTTTTATTTATTTTCTTTTCTGTTTTAAATCAATTTAAATTATTTAGGCATTTTATAAAAATGTGTTTACTACACCATATTTACTTATGCAAAATATGGCACCTCCCGAACATTTTGTTTTAAATTTTGAAAAACTTTTATTGTTGACACTAATTGAATTTAAATTATGAAACGGTTTTGGATCATCGCACTGTTAACAACAGTAACCGAGGTGACGTGGCATGATTAGCGGGGAATTATTGTAGCTTGATTACCCGGGCGTTACAAAAGGTAAAACTCAATTCATCACAAGAAGATAGAGGGGGAGAAACACCATATGATCCAATTATAAATAACAAAACTCGCGGTACATCAAGATCGTGTCAAATCAAGAACACGAGGGAGAGAAAGATCAAACACATAGCTACTGGTACATACCCTCAGCCCGGAGGGTGAACTACTCCCTCCTCGTCATGGAGACCACCGGGATGATGAAGATGGCCACCGGTGATGGTTTCCCCCTTCAGCAGGGTAGAGAGGCCTACGGTGGTGGGACTTCTCGATTGTTTTTTCATGGCTATAGAGGCCTACGGTGGTGGAACTTCCGATCTAGGCTTCTTTCTCGGGGTTTCAGGATTTATAGGAATTTTTAGCGTCGAGCTCACGTCAGGGGGACGCTCGAGGGGCCCACAAGCCCATGGGGAGCGCCCTAGGGGCCCCCCTAGGCTTGTGGACTCCTCGTCCACCTCCTGGCCTGACTCCGATGCTCCAAGGTTCTCTTTTGGTCCATAAAAAATCACCATATTTTTTTAGCCCATTCCTAGAAATTTTATTTCTTCACAAAAAGACGACACCACGGTAGTTCTACTAAAAACAGCGTCAGTCCGGGTTAGTTCTAATAAAATCATACCAAAACCATATAAAATTGTTGCAAACATGGCATGAATACTTCATAAATTGTAGATATGTTCGAGACGTATCAGCATCCCCAAGCTTAATTCCTGCTCGTCCTCAAGTAGGTAAATGCTAAAAGAAAGTATTTATGAAGTGTGAATGCTACCTGGCATATTTATCAATGCAATCTTATTTAATGTGGCATGAATGTTAAGATCCATAAGATTCAAAACAAAAGTTTAGTATTGACATAAAAACATTAATGCTTCAAGCATACTAATAAAGCAATCGTGTCTTCTCAAAATATCATGGCCAAAGAAGTTGTCCCTATAAAATCATATAGTCTGGCTATGCTCCATCTTCATCACACAAAGTATTTCATCATGCACATCCCCAATGACAAGCCAAGCAATTGTATCATACTTTTAATGTTCTCAACCTTTTTCAACTTTCACGCAATACATGAGAGTGAGCCATGATATAGCACTATAGGTGGAATAGAGTATGGTGGAGGTTGTGAGGAGAAGACAAAAAGGAGAAAGTCTCACATCAACTAGGCGTATTAACGGGCTATGGAGATGCCCATCAACATGTGATGCACTAGAGCTATAAGTGTATGAAAGCTCAAAATGAAAACTAAGTGCACTACAAAAAAAAGACACATTCGTGACATTTTGGGCCGAACGAAATTTTTTCCTGTCATGCTTATGACACTTCTACGACGATAATTGTGACAAAACCCGGTATCATCATAGATGTGGTGGGCTCCTACTTCTATGACAAAAAATCATGACAGAAAATGGGCTTTTCGTCCTGGGTGGGCTGGAGACGCAGCTGCATGACATTCTTTGGGCCGTCCATGACGGAAAAAATCATGGTAGAATCGAGGGCGAGGAAATATCGCGGAGTTCCTGGTTACTGTGGGTGGTCGGGGCCGACCGATGCACTATGCATTGCGCGTTTCTCTCATGTACACGCGTGTGTGCGAGGTGTTGGCTAATTGAACCCTAAGTGATTGCACGTCACTGAACCCTAGCGATCGATCCCTTGGTTGTTAACTGAACCCGAGCGATTCACTCGCTGCTGACTAAACCCGAGCAATTCCTTCGCTGCTGCTGCTAACTGAACCCGAGCGATCAATCACTGCTGCTGCTTACTAAAGCCGATAGAGCCCTTGTGCGAGACGTAGCCAGCCGGTGTTGGGTTTCCTCTCGATGAACAGTGACCGTTGCTACCCTGCGCGCGGTACGTAGAATGAGTCAAGACGTGGTGAGTCGAGCCGGTTGGTTGGCTGTGGATGAACAGTTCTCGGTGGGGGTTGGATGAACAGGACCCCGAGGAGGCCGCCGCACCCCAGCCGGTTGGGGGTGGATGAACAGGACCCCGTGGAGGCTCTATGAACAGCAGCCGGTGGAGGCTGGATGAACAATAGCCGTGGATGAACAGTAGCCTGTGGAGGGTGGAGGAGGTCGACGGTGGATGAACAGTAGCCCATGGAGGCTGGAGCGAGGCAGTAGACGGTGGATGAACAGGACCCCGTTTCGACCGTAGGTGCTCCAACACAAGTCCGTTTCCTCCGTTTAGTGGTACGCCACACCCCTCCCGATCAGCAGGACCCCGTTTCGACCATAGGCACTCGAACACAAGTCCGTTTCCTCCATTTTGCGGTACGACAGACCGCTCTCGATGAACAGGATCCCGTTTTGACCGTGGCCGGTTGAACATAAGGCCGTTTCCTCCGTTCTGCGGTACGCCAGGCCCCATTTCGACTGTTCCGTCCAAGCCTATTGGCTCACGTTGAACCGGACGCATTCCGACCCAGTCGGTTGCCTCCCGATGAACAGGACGTTGTTTCTCTTTTCCAAACCAGCCGGTTCGCTGCCCGATGAATAGGACACCCTTGCTGGCGTCCGTTGCCTCTCCATGTACACAAGCCCTGGCCGTTCGTATATATGCGCGAGTACACACTCGAGACCCCCCCGTATGTACGTACGTGGCCATATTTTTTGCCCTGTGGCTGTATGTACGTGTACATGACTTAGACGGGACTGCGTGAACTGCTATGTCGGGTGCTCTACAACGACACGTGACGCTACTTACTCGGCCACGGTTCATACTTGCAGAGAGAACGATCGACCAGTATGTACGTACACGTTCGCGACCAAACAAATAACGCTACGTACGCTTTGACCGGGTGGGTCCCAGCGGTCAGGGAGGATAAGGACGCCCTTCCTTGCGTGCGAAGATATAGCTGCTCGGTCCCAGCTGTTAGGGGGAGGAATCCTTTTGATTTTGCGAGCAATAAGGAGGCACTTCCTTGTGTTTGAAGATGCAGCTGGTGGGTCCAGCTGTCAGCCTCACCGCATAAAGTCCTATTCCGATGGATGTCCTTCGTTGACCACGTTGACCACGCTGCGCCGAGAGCACCAAGGCGGTGGACAACGGCAGGCCTAGCAAGGGAACAATGTGGAGACGGGGAAGACGCGGCAGTCGATGCCCACACGGAGGGGGGTACATGGGTTGACTGCTTCGGCTGCGGTGTGAGGCTGCCGTCGTCGGAGAATAACAAGAGGTGTGGGTGAGTATAGAGGGATGGCATGGCTAGCGGTGGCAGCACAGCCGGACACGGGAGGCAGGAGGTGGCACGGCCAGCACTGGTTTGGGCGGCTGGAGCAAGAAGACCAGAGGTTGAAGAAGCACGACCGCCGTTGGATGGACATCGTACGGTCACTGCAGCTAGAATCATTTATATTGACTAAGTTGACAAAACCCGTTATACACGTCAACTTAGTAGGCCCATAGGTCAGCCTCCGAAATGGTGCACCCCAGATGTCAGGGGGAGGAATCATTTTTTGGGCGGCTGAAGCAAGAATATCCATGATTGAAGAAGAAGCACACATCCGTTGGATGGACATCCAACGACCACTGCTGCTAGAACTGTGTGTTGACTATAAGTTGACAAAGCCTTGCATATGCGTCAACTTGTTTTTTGTTTTTTAGGGGACGTGTCAACTTAGTAGGCCCACAAGTGTGTGGCAGAGAACATATAACCCATTTGCGATTTGTAAGAATGTACAACCCATTTTTGAATTCTAATGGAATTTACTACAGCCCATTTACAGTTTGTTAAAAGCACATCCCATTTTCTAGCTAGGACAACGATTAATAATTTCAACCAACCGCTCAAAACAGAATTCAATAAAATTTCCCATATTTTGATGGGATCCGAAATATTTTTATCCTGAAATTTCTAGTCAGATTAAATATAATTTCAAAATAAATTTGCATTACGTAAAAATCCAACGAAATATTGCGCGCAACAAGTAATGAAATTAAAATTTTCAAATTCAAATAATAATATTTTTTAACTAATTACGTGTTTGGTGCATTTTTTTATAGTTACTATCCAGTTTTTAAATTACATCCCATTTATTATTTCTTAAAGCCCATTTTCTTGTTAGGCCTAATGCATCCCTCCTAGGAAAGATTTGCAGCCCAGCGGGGCGGAGAATAACAAGTTGATCCAGATATTGTGTACAACTGTCGGCCCAGTTGCATTGCTGATGTTAAGAAAAAGGCCTGTGTAGTACAGTACAACCTTACATGGCTACTCAGCCCACATTTAGCGACGCCGGAAAGGCCCAAACAAGGCTTCTGTTCAACTTTTTGAAGTCACTGAGCTCAACTAATAACGTAAGAAAAAAGTTAGAGTACAGTGTAACCTAATTAAAAGCTGTCACGAGCGAAGAAATAATTCAGTGGGTCCCACTTGTGCGTGAGATAGAGAGAGACCCATCGGTCGATGCTCGTAAATACATCTTTCAGCCATATGCATTGCTGATGCTCAGTAAAAACTTATATAGTTAACTCAATCATATAGAACAGCATAGCACACTGAACTTGCATACAAAAATTTCACGCAGGCGGCACAATCAGGGTGGAAGTAGTGGATCGCTACGGGTAGGTGTCGGGGAAACGACACCTATGAGACAACGGGGATCCCTTCTATGGTTCGGCAAGGAACAGAGGCTAAGCAAAGAGCAGATGTAGTGATCAACACCATGGGTCTTTACCCAGGTTCGGGCTGCTGAGATGCGTAAAACCCTAGTCCTGCTTGATTGTGTATTGAGTGTTCTTGAGCTTCGGCTCGTTGCAACGCATGCAAGCTGGGACGAGAGGTCCAAAAAGCCGAATCCTCCTCCAGTACGCCGTGGGCCTCCTTTTATATGACCAAGGGGCTGCCACAGTGGCATACAGGAGGTGTAAAGTAACTACAGTGTATGCAGGAGCTGTAAACCACTATAGTACATATGCTTATCTTGGTCATTTAAGAAAAAATGCATTAAATGCGCCGCTTACGTGCCCTCTAGCTTTATCGGGGACGGGAAGAGAGCCCGTCCTGCCCGTTGCCGCCCCGCCCCGTCTCGACACGCGTCCATGCCGATGAGGCATGCAGTGCCAAGTTGGCTGGCCAGCTGCTGCGCTGGAGAGGTGGCAGGGTCTTCACGAAGATCTGCATGCCACCACGCAGGCGCCTGCCAGGCTGACAGGTCAGCCCCCGCACTGGAGTGGCGACTGGCAGCTGAGTCTGGCCACGGTCTTGCCGATGTCCCCGGCAAGGATCTTGTCGGGGCCTCGTGGGTGTCCTTGGCAAGGATCGTGCCAGGGCTTTGTGGGCGTCCTCGACAGGGATCTTGCCGGGGCCTCGTGGGCGTCCTCGACAGGGATCTTGTTGGTGTCTCGCCTTCTGGCCTTCACAAAGATCTGCACGCCACTATGCGCGCGCCCTTAGATTCTAGACATAACATTGTCGATGGTGCCAGAGCTCTCAACCACAAGGGCGGTGCTCAGGTTGGTGCTCTGTAAGTCGTCCCGGCAAGGACCTTGCCGGGGTCTTGCCAGCCGTCCTTTTTCTCTGACTTGGCTGTTTTTCTTTGTCTTGCATCTATCCCTGATCACCCTCTTCGCACTTTGCCACGCGTGGGGTTACGACTGCCCATGCACAAGTATGGGGTGCTAAAGGCCCAAACTTTAGTACACCGACAGGAGCCCTCGGGCCTGGGCCACACACGAGTGCGAAGCGTCGTTGGGCCAGGCCCAAACAGTGCGTGGGCACGCGTGGAAGGGAATAACTGCTATAATCTTCACGTCCGCTGCACTTCCCCACGACCTGCATTGAGTGCGTGGCGTGGGGGTCGTGCGTGGAACAGTTGCAACACGCCCGTGTCTGCGCCAATGCCTTTGCATCGAACAGTAAAGAGGCAGCCCCACGCCTTCCCCATAAAAATAGGAATCCACAGGGGCGCTGCTCATTTACCCCCTTTGCTTCCCCCAATCTAGGAACCGCCGCCTCCTTCTTCTTCCTTGAGCCCAGACTAGAGCTTCTTCCTCCGTCCGCTGCTGCCGCACCCCCCACAACCCCCAATCCCCCGCCCTTTCTTGGCGCCTATGGCGCCCAAGAAGGGCAAGGAACAAGAAGAATCGGAGAGCAAGCTGGTGGTGATGTGGAGGAAGTACGTCGTCTTCACCCTGACGCTCGACGCGGGCACGCTCAGGGATCGGTACCTGTGATGTGGGGGAGGGGGAGGACGGGGCACCCCACCACCCGTGTCGTCCCTGCTCTTTGCGCCAAACCCGCTGCAGATAAATTCCCCTTCTTTGTCGATTACTTCTACTACGGGCTCTGCCCCCCATTTTCGGATTTTTTTATCGACATTATGTACACTTCGGCTTTCACCTTCTGGATTTTACTCCGAACGTCGTGGCGTGCATGGCCATCTTCGCATACCTCTGCGAGAACTTTGCCGGGGTGTTCCCCAACACAACGCTCTTCCACCACTACTTCCTCCCCCGCATCGAACCAGAAGGGGCCCTGTCTGGCTGCGGTACCTGGATCCCGAGGGCCTGGACCAAGGATACGTACCCGAATGGGACCCAAAAGGAGAGGTGGGAGGAATGGCGGAGCAAGTGGTGCTGGATCGTGGAGAAGGAGCTGCAGCCGTTCTGCACCCCTCGGCGGGCGCAAGTAGTTCGTGGCAAGAACTGGGGCGACCTTGATCCTCAAGACGCGAAGCTCACAGTCACCATCACCAGAATTCACCGTCTTAAAGACGCCGGGCTCACGCTCGAGATGATTGGGGCCGACTTCCTCCGCCGCCGCATCGCTCCCTTGCACAACAAGGGGAGGCCGGCCTGGGAGTTCCGGAACGCGGCAGACATCATGAGGCTGCGCCTAGGCTTGAACAATAATTTTATGGTGATGCAGCACACAACTCTTTGCCAAAGGCTGTTCCAGCTCAAGGCTGACAAGACCAGCAAGGCCGGCAAGGCCGGGAAGGCCGAGAAGGCCGATGACCCATTCCAGTTGCCGGCGGCCGTGGTCCCTCTGAGCAACAACTCCGCCCTGTCCTCCATCCTCGCCATGATGCGAGTGTTCAACGTCCATGGCCTTGACCAGACCTGGGCCGAGCCAGACGAGGCGCGGGTGCAGGAGTTCTTCGACAACTTGTCAGAGAGGCTCATCCGCGACGAACCGCGGCTCATCCGCGACACCACCGATGAAGAGGTGGCGTACATCGCAACCAGGGCGGAAGAAGCAGCTCTTGTCGAGGAGGCCGGTAGCGTCGGCTTCGTCGAGGACGAGGCCGGCGCAGAGGAAGATCTTGCCGGGCCGGAGGGGTCTGCCGGCAAGCACGGCGGTGCGGGTGCCGGGGCCCTTGCTCTGAGGAGGAGGCGTCCGAAGAGACGGACGAGGAGGAGGACGATAAGGACAAGGAGGTGGAGGATGAGGACGAGGACAAGGTCGAGGGGGATGAGGCCGAGGAGGCCGATGAGTCGCCCCCAGCCCCCAAGAAGAAACGTGTTCTTCGGTGAGCTGTCTCCGGTGAGCCAGTTCTGCAGGCCTCTTCGCACGAGGAGGGCCCTGGCAAGGGAGCGGCCGGCAAAGGCAAAGGGGTGTCCGGCAAGGCCGTGCAGCGGCAAGAAGCCCAGGCGCAACCCGTGCGCCATACGAGGCGCGCGGCCGCGGCGGCAAAGGAAGCAGCGGCTGCCACCTCTGCCACGGCCAAGCGGCCTAGGTCTCCATCCCCACCACTCCGCACGGACACCATACCAGAGGCCGATTACGACCTCTCTTCTGGCATGAGCCCGAACAAGAGGGGGCCAGAGGAAGAGGACGAAGAAAGGGACGAGTAAGTGCTCCACAAACTTCTCCATCTCCTGAATTCCTGTTCTGGTTATCTTGCTTGATTTAACTATGTCTTGGCTTGCTTTTGCAGGGACACGGAGACACTGGCGCAGAGGATGGCGAAGAGGGCCAAGACCTCGACGGGCGATGAGCCCCCGGCAAGCACCTCAAGCGCGCCGGAGGTGATCACGATCAGCCTGGGCCCAAGCTCATGACGCAGCCCCCGACTTAGCCCCCAGCGTGAGTCCACTACCCACTTTCCGTTGGCGAGCGCCGGGGCGTGTCTTTTCACCATCAGTCTTGCCAGGTTTGCAGGGGAAGAGCGACAACAAGAGGGGCCGTCACGGGCCGCCCCCAACACGCCTCCTCCATCAACCACCGCACCACCCAAGGACGGGTCCCCGGCAAGGGCTTCTACCGGCGAGCCCACGCCGCGATGGGAGAGATCTTTGGCAAGGCCCTCCCCCGACTAGCCCAAGCGTGCCGACGAGGAGCCGGCAAGCACAGGTGCCGGCGGCCCTATCCCGGCAACGAGCGTTGGCGGGGAGGGAACCACTCCTCCCCAACTTGTCGTAGGTAAGCCGCCTGCATCCTGGCCTTGATCTGTTCTCCAGTGTAATCTTTTTCTTCTTGCTTTAAACTTCGATCCTGGTTTCATCTTCTTCCCCTCCTTGGTTTCAGACCTCTCCTCGGCTAGTGAGATGGATGTCGATGGCACCGCCGAGGAGATCGCCAAGGATGTCGCCACTCAGGCCAACGAGGTTGCCGCTGACGAGGCCGCCAAGGGAGCACACGAAGAGTCCGCCAGGGGATCCGCTGGGGAGGCCAGCGAGGGGACCGGTGACCGTACCGATGGCATCCCTGCCTCAAGAGGGCCTGGCGCTACATTGGTCCTGCAGCCCTCAGCTGCCGGGGCGACGGTGGCCGACGATCAACCGTCCACCTCCGAAGCCCCCCACTCGAGCATATACCTGAAGATCGGTGAGGATCGGTTTGTCACCATCCCGGGGACGGCAAGCACCAGAGCACCTGCAGAGGGGGAGGTTTTTGACAAAGAGGTCATCGTCGCCACTGGGCTCCAAGTTGTCGACGAGCCAAGCGCCAGCAGCGGCAGTTCCAAGGAGGACCAGCTCATCCAAGCTATTAGCAGCAGCTTCCACAAGCTTCAGGCGCTTCACCGCGCCCGCACGGAGAAGCTGGACTCCAGGATGGCGGTCGTCGATGCAGC